>NW_017728924.1:8208762-8351469 GCF_001723895.1 Crocodylus porosus | reverse complement strand
CCCCCCCACACCTTGCTGCACCCCAACAGCTCAGCCCTCAGCTTTACTGCCTCCAGCCCTGCTCCCTCTATTCTGGCACAGACCCTCCAACAAAGGACTACAGTCTCCCTTCCTGCAAAGCAAGTAGTGTTACAGGCAGATGACCAGACACAGCAATATCAGCAGCAGCACATGGCTGCGGGGAAGGAGCTTGGGTCACAAAATCCTGAGCGAATGCTCCCTGGTGCTTCTCTGCTCTGCCTGTCCATCAAGGCTTGCCTACAGTGTCATTCCAGTGAGTGTTAATTAAGCTCACGGTTTCTTAATTTTTATAGACAGCTCCATTTCTTATGGACAATATTGACAGGTGTTTTTAGTCTTGTTTTTTTCTGGACTCCCATAAATGTATGAAAGGCTGGCAACCCTGCTGCTGATCCTGTAAGTTCTGGGTTCTGTGCATTTCAGGGGCTCTCAATGCAGGCTACAGCAGTCCTGATGATAACCATACCTTGCCCCCGTTGCTTCAGTGGCTACCAGGTGGCTTTGCCAAATAAGTAGGACACAGATCTCCTTTTCTCTTTCCTCTTGTAAAAATCCTGTTGACATCAAGGAGAGCTTGGCTGTGGACTGGGGAATCCTGCATATGTGCTGATCATTCATCATAACTAAAATGGGAAGTGACGCTTTCTGGATCTAATGTTTGGGGAGAAACTGAGAGACTGTAATTATGCCTTGTCTTCCGATGTTTAGTCCTGTGTCCCAACCGCTAGAGCATGCCTGCTCACTCTCAGTACCACTCCGTAATCAAGAGACAATGACTGTAATAGCCCTTTCTGGTATAAGAAACATAATTTTGTAAAACAGCAATCACTACAAGCATTACCCTTTAGCTACTGACATCAAAGTTCAAAAATCCCATCATGTGCTGGTTTCACAGCAGCTTAGAAAGGTTAATAAAATGGAGGCTTAAAAGGTAATTTTTCTAAATTTTTTATGCTCCAAAAAGACAGTTCTCATTGCTTTGGCTTGGCTGAGCTTGCTTACTCCCTTCACATTCAAACTGCATGACTCTCTCCACATTCTTGCTTTATATGGAAGAACAAACTATAGGCTTTCCCATTCTTGTTACTGACAGGGAGAAGATTGGCCTTTCGAAAGTGAGCCGGTATCAGTAAATATCAGTACAAGATAGGATTTGTGCAACGGCCTCCAGAGGATGGAACACCTGCTTCACTGAACTATAATCATTAATTTATAATGGGATTGTGTACCATATTTTTAACTGGACTTGTTGACTTATCTGAGGACTGAAGTTTCATGTTTTGCCCTGGAGAGTAGATACATGATTCAACTTGGCAGTTGCAGTTTGTGTTACTGTAGCAGGTATAACAGGACAAATCGGTCCAAGTCCCTTGTTCCAGGCTACTGAGGCCACAGTTGGTCCGTAATGATTTGTTTTTTTCTTTCCAGTAGTGGCTCTCTTCCATTCTGTGCACTGGGTTTGTTCACCAGCCATTCTTCAGTCAGATTCTCCTCTGTGACAAGGTGAAACATGCTGACCTCTCTATAAGAGGCTCTTTATAACACTTCAGAAGAGAACTGTAGTTGAGCTTGAATGAATATAAATGGCAGAAGTTTTATTTATAAGGAATATCTTCTTGGTGTGCCTGCCACTTGAAGAGGTCAGGCAGCCTGCTGAGCCACTGGCAGGTGAGGGTTGGGGATAATTGCAGTCATCTGACCTGGGGGGGCCGGTAGGTGAGGCTGGGCCTGATCAAGGGAGTCACTTGGTTAGAGGAGGGGTGGGTTTAGCCCAGACCTTGAGAGCTGGGCTGGTAGTAACATCTTGGGAGCTGGTGTAGGAACATGATCAAGCAGGAAGGCTGCAGCTCCTGAATGCCAGAGAGGAGAATAGCATCTGGAGGTTCAGGTAGGAACTAAGGGGATGGAGGAGGTTCCTGGGGGACCCAGAGTGGGGGTCCAGAGCCCTGAGAAGGGGCTGAGTGCCTGGGCTGTGTTGAGAGGATGGATGGGCTCAGAGAAAGAAGGTCTGAGTTGAGAATTAAAAGGGTCCAGGATGAGTAACCAAAAGGGGCTGACAGCCCAGAGAGGGACCAGAAGGGAGACTGAGGGGCCTGATAGCCCATGGAATGGTTGTATGAGGCTGAAAGGTCTGAGGGCCCAGAGAGGGGCAAGAGGAGACACCAAGGGGCCTGGCAACCTGAGTGGGGCCAAGAGGGGGACTGGGAGGTCTGGCAGCCTAAGAAGGGGCTGTGCAGAGAGATCGAAAAGTCTGAGGTTTGGAGTAGGGCTGAGAGAGACCGATGGGTTGGAAGGCCTAGAGAGGGGTTGCATCAGCAAGTGGTAGGACATCTGTAAGGATGCCATCTGAGAGGCATGGGACGTGGTGTAAGGGAGGTGCGGAGCCATACATTTGGGCCAGAAGGCTCGAACCACAATCTTGGTGCTCGCTATAATAAGACGTGCCTCCTGCACTTTGTATATCAACTAACATCAAGAAGTGGTGGGCGAGAGCTGGGCAGTCTGCCCGTAGAGCAGGGTGTTTCAAAATGTTTTGAGGGGGGACCCTGTGACACTTCTATTTAAGGCCTCCATTCTCAGAAATCACTGCTGATGTATCATGTGTTGTACTGAAATTACTGATGGGCAAATAGGTAGGTTGTATGACATAGTCAATGCTACACAGCAAATCCGTGAGTCCAGAGTACAGCCAAACATAGCAATCCTGACTTTTGGTCGTGTCTTAGTCACTAGTCTGCATAGCTGCTTAAAAGTGCTTTTTAGATCCAATCTGATTGTCTTTGCACAGGTTTGCAGAAGTGAGAGCTGGTGATTGCCCAATGCTACACTCAGATACTTATTTTTGCTACACTCAGATACTTATTTTTTCCAAATAAATTATTTGAGCACCAATTATTGACTGTTGTTGAACACACTAAGAAGCCATTAAGTACATGGCATGTATCTTTTAAGAATGAGGAAAATTCCCACCATGGCAGGGGGTTGGACTTGATGATCTGCTCAGGTCCCTTCTGACCCTACTAACTATTAAACTATGAAAATGTTAGGGTCTCAGTAACCTGATATTGGTCATAACATTAATGCAGGAAGCTAGGAAAGTTATATAGTGTGTCACTCTGAGTAAACGAGGCTTCAAGTTAGTGATTTACTAAAGTATAATGGTAATAAAAATATTGATAGAAAATTAAGTCAAATCTTTGGCAGGTTTGAAGAAAATTTTGCATTTTAAGACTTTTCTCTTGCTGTTTAGACAGGTCTGCACTGACCCAGGCAATTATTATACATGTCAAATAATTGCTGCTTTAGTGAAGAATCTCAGTATTTCTTACAATATGCCAACTAAACTGTAGCGGCCACTCAGCATAACTAATGACAGCTGAAGGGACCCAGTCCAGAAGTGTGTAGTAATATCCTGCATATCCATGCTCCCAAACATTTAAAGACCAGAAGCGATAGGGAACTGTGTTTAATTTAATCAAAGCTTTCACCTGTAGATTAAGTCTCTAATTATGTGGATCACTTTACACTCCCAGACATTAACAATGAACACAAACAAGAGTAATCAAAGGCGAAACTACTATTGCCTCCTGGTATAATTTCTGTCCGAGTGATTTAGAGGTTGGGTATAATGTTTCTTATGCTGTCTTGTTGAGTGCACAGCTTGATGACTTCTGATCTTTTCAATTTATGGTATCTTGCACATCACTAATGTTCACCATCAAAAGCATAATTTGTAAAGTGAATGTTCAGCTGATTGGAAATTGTTACAGGCATTTCTCAGTCTACCAGCTTCCTCCATTCAAATAAAAACAAATTAAATTTATTGGCCTATAACTTTCCCCCTATTGCATATCATTCTATTTAGCATTCGCTTAGACAGCTGAGTGATTATTTTGGAGCAAAGAATGGGATCATGAAATGCTTGCATTGACTTAGCACTGGAAAATCAAAAACCCAGAATGAGTCTTTTTTCTCCTGGGAAGGGAGCAAGAGGGTGGGAAGTAAGGGAGGGTTCTTGGAAACCATCTCTAAGCTAGGATGGCAGTAGGCCTATAAATTATCCAGAGTCATTTGTTATAATATCATAATGCTAAAAAGAATTGCCATGACATGAGCCATGTTTCTCTCTGAATTTGGTCCCAGATACCCCTTTAATCTACTTTCACCAACTTCTTTAGACATACAGAACTGTCAATGAAATGTGATGTGAACAAAGCAACTATGGAGAGCATATTGCATTAAAGGACTATACCAGGGCACGTGGCAACTCCAAATAAACAGCTGAAGAAATCTGTATGTATTGTGGTGGAGAAACTTTGAGAAAGTTCTTGAGGTTTCTGTGTGAATGAAGAGAAACGTTGACTGAATCTGTGAGGTTTCACTTTTTACTGATCTTTCCTGTTCCACATCTAATTTACAAACCTTTATTTTAAGAGGTGAGGTGCTGCCACAATAAATAGAAATCATTAAACAGAAATCTGGGATGAACGACTGCAGCTATGAAACACAAGGGCAAAGATGCTGGTCTAACAAGTTGCAATGGACAAATGAGGCCACTTGGGCATCATTTTCTCAACCCTGTTTACTTTTCTGTATAACAACAGTTTATTGGGGGGGCAGTGAAAATACAATATAGTGTAAATAAAATGATCTGTGGCTCCTCAAAAAAAAGCAAACAAAACTTGGGGAAAAGTAGGTCTGCTCACTGAAGAACAGAGGGTATTAATATCTCCAAGAAGTCACTTAATTCTCAAAGGAGAGGGCACAATAAAGGCTTTCTGATCTTGGTCCAAACATTAAGATTTTAAGAATGCATCCAAGATGCTAAAACTCTTAAATCAGTGGCTTCCAACTCATGGCTTTTCACGTGTTGCTCTCCATACCCTGAAACATTGCTCTCAGATGCTGAAAATTTTGCTTTCCACAGATACAAGTTTCTTCAGGTTGACAGGCAGAGCAAAGTATGTCATTGCTCTCAGCATGTTACTTGCTCAGTTATTGTTGCCCATGAACCAGAAAAAATTGGGGACTACTGTCTTAAATGATCATGTCATTTTGTTTTTCCTGTGCTATGTGAAGACTGTAAGGCATTAAATGGAGGGGTTAAGCCTGGAATATCTGGAAGCCATCGTCCTGTCTAACATTCCAACACAGCATATATCTACTTCTTATTTGAAACAGTTTATCTGTGTTAGGGATTACTTCACATAAATTTATCCCCCTTATAAAATACAGGTGCTATGTGAAAGATCTTGACATTATTACTGGACTAAAGATGAATGATAATTCATACTCAGTGAAGTTAAATGGATTGCCATAAATTGACTGCAATGGGATTGGAGGGACTTTCAGACATTGGGAAGTATGAAGATACTTTACAATGAATTTAAACTAATCCATTTCTCAGTGTGACAGGGGACAACTCTCCAGGGTGGGTCTCATGCTGGCCCACCCACTTATCTCTGTGGGGCAGTCTGCCCAATCTCGTCTGCCACGACTTTGTTGTGTCCAGAAACTGATAATATAATGTGGGAGACTGCCCATTACTGCCCTGATGCCAGGGGGTGCTGTCTGAATCTCCAACCTTCCCCACACAGCAGCCTGTGCCTCACAGATGGCATCACAGTTCTTAACATCACTGGCCCCAAACTGGGCCCCATAATCCTCCAGTCTGGACCCCACCTGGATCCCTGCAATCTGGCAGCCTACTCTGCCCTCATTCTGGGCTACCTTGTTCCCTGTACTCTTCTCCCTCTCGGGCCTGGCCCCTCTGGGACCTTTGGCCACACAGGCTCTGACCTCACCTCCAAGGCCAGTCAGAACCCCAGGCCCTCGACTCTGAGCATCCCTCGTGGTGGGCTCCTGCCCTTTTGACCCTTCTGGTCCTGGCATCAGCACTGATCAGTCGAGGGTGCCTCAAGTCAGGCTTCTTGAGCATCTAGCCCACATTCTCACATGGGTCCACTTTCTCAGCCCTACTATGGGGCTATCCACCCAGTTGTGGGAGCTGGAGTTTTTAAGGCTCCCTGACCCACCTTTCACCGGGGTGGTAACTGGCCTGGCATTTCCTGGAGGCTCCCATGCCACTAGAAGCCCCACCAGGGAACTCATCCCCAGCAGGGTGCAGTTTTAGGACATGCCCAGGCCCAAGAGCCTCCTAGCCATCCCCATAAACACTTGCCCTTACCTCCAGGTTTTCCCTGCTGCAGCTCAGCAAGGTGATGTTTTTTCCCAGGCTGGCAGCAGCAGACTGCAGCCTTTATATATTAGGTTCTCAAAATGGCTGTCATCATCAGGCACCTGCTGGATTCTGGATCCAGCCCTTAAGGTGGCAGGCACCAGCAGTGCTCTGCCACACTCACCTTTATAAAGTTGTTATTTTTTTCCATGCTTTTGTGAACCCAGTTACCATGACTGTTTGGGATCATGGCTGGTGCTGTGGATTACAGATGTGATGCAGAAACATAGGGCTGAACCTTCAGGCTAGAGGCAGACATTTAAAAAGCCTGTTCCAGAGTTGCCAAATGGGCACTTTTCACTGAAACAGGTTTGGTGTGAAAAATTGCACCCAGCTCTTAGGGGCTGCTTAGAATCCCAGGATTAAACCAGTGTGGGATCATGGGGAAGTAGGGCTTGAAAGGACCTCACAAGGTCATCTAGTCCAGCCCCCTGATCAAAGCAGGGTCATTTCTGACTGTACCGAGCAATGTAGGAGTAAGTGCTGCTATGTGCTTCATACAGATTTGGAAATAAGCAAGTGCATATTAAATAGCAAAATCTAACACATTTTGCTTCCAGTCCATCCCGCCTGCTCTGGTATGGTGTATGGCCTCATGCTTGTCTGTTTCTTGGTTTAGAGAGACTTAATATACTCCCTGAGTTTTTCCAAATACTTTTGAACATTGCAAGTGACATTTTGCAGTGATGCTTTGCAAGTGCTTATAGTGGATGAACACCAGGGATGTCCATATAACCTAATGTCTGCTGAGCTGCATGTCAGTGAGCCAAGTCATCCAACAACTGTTCGCATGTCACTGACTAGATGAATAACAGTTCTGCCTGCTTCCCTGAATATCTCCAGTTATTATTTTACCAGCTTCTACTTTTTTTCCTTTCTGAAATCCTACAGCACGGATCTGTTTGCTTTTTTCCCCTCTCTCTGAAATCCTGTAGCATTGGCTGTAATTAAACATGTTGTTTAATCAAGGTCATATATTTTACATAGTTCCTGCTAGTCAGGCATCCTAATGTCATCAAATAAAACATTCATTTTTTTAACTACATATTTTGAAGTGGAAGTGAATCTACTTAGATTTAGTCATGTTGGACTATATTCAGCCATGGTGACAGTGAGCACTGTTGAAGTCAGTTTAAATGGCAGCCAGACTTGACCTGGTGGATGTGAATCTAATCTGATGCCATAGCCAGCCAGCAAAACACTGTAGGTATCACTGGGGTTTTACCACTGTAAAATTGCTGCTGCAAGCAAGAGATCTGAAATAGGCTCCATATCTCTGGGGTGAGATATTGATACAGCTCCTATTCACTTCAGTAGCAGCAAGATTTCATACCTGTGATTTCTCTCTTTTCTTATGTACTTAAATGGCTGTACAGGGGGAACCTGGGAGGGGAGCAGCGAGATCTGGGCTTAACAAAGTGGATGGCAAAGGTCCCATTGATCTTTAGTGGAGGCAAGCTTCCACACTGTGATTACCACAAATCAGAGAACTAAAAAGCTATGTACTCTCCAAGGGAGAACTGAGGCCTGGAGAGACAACCATAGATACCTACCAGCATCCATAATAAATACTAAACCATCCCCTTTGCATAGCACATGCTATTGCATTTTGGTGGCCTTGTTGTGATACTACCTGAACTGTCCTTTCACATGTGCACTTTGGAGAGGTTGGGGCTTAGTTTCACGTTGCTTTATGTATTTATATCATACTTTATTCATTAAAACTTTTAATTTAGCCTGAAAAGCAAGTGCCAAGAATTGCATAGAATACACTGCTCTCGAAGTATTGCATTAGCAGGCAGAAGTCCCAGTATAACTGAGCTAATATATGTGGACTAATGATTTACCATAAGACAACAGACTAGTGGCGCAGAGGGGCTATAGGAGAGAATGCTGTGCAGGTTCAGCTCCCTTTCCAGAACTAGAATTTAGACAAATATAAACATTTATAGCCTCCTGCTACCAGAAAGCATTATTACCCCAATGAGACCCACTGTCTTGTGCTATAAATTGGAACAGCACAATGGCATGACACAAAGCTCGCAAAGCCTGCACAGTTCCAATATAATCAGGGTTGTGGATAAAAGCGATTGCTTCAAAACAGATTCTTGAGAAAACTCCTCGAGCTATTCATTTTGTGTCGAGCCCATGACTTTTGAGGAGGTTATGGTTTTATGAACCCAGTCCTGTGTTTCTCTAATGTAGACTTTCTCTTTGCAGGATTAGAAACGAATTAAATTAGGTCATATGTATTTTAATCAGAGGTAGCAAAGAAAAATGGCGTGTTAAAGCTCACTGGCATGATATGATCAGGCCACTGTTATTTCTTGTTGGATGATGTGACCCTTCGGAACAAGAAATGGACTGTTGAACCAGAGAGAATCCCTGCCTAGGTGATGTGGGTCATGATTCTGATGTAGATTTGTATCTTCCTCCCCGGGAGCCATCTGTACACCGTACCTGGCAAGGATGCCCTCAGGCATAGGCTGCTCACCCTGCCCTCACACTCAGTCTTGAAAATATGCTGATGAAGCTATGGTGAAGTCTCCCCACAGCCCCCCCCACTCAAGACCTTGGCATCTGGTGTGCTTAAAAATGGCTCTAGAGTGGTTTTATTGTTTGAAGCAAGGACAGGGGGTAGGGTGTTCTTGGGGCTCGTCTTTGCTGGGAAGTACCAGGGACTTGGTGCAGACCTACTCCAAATGTCTGGGTGGCATGGACAAGTGTTCAGTTCCGTCTTCTCTTTTTTTCCAATATTGGGTAACAAACACACAGAGCTAAGTTATCCTTTAAAGGTCTGGAGCTCCTTTCATTGACCCCAGTATAATTCACCAAGAATCAGCGAATCACTGAAACTTATGCAATTATACTTCTTCCAAGTTGAGTAGTAGTAAGACACCTTACCTTGGATAGGCATCTGGCTGAGGTCATGTGACCCCAGCACTCTTTCCTGCCTAGGCAGGGGGTTGGACTCGATGATCTGTTGAGGTCCCTTCTGAGCCGAGCATCGATGAATCTATAAGAGTGTGATCAGGTCCACTGTAGTTCAGCGTGGGCAGATGCAAGCCCACAAAGGGAATACAGGGAGGGTTTGTGCCCCAGAATGGAAGCTTCTTCCAAGCTCTTTGGTGAAAATGTGTATATTACACAATGGACACGATCCTGTTCCTTCCTGCCCTTTTTAGCATGATGCGCGCTCAGGAGAAGCACCCCAGCCCTCATCCCATTTCTGTTCTGAGGCCCTGCTAAGAAAGATGGACTCTTGCCGCCTCGATAGTGTCGGTCTTATGGGTTTTCTTTAATATCAGCGATAAGTTTTTTCAGGGTGGCGATGAACTGTATGTATATAGGATATGCAAGAAGCATATATGGCAGTTCTGCTCAGTAATTAGCAATCCATTAGCTAAAGCAAAAAGACTTAACTAGTACCTGGCCTAACAGCCAGTTCAATGCAAGTTGCCTAACAAGCATCAGGGGAAGGAGGGCATAAAAAGGATGTTCTCTCTCTAATGTTGCTTTCTGCTAAACAGTTGGGTGCATTCTCAACAGGCATTAGTAAGAAGATCAGAGACTCAGAATCACATATGTTGGAGATGAAGAAAAGTCCTGTTAGAGCTTCTGGTCCTGCCATGCATCAGAGCAGGAGTGGTCTCAGTTCATAGCACTTTTCCTTGCATGGTGTTCCACAGTAGCAGTGCTCCCTCTGATAGGAAAGTACACCGTGGAAATATTTTGTAGTTTTACAAGTAAATCCTCAATGACTAGCTCCCTCTTAAAACCTCAATAAAGACTGAACTAAAAGAGCAATCTTGCATTTGTTTCACACAAGGGGTAGAGTCCTGATATCGTTCAAGTCGTTTGAAGTTTTGCCATTGATATCAGTGGGGTCAAGATGTCACCCGTAATATATAATGCCAACAAAACCAGAAGACAGTGTCCTTTTACTGCACATGGAAAGACCAAAATGTCTGCAGGTGGTAAGAGTTTTAAAAGAGCCTCTCAAGCATAGGCTGCTCCTCAAGGATAGGTACAGAAATTACACACAAACCAGTATAAGTGATCAAAAACCAGTTCAAATCTGTAACGCAACAGAAGTTCAGTTCATGTAAACCACTTTCAAAATCACCCAAACTGGTTTAAGATAAACCCGGATGGATGTAGTATTCGACTTAACTGATTTAAATTAAACTGATTTATTGCACTTCTGTCCCAGGTCCCCTCCAGAATCAAGTTAACTCACAGTTCTCAGCATCCCAGGATGCTTCGCATCTCCCCTGCAAACCCCCTTGGCCCAAGCTGCCTGCTCTAGCCGAGCAGGGAGGCGTGCTCTGGCAGCTCTCAGCTTCTGGCCCGAGCCACTACAGGCACGTGGCTGTGTTTTTGGGATTGAAAGTGAGGTCTGTTTGCTTGCTTATCGGTTTAATCTACACAGTTTAGACTAACCTGAGAAGATGGAATTGATTCAGCCTCGGGCTTTTTGACTGCCTCTACTTAGCCCGAGAGTCACAAATGGCTGTGAAGGGCATTGGGGGAGGAAGAACTGCGCTTAGGAGCAACTTCGGTGCATTGTAGGAAGCAGATGCTTGCAGCATGGTGCAGCCGGCATGTTGTCCTGGTGTACCAGAGAATTTGTTTCCCCAAAATCATGCTGGGACACAGCTCCACACTGCTGTCTGCTTAGAGCAATGGGTAAGTGCTACAGTCTGGTGCAAAATACCCTCCAAAGCTCTGTAGGTTTAGCTCATTATGATTGCCCACCACAGTGGTATAGTTATTTGCCTTTAAGATGAAACAATACAGAACAATTGAAGTTCAGCGTCTTGCCATGATCCATCGTCTAATCGATTCCAGCATGTGCAGTACCTGAACACATATTTTTCATCCAGAGCTTGCAAGTGGGAGTCTGGCATTTGCTGTCCCAAGAAGGCTTCTTTAGCTTTTGATGCACAATCTCTTGTCTTATTTGAAGTTTTAAAAAAATCCCAGTATCATTTCCTTCAAATTTGAAAAGTGCACGTGTCTGTCCACAAAATATTACCAGCCCCTATGGAGCCATGCCAGCCACTTGCAGAGAAGTATGTCATTAGGAATTCTCTTTTTTTAATTTCAGAGTATTTTTCTGCTGGAGACTAACAGCTCTTATAGGGCCATTAAAGCCTATTGTATGAACACACAACAGAAACTTTAAGAACTACTGGTTATGTACCTGGAAGATCTTAGTGATGCCTTAGGGGCCCTTAAGGCCTAAAAGATTAATCTGCATGTACGGACTTTATATCACAGTCTAAATGGATGCGGCATGTCTAATCTGATCCAAATGACTGTGCAGATAAAAAGCAGGTTAGGAAAAAAATCAATCATATCTATAAAAGCCTCAGTCATTTTAGAATGGGATTCACCTTTGAAATGACCGAGTTAGCAAATAGCACGCTCTCCCCTCTCTCCCAGCTCAGTACTTCAGAAGTCCAGAGAGGCAGGGATATGAACCATCCATCTAGTCAATACTCTTAAAAGGGATGCTTGAATTTTTTCACTTTAGAACATTTTTAATGATAAAAAAATAATAACCTTGGCCCTAAAAGACAAGCAGAGCAAAAGGATAGGGAATCATAGAAAAGCCAGGCTGGAAGGGACCTCCAGAGGTCATGTAGTGACCATGTTCAAGCCATCCATAATCTAGACACTGCATAAGGCTACCGTCAACCCTGACGCAACGTAGATCAAACGCCTTAACTTGCCACAAATAAAGCATGGGAAACACGGCAGCCAGCGTCCCGCTTCTGTGAAATGCTGTCAATATGAACTGCTCAGGGGGTCCCTGAAAGAGGCCTGCACCCCCCACTACAAAGGAAAGCAAGAGCGAGCACAACATACAAGTGAAATGGTCGAGATCATCAGTCAGCTGCTTAAAAAAAGCCTGTTTGTATTTCTCTGTCTCTTTGGTCTTTCAAGTTCTTTGAAGAGCTAGAGGAAACAGTTCCAGTCTCATAATTAGCTTGTCCAGCTAAACCAGGAGCCGGAGATATGAAGCAGCATGGTTTTCTGCACAGTACCAAGGAAAGGGTGCACTGATAAAGCACCCGGGTGCCACTTACCAGGTCCTGGGGCAAAATATCATCTGATTTCCTTTCTCACTGAACAGGTGAAGCAGCCAACCGTGATAAATTTTATGCCCTAGACTCTTATTCAAGGGCCCGTTTTTGCTGTCCTTGGTAATGAGACTCTTTCAGATCTAATACCTGTAAATTCTTATGCCTGTTCATTTTGGAGTGATTCTTATAATATATGGCGAGCAGCCTTGCTCCTATCCTGCAGTAATGAAAAGTTATAGAGAGAGAAAGACATGCATATGAAAGTATATAACCCTCCCAATACCATTCATGGTTTGCTAATGAGGCGCCTAAGACGATTCTGAGCAGAGTAATGCAGTAAATATTACCAGGAAATCTACATAATTTACTACAGGGAGAGTCTGCTTAATGTCTCATATTTCAGTAAGAAACTTAATAAAAAAAAGCTTAATTCCGAAATACCACCAAGCTGTATACAAGAGAATGCAGCATTTGTTCAAGGCCTAATAGATAAACACGACTATGAAACCTAATTTTCCACAAGTTAGCGAATCAAAATAGTCCAATTGCTTTCCATTACTATAGAAACAGTTTAATAGCTAACAATACCGACACAGCAGTAATAAACACTTTCCATTATATGTATTCCCTACGTGCCTGTAGTGGTAACATAACTTTGATTTGATCGAATGATCAGGGTACAAAAGCCTTTTTGGCTGCGAAGTAATCCTAGCTATACAGCTATATCGCTTTGCCTCAGTACAGTGGCTTCTGTAGTACTGACTTTATCTTTAGATCTGGCTCTTTCTTCTTAACTGTTTTTTGATATTTCCATTGTTGGGGAATATATTCCAAGGGCTAAAATGTGCAGCATGTTATGGCTTTCGTCTGCTCTGGTCTCTTTAAGAGTTATAGGAAGGAAGAACTTGTCTTCCATTTTTTCTAATATTTTCAGTCGTTATCAACACTATAATTGTACCTAGATGCCCTGACTGAGACGGGGGCTGCTATACGCCAGGCAAACACAACAAGTTGGTCATTGCCCTGGGCAGCTAAAGGGTTAGAAATAAAAGGAAGGCGAGGTGACCTACACAGTGTCTTAGCAACTTGCTACTGGTGCTACTTTATTAACCTCAGGTCTCCTGGCTATCCTAGCAGTGCTCCAGATCAGTGATGTAGCAATGGGGTGGAGGGGTGAGCAGGGCAACCACCCCAGGTACCGAAGCAAAGGGGCACTGCTCAGCCAGGGGAGGATGCAGGATGGAGCCATGAGTGGCCCATTTTGGTGGGAGAAGGGTGGCTCCTGCCTCTGGGTACAGTCCTGGGCAAGCATGGGGGGAAGGGTGTGCACCCCAGATCTGTGTGCGGGGCGAGGGTGGGCTGTCACTGCGGCTTTGCCTCTGGTGCTAAACTCCATTGCTATGCCACTGCTTCAGATACATACTGTTTCTAGGTAGCATTTGACCTCTTCTTTCTCCTCCTCCTTCCACCCCGCCTCATCTAAGGACTAGACTACTGTACATGGGAATGAAGCCCACTGGCCTAGCTTAGACCAGCTCTTCCCTGACAAATGCTAAACTGTTAAAACCCAATGACTCCATAAAATGAGTCAGTTTGTATTTCCTTCTGATATAACACAACAAATTTTCCATGGGAACCTCTCAGCCAAGGTGGTTTTTGCCAGATCACCTGCTGGTCTGCTAAGGAGAGTTGTCTCTTATGGTCTGTGGTTTCAGGGTTACCCTACTTGATTGTCCTGTAGTGGGGAATCCCTAGTCATAAATGACTAGCTGGGAGCATGAAGAACATGAGCTAAACCTAGGGCTCAGCATTATTGGTCTCTGGAGGGCCCCAGCTCTGGATCGAGAGGCTGGAGTACCTAGCTACAAAGCTCAGCTTTGTCTTTCTGACTCTTGGCTTTCAAATCAGGACTCCAAAGTCCTGGGAACCATCGCTGATCCAAGAGAATGAGGGCATGGGCACCCACACTTCCTTACCTCAAGCTCTTCTGCAAACCCACAGCTCCTTTGCCCACTCATGCTGGTCTATTTTGTCAGACACTCACTATTCCCAGATTTTCTTTTTCAGAGAGGTCGAGTCTGGGTGTGTGTGGGTTGGAACAGGCAGAAATATCGTCTGGGTGGAGTTTGACAAGGTACAAGGTTGGGAGGAGGAAAAGAACGCAAGTGAAAGTATCCAGGTGGTTGAGTTTTAAAGAGAGTTTGCAGTTAAATGTGTTGATGTGCTGCCACCTAGCAGAGGCACAGATGGATGAGAATCATGAGAAGGTGATGATGAATACAGGGTTTTTATATCGGTACCAACATATTTAGTAGGAGATGGAAATCCCCCCCTCCCCCCTAACCAAAGCAGTTTAAATCACAACTGTAATAACCATTATAAAAGTTACCCTTTCCCTTTAATGTCTTTTTTGCTTTCTGTCAAATTGATGGTTTTCTTGGGAAATCAAGAGCGGTTTATCCATAAGTGTTTGATGAAACAAATCTTTCCTTTGGCAAATCAATTGCACTGGCTTTTAACAAGGGAGATCTCTTAGCTTTTCTGCTGTCAGATTCATAAGTCTTGTGAACACTTTAACAGCCACAGTCATGTACTGTTGTGCTGTAACTTGCCTCCAGTCTGACACCTGGGGAGGCCCCGGTGCCGTTGAGCAGGTATCCTGACAGCCTCCCTTACCCAAACAGACGCAGAACCATCCTTATTGTTGCACTGGATATGTAGAAACCGGATGAGACATATCATCCAAAAAGTATTATCTGCATAGGACTGGGACAGGAAATTCTGTTACTCTCTCATCATGAGCACTCAGCCTGGCACATACAGTTACTTTACAGTCCAAAGGAAAAATGTTTAGCACTGATAAAGGGGGAAATGTAGTTCTAGCTTCTTTTCCTGGATATGCAAAGTTATGCACCAAAAATGGAAACTCATTCAAACCCAGGGGAATGTGATCAGTAACACGGAACAAAACATGTGTCACTACAGCACTGTTTTCCTATTTGAACACATTTTTCAGGGGTTTTTTTTTTTTTTTTTGGCAGATAGCTCTGTACATTATCTTACTGCAAGCCTGCGATTTAAGCCGCTGCACAAAATGTCACGTCTCTAAACCTGCTGATACTGCTTTGCCAATGAACATAGTGGGAAGTTGCCTGTCTTCCCTGAAAACCGACCTGTGAAAAGGTGGAAGGAATCCAGATTTGAAACTCCATTAGATCAGCGTAAATAATGGTAGTGTAGATGTTGCCCTAGAAGTGGATATTGTGGGACTGAATAAATGCTATAAAGGAAGGAAAATAAATAGGTTTCAAACATTCAGGTAATTATTTCCCGATTCACTTGGAATACATCTCAGTTTTCTAAAATCTTCAGTGAAAAATCTGAAATCTTTGGACAAGCAAAGCTTTGCTGAAGAAACATTATAAATGTAAATAATCTGACTGGTATAGTAGGACCCCAACCCTCCTGTCTTGACAAATAAAGGTAACGGGGCAGTTAGTTATGAGAACACAGCGAGGGTGTTTGAGAAGGAGCAACTGAGGGGTGCCCAGATGTGATTAGCATTTAGTGGGCTGCACAGATCATCTTTAGGACTGGCTATTTAGGAGGGTCTGAATGATACAATTTTTTGGTTGTTCTTTTCCCTATGGCAAGAGTAATTCAGTAAACGAGGAGGAGCTGAAGACCTGCACTAGCTAGATCAGGGGCGGGCAATTATTTCTAGCTTTGCTGCATGACAGGCAGCCAGGGGCAGATAAATATTAATTTTCTAAAATTTTGAGGGGCCCCGCGGGCAGGATAGAATGGCCTGCTGGGCCACATCCAGCCCGCGGGCCACATTTTGTCCACCCCTGAGCTAGATAGATTGGATTTTTTTCTCTTGCTCTGAGTTTTTTTGTCTCTTTTTTTTTAAATTTCTCATTTATAACGAGTATATCCCTGAAAAAAAAGCAGACTAGTTAGTCAGTGCTGCTATACAGTAAAGTATGTCAACAAGTTTCTCAATATGAATAACGCATTGACAATGTAATCCTTATCCTATTTTTAATCCCCAGCAAGAACAATGTTGTGTTCTGCACCCTGCAATGGTATCCTTATTCTTGCTATTGCAGGGATTTTTAGTACCACGCTGTTCTACTTGGTTGTGCATTCAGTTTTACATGAAGAAGTGGAAGCTGATTAGAGTCCCCACCTCCCCCTTGCTCCAGCCTCCAGTTCCCTTCAGCTATCTGCAAGTCCACATAAGTGCCTCAGAATGTATTCTGCCAGGATTTGCATTAAATAATAGCCAACCTGATTATTTGTTCAACTGGCCCATCAGTGATCATACAAGCAAGTTACCCTTGGTCTAATTTTGAACCTGCCTATTCTGGAGTAAGTCAAATGCTCTCTACAAAGGTCATGGTAGTGAAAGCAAAACAACTTGTTAAGCAAGAGGTGAAGGTGTTGTGGGATGAGAACGAGGACCTGCAGTTTTACACTTTGCATAGATGGGTACTCACCTAAATCCATATTATGTGGTCTTCAGTTCTGAATCTGTAATGGCTGGTAACTTAACTTCCACAAATATAAATTTACTTTGGAATCCTTCTTACTATAAAGCAGGTAGGTAAGTATTTAGCAAGTAGAAACATCTCATCTGTCATTCAGATGATACTACTTTCTTATTTGATACTATCAAGCTATTTTTTGATAGATGATTGACACCACATATGCAGCATGAGAACACAAATTAATCTGTTCCAATAGCCATTTATTTTAAAATGATTATATTTGTTCCTATCTTTTCAAGGAGTGAAAATTTGTATAAATCAGGCATTGGGACACAATACTGTTCACCACATGCATGTTAAGAGAGAATTTCAGAGGCACCAAAACCAGTTAGGCAATCTCATATAGCAAAATAGATTGTCTCTCTAGGAGATTCTAAGTACCCAGCTGCATTCAAAAGCGATTTAATGAGCCTGATTTTGCTCATATAATCATGATGCCTCAGTGGGGAAAATGTGCCTCTTTTAAGACATTACTGCAATTGATAAGCAAAAAGCTTAGTTTAGCAGCCCTGTTGCATAGGATAGGAAGGCTGGTCATAAGGGCTGTGCAAAGCTTGAGTTGCTGATTCGATTTGGTGGAGAATTGCTTTGATTCGGTGGCCAAATCCCTGAATCGAATCAGGAGACCCTTTAATCTCTCCAAATCAATTCAGAGAGATTCCAAAAGATTCAGTGTTTCATACATAGACACCGCTTTAAATGTTAAAGGTGCCTCTTGGGCCTGGGGGGAGCACCCAGGGTCCTCCCTATGGCTGATCACTGAGCTGGAGAGGCATGGGGGAGGCCCCAGTGCATTCCCCAGCGAACCCAGAAGTGGACCAGAAATACTTCCGGTCCACTTCCAGGTTTGCTGCCAAGCATGCAGGCCCCCCACTCCACACTCCTGCACTCCTGTGGGATGCTCCATCTGCCCCAGTGTCACAGCATTTATTAAATGTGCCTGGTATGTAGCAAAAAACATTTAAAGCGGTGTCTATGGCTGAATCACCGATTCTCCAAATCAGCATCAAATTCTCAGATTTGGATTCAGCCGAATCGAATCAGGGACAATGATCCAATCAACAAATTGAATCGCTGTCCCCAATTCGGGCCAAACCGGAATCTGAATTGAATAGGGCCCGTTTCGCACACCCCTACTAGTCATGGTAAATAGCCATGGGCACGATCTTCATGGTCTTCCAGCTGGGTCTTACAGGACCAGATCCAAAGCTTATTTTAGCTAGCAGAAGAAATCCCACTAACTAACAGATGTATGGTTTCAGGCTATACATCCCTACTGGGAAGCTTCCCCCTACTTGCCCACCACTATCCCAGCTTATTTATATCATTCGTCCTTGGTCTTCAGTCTAGAACAGGATTTCTGCTGTGGGAAGATGGTACATCAAAGAGACTCTATGTTACCTTTGCAGGGCTCAGGGCAGCTTTGAAAGTAGGACTTGAAACGGGGTAAAGACAGTGCTGATAACTTAGTATTCCACAGCAGTTTAGAGCTCAGAGTTAGTAACTCTTTGACGGTCACCTCCTTGGTATTACTTAATAGTCCTAGAGCAACATAGCTAAACAACAGCCTGGTACGTGTCCTCTGGCCTGCCAGGCCGAGGGAAGGATGGAGCCTGCATGGAACGGGAGGTACCATCTGTGTCCATGGCTCCTGCCTTCACTGGCCTCTCAGTTCCCTTTTAGGTCAGTCTCCAGGCTCTAATGGGTTGATATCAGTGAACCCCAGGGTCAGGTGAGCAAGACTGAGCCCAGTTCCCATTGCCTACCCCTACTTGCTGACGCAAGTTGAATTGAGGTGTCGTCACATCTTTATCAATTATGCACAGTTGCCTTCAGTGGATCCCTTTCTTTTTCTTGTTCCTTTAAACTTAATCTCAGAAATGATCCTTTTCACCTTTCAATGCCCCCCTCCCCGCCACAACATGCTAATCAGTCTGTCCGTCCATTCCCCCTTTCCCCAGAGCCAACATGCTTTCAGCTGCACTCCATAACCTCTGCCCCATGTCTTTCTCAGAATTCCTTAGATCTCTAGCTTTGACTTGGGGTTGCACTGCCTTCAAGAAGCCTGTTTGACTAGGGGGAAAAAGGCATGCAATGAGGCATCAATAAAGGGACAAAGATCAGGTACCTTGAGGAGGTAGAACATCAATAAGAGAGAAGGCACAAATGGCTCTGAGGAGGGTAGAGGAGTACAATGCACAGCTGTGCAGAATGCTAAGCAGGCATTGAATGTTTGCAAGATAAATAATGGTCTAAGTTAAACAAGCAAAAATAAAAATAAAATAAAAATAAAAGCATGCATAATATCATTAAAATTTAAATTAAATAATTAGTGGGGAAAACCTGTGTCTTGAACCAGAGGGTACTAAACAACACTTAATTAGAAGTGCATGGCTGTCCTCCTTGGGAGCAGTGTCTGCTTTTGTAGGATTTTTCTATTTATCGTGGTGGTTCTGAGGTCAAGTGTCCTTGACTATGCTTGGTTTAAATAGCTTGTGTCCTCTTGAGGTCAATGGCAACATTTCCATCATGTTCAGCAGAACCAGGATCTTTGCCTACAGTTGAAAGGAAAATTTCCATTTCTGTGACACTTGCCACTTTATCCAGCTCACCCTGGCTGGCTCTCTCACTATGGGCATTGCTGGCATTCAGATGCCAATATTGAAAGGTTTCTGGATCTTTCATCTATGTTGGTAAGGACAGGCACAATCCAGCCCATCATCTTTAGGAATCAACAGGGTGAAATCCTGGCCTGTGGTAAATTTTATTGTTGAGTTTATTTGGTCCAGGGTTTCTCCCTTTGAGTTGAAACTACATTATTTAATTGCCACCTGGGCAAATAATTCCAGACCAGTCATGGATTTGGTGGATTTTGCTTGCTTTTGTGATGACCAATTCTGGGATTGTTTTGAAGATACATTTTAAAACAGTTTTCCACTACATAATATTTAGCCTCCAGTCTTGTAACCAGCACAGTGTGATGGACTCCAGACACTGAATTTGCCATTGCCCTCTGTCCGTATTAAATCAGCTGAATATGTGTCATCCCTTATTTAAGGGCATCTCCTTTTGTATATGCAATGAAATCATTCATGTGGATGCTTCACATAGCATTTTTAAGGTTTGCTGGTCTTTTGAGGTAAATTATTGTTTGCAAGTAAGAGTAACTATTTAGCTTAAGGGCTTAGCTGTCATGTTATAGGTGGGAAAGGAAAGGCACTGGGGTTTGTTGAGATGCCAAATATACTCTTCAGCGATTAAGACAGATCATTTTATAAGTCATTGTGAACTCCAGTTTCAGTGAGCCTCTGGAAATGCACCCACCATGTTGCCTGACATACCTTTACTTGGAAAGAGTTTTTATATTCCCCTACACAGATTGGCTCTTGTGCATAGTCATGCTGCTGTGAAATGTAGAGCCTAATTCTACAAGTTGCGCAGCCCTTCAGAGTTGGCATCCATAAGGTGAAGGACTGAATTCATGGGTTGAAAGATCGCCGGGGCAAAAACATCATCTTCCTCTATGAACACTATCTGTGCACTGTACAGCATGCTGGGCATTGCTGTTGGACTAAATGTGGTAGTCCCTCTTTTTAAGAGGCAAACTCAAACCTTGGTCCAAGGTGAATAAAAAGTAAACTTTTTACAAGCGATAAGTTGGAACAAAATTCTTGGATCCGAAGAGCCATTGGCCATGCAAGGTTGGGTTTATCTAAACTTTACAATATGAATCATTCTCAATTTTTAACAAACACTTGTAAATGATGGGGGATATCCCTGCTTGCTTATGAATATGACTCACAACATTAAGAGAGTACAATGGTATGTGGGATACCAAGTGATAGACAATTTTCTGTGGGGTTTAATAGAATATTTGTAACTGTAATGAAGTATCTGTTTTTCAGTTTCAGTAACACTTGCTCAAGGTACATTACCCGTATAATTAAGTGTGATTAAATGATAATTGCAGTCTTTTTGCAGTGTAATTCCAAGGTTGTTTATGCTTTGCAGAAAGTACATGGCATTTATTTTGCATGTGCCATAGAAAACTTGGAAATGCTAAAGAAGTTGCAAAGAAATAATTGCCATAAATTTACAAAGCAATTACTGGGTAATGTATGCCCTGGATTAAGTAAGGTGCTACATGAATTCCAATCAAGACACATTTCACATTGCACTTTGCTCCAAAAAGAATCAGGCTGAGTGAAAAACATCTGTATTCAGACATGGCAATATGTTATTAAAACGAACCATCATGTTCTTTTATTTATAAAAATATTCTTTTGTCAGCACTACAAAAGGCCCTTTTTAAACATAATTCGAAAAAACACGCAAAGCCCATGTAAAGTATCTATTGCTTTGATTTCTCTTCTTTTGAACAAACAGTGGAGATAATACTGGAAGGAAAGGCGTAAAGGTTCTGTATTGCACTTTGTCATTTTGTGCAGTATAAAACTCACAAATATTATCATTTTGGGGGCAAGCTTTTAATGAATGCCAAAAGAATCTATATGGGTAAATCTAATGCATATGATCTTCTTGGAGCTGGAAATGACAGCAAAATCCTTCCTCCTGCTTTGGCTGTGGGAGCTTCTGCATCACCATGCTTGTCAAGGGCACAGGCGTAATCTCTGTGTAGTAGAGCTGGTTTCAATAGTGAAGTTTCACTCTATGGGTGTATCAGTGCTTTGGAATTTTATTTTCCTTTTCAAATCAGGACAAATGAATATTTGCAAAATGTCCTGCGAAACAATTTCTGAATAATATTCCATTTTGGAGAAGACAACATTGAGTTGGGATTTGATAATAGACTTCTAATACCCAAAGGGACACTGTAGAGAGGATGGAGATGGCCATTTTTGTGGCTATGTAGGAAACAGGATTAGGAACAATTGGGCTCAAGTTACAACAGAGGAGCTTCAGGTTGGAGATTAGGAGGAACTTTTTGACTATGAGGGTGGTCAAGCACTGGAACAGGCTGCTTACAGAAGTTGTGGACTCTCCATCCTTGGACATTTTCAGGAGCAGGTTAGACACACTTGGCTTAGATGATCTAAGGGATGGTCAGGGATGGCCCTGCCCTGAGCAGGGGGCTGGAGTAGATGACCTTGTGATATCTTTTCCAGCCCTACTTTTCTATGATCCTATAATCAAAATACTTCAAGCCCATACTCTTCCACCCCTGCTCTTAACATTAGTTGCCTGGGTCCCCAATTCAGCAGCTCATTTAATATGTGCCTAATATTAAGAGACTGAATAACTGACTTCAGTGGAATCAGATCCTTGTAGATGGGCACACACCTAAGTATCTTGCTGAAGTAGGCCAAGGATAGGGATAACTTGCAACTAGTTTTTAGTGTGGGGAGGTCACAGTCTTTCCCTGTAGCTTGTTTTATGAAAGTGCTTTACTGCTCCCTGCTCCCCTCTACTCCCTTTGTTGCCACCTCCATTTATTCTGTTTTTGTATAGGTACCTCAGTGGCAGTACTTTAAGAATCTCCTGCAAGGCTCTAAGCCAAATTAACCAATTACAGGAGATACATTGAAAAAGAACCCCCCCCCCCAAAAATGTAACTGCAATTTCAAGAATAAATATAATTAAATATTAATACCATATGGCAAAAAAATTCTAAATCATCATAAATTTTTTGCCAGGTTATTTTTAACCAATTCTGGATTGTTTTAGGACTTGCATTTACCCCAAATACTTAAAACAAATAATATTTTTGCTGGTAACAAATTTTCACTAAAGCAATATCGGAGAGTATTTTAACTTCGCCATTTACTCATTTGGCCTCAGTTAACGCAATGCCTGTAGGTCAAAGTGTTAGCAGGCAGCAGGTTAATACTTTTTGTCTAAAGACTAATAGTTTCTCATAATCTTTAATTGATTTTCATCTATTAATTTGGACTACTGTAGCAAGTGTAGTCAAGTGTTTTCCTGCCAGAACAGAAGGCATGTTGAATCTGGGATGCCCTTGTTGGTTTGCATTTCCATCTCTCTGTTCATCATAGCATATTATAGTCCTGCAGAGACTAGTTTGGATCTAAAGCTTAACCTACATTCCCTTAACATCTGCTCCTAAGGAGTAAAAACATATGAATTTGTGCATGCTGATTCAGTTTCAAAGGGAGGAGCATCCTTGGAAAAGAACTTCCATTATCCTGCTGCCTACCCCAAATACTGACTGAGGGATGAAACAGAAAATACAACCCAGGCTGGGGGAGAAGAAAGGAAGATGCAAAATCATGAGACAAATGAGGACATAAGCTATTCTGAAGTAGCTTTCCCTCTTTCACTGAAGCTCAGCTTTCATTTCCCATGACATTAAGAGCATGAATTATGGAGTAGCTTAACGAGGAAGTACAAATCTCCACCCTCATTAGCTTCACAATAAATATGTCTGCGCCCATAGAAGACAATTGAAAATTAAAGATGTTATATGTGGAAATCCCCTATTGGTTGAGAGTTCACTAAACTGTCTCTTAGCAACAGAAAAAAAAATGGTGAAGGATAATCGGAAATGTATTGACATATTTTGCTGGAAAAAAATCTCTCTATGGAAAGAATAAGGGTGTTAAATCATAAAAGAAAAGTCCTACTGGGCAACAGAAAATTATCTCTGATTTAAAATCAACATGAAAATAATGTGTGTGCCATTAGCCCTACAACCAATGAAGGCCCTAGGAGAATAGAAGGGCTCATCTCACTCTACCAAGGAAAAGGCTCATGGACTCAGTACACCAATTCAACTAACACTCCTTTCTGTTCCTGGAAAAGTCTTCTTGCACGTTGTCCTTGCTTGGCTTCACCTACTCCTATCAAACCACCAGCTTCCTGAGCAACTGGGACGTCTTACAATGGACTTCATACTTGCCCTTCATCTTTCATCTGGAATTTGCTGCAAATTCCTCTTCCTATTGATTGTAACAGAGGAAGATTTCAAGGCCGCCTTTGTTTCTCTCAACAGCATTATCTGATGGACTTTGGCATTCCTGACTTCTCCTTCCTAATACCAATTCAAGTGTCATATAATGACTTGGGAGCAGGGATCTGATTTGGCTACTCTAAATCTGAGAGGTTCCATATTAGCTCAAGACTCATGCAGGGAAATAACCTGGCTCCAGCCCTGGTCTGGATTGGATCCCAAAATGCAACTTGGCTTATACTTATGTAGCCATTAGCCAGACCTCTTTCTCTGACCTGGACTGTGAGGCTATTGCTGCAGTTCATAACCAGAATTTGTAGAATCTGGAAATTAAAGAAGGTAAACCTCCTTAAAAGCATGAAACTGTTGGACCTCCACCCTTGCAATGCTTCTGTATTTGGCATCATATCAAGGAAATGAAAGCATTCCAGATTTGCTGTCAAAACCAGGTGGTTGCAACTTCCTTCCTTCTCGTGTCCTGATGACAAGGTATTTCACAGATATCACAGATTCGTTAGACTCTGATAGGACTGCGCCATGAGTGCTTCTGTTATGGCATCACACTTGTGACCTCTGGGCTGTCAACCATGCAAATTAGCAACCGCACGACTCCAGCCCCGCTACTTGGAGCTAAATTGGTTTGATTTAATCCACAATACTGATAGAGCAATAAGACTCAGATTTCAAAGGGTTGAAGCCATAAATCACTGTTGCCAAGCATTAGTTAATCACGTTCTCTGCCTTTGAAAGAGTTCTTGCCAATAGGGCATTGAAGATAACGACTAAGATCAGGAAGAAGCTGACCCGAAGAGACGGTCAACATGAGTTCATGCTCAGTTAACATGGTTACACCAGATAAGTCACAAACTTGTAGAGCTCCCTGATGCCTGTGATGAAGCCATACTTGTGGTCATGGATAGTCAATATTGTAGACCTCCCTTTTAAGAATGATCATGGTGGCAATGGTAGAAGGAGTTGCAGGTGGTTTCCAGCACTGCTTCTGTAGAGATTGTTCCCTTCAGGCTTGAAGGATAGAGTATTCCAATAGATTGGTCATGGGCACTACAGTGGCTTCGCAAAAGATGAGCTACAATTTAGGACTGTGCTTGACTTGAAAAATAAACCCAGATTAGAAGTGACATCCTTTTAGTAATGAAGATGCAGACTTGTTTTTTCCATGCTAATTACTCAGCAGCCTCATTTATAGGCTTTGCAAAAGAGCACTGACACTAAAGACTACTCAGCTGAAGGAGATGTAGGATGTTAATCCACTACATGGAAGCAAGACTCAGAAATGACTTCCTTTCAGAATTGTATGTTCATGTTGCCTATTAGACAAGGAAAGAAGGTTTTGTTTTGTTTTTGGATTTGATTGCCTGCTCTGGAAATGTGACAGGAAGGTGAATAATTATTACCATAATCATCATATTACTGTGATTACCTTGAATAGTTGCAGGTACATGTATAACTTGTTTTTTCTTAACAGTACCTCGAGGGTATCATTCAAAAGATAGCAAAAAATCATTTCAGTGAGGTAATGTAACGATGCTAGCATTTCTTATGCACCACTGAAAGAGTGTTCCCAAAAATTTAGCTAAGATAAAGTTGAGAGCTAACTGGCATTTTTTTTATCATAGCTACAAGTAATGACATGGCAGTAGGTACTGAGCATTTGAATCCAGGTGAGACACTGTGCAAATACACACAATAAAAAGATAGTTCTTGCTGCAAAGCACTTACAATGCAAAGGATAACATTGGCACAAGAACAAATTGGTCATATGTTAATTTATGCTGTAAATTGGGTGTTATAATCATGAGAAGCATAAGGCTCAGAAATGACTTTCAAGTAGGAGTGGTATGGACCAAAGACCTAAAAAGTGTTATGTTTGACTTTGATAATCTTGTTCATAAATTTATATGGTGTGGCTGCACATAGTAGCCAAGAACTCCCTTCATCTTCCATGTTTCTAAGTTTTTCCAGTGGTTTGGGAAACAGAGGATGTTATATCATGATTCTGTCTTGGGGGCTGAATGGAGGTTGAAGGGATGTGTGGGGAGCCCCTTTGCCAATTGTCACACAAACTCAGTGGCATTACTATGATTAGAAACCAAGATTATAACCCTGAATCCATCATAGTTAATAGGAAAATTCGAAATGAAGCTGGTAAAGCCAGGATTTTGCTCTAGGAATCTTATCTTCCTTTCCCTTAGTCACTAGATGGCACTCAATTTCATTTATGTTTCAGGGATTAAATATGGGGCCCTACATGGGAAGCATTTGTGTTCCTAATAGACACAATGAAAAATATTTTTTATTGATTTAACCTCTATCTAGGGATAGTAGTATGAAATATCTTTTTTCAATGGTTTTCTCTTTAAAGTTTGTCTAAGAGTGTTTTTCTTTTCACAACTTTCTCCATTCCCCTAGTTCTGGTAACACTGCAATTCTTCCTGCTGTTGGTATAGTTATTTATTATGGCATTTACTAGGGCACTTATTTACTAGGGTACTCTAATATAATGCCCTAGAGGGTCAGGTATTATCTATCTATCTGTCTATTGATTGATAGATCTAACTATATCGATCTATCGATCGATAGATCTATCATTCTATCTGTAGATCGATAGATAAATACATCTTTATACATATATATAGATATA
Source organism: Crocodylus porosus (assembly GCF_001723895.1). NCBI lineage: Eukaryota > Metazoa > Chordata > Crocodylia > Crocodylidae > Crocodylus > Crocodylus porosus. The sequence goes on along the minus strand of NW_017728924.1, from coordinate 8,324,975 downwards.
ATCTGATAGATAGATCTATATATCCATGATATCTGTATCTATATATCTATAGATATCAATCTTTCTATCTAGCTATAGATCTATCTATGTAGCTATCTATTTGTGGCTTGCATGGCTCTGTATATAATGTCAAATGAATGGATCCTACTAGCAGCAAGTTGGATAGCTTCTTGTCATGCTTCTGTCTGTTTTTGATGAGAGAGATTATGAACACATAGATTTCCTCCTGGGTTGGAAATGTAATTCCACCCAGAGAATAGTTTTCTTACAGTGAAATTAGTGAAATGTTAAAGGTTTCTTCATCTTGATGGGCTATCATTTGAATTAGATTGTAAGTCTTTGGTGAAGGCACATTTGGTATTGTACAGGCAACACCATGTCCTAGGTCAGTTAGGATTCCTGTTCCTCACAGCAGATGTGAAGAGACTTAGTTTTTTATAAGGAGTTATTTTAGGATCAGCTTGTAGAAAATTAAATGAAATGGCAGCCTCAGTTCCCAACAGATGGTGGATAAAATGATTAATATTAGAAGAGCTGGTTTTAAGATTTCTGTTAGTGTTTCCACTGGTTTGCAGATGTTCTGAGAAGCAACCTATGGTTCAACTTTAAGCAGAACTAGTAAGAGACAATTTTAATCAAACTTCTAAACTTTTTTTTAAAGCATTTCCTCCAAAACACCCTTTGTTTCAATGAAAATAAATCCAAAAATAAAGATGCAGAATTAAAACCTTCCTGAACACGTGAACCCATTACTTCTGCAAGGAACTGTTCTTCCAAGTCTGCATCAGAAACATGGTGTTTTACCTGTAAAAGTTGTAGGCAGCTCTGAACTCATCTACATGGTTTTGGTGTCCCATTCCCACTGCCAAAATGCTCCTGATCCCACTGTGGAGAGATTTCCATGAGATATTTATATCAAATGTATATACAAGATTTATACTAATGTGGCCATGTTTGTTGTATGAAACTGGCTGTGAGCAGAGATCTAAGCAGTAGCATAATAAGAGTTGTTGCCTCATTATCCTTATCCATTCTGTCTAATCAAACTGTATACTCTTTTGGGCAGAGAGGCTGTCTTCATACTTGCACAATGCCTGGCATGCAGTTGTTGCTATAATGAAGTATTCAGGAAGCCAATGACGAAACTGTCCCATTAAAGTTAGGGACAACAATTTTTTTTTTTAATTTAAGCTATAGGTTTACACAGCACAATGGAAATTCTCATTCCCTTGTCCAATACACCCGTCTCTGAAGGGCATCATGATAAGGTGGTGTATCTTCTGGCATGAAGTGTTGTGAAAACACTTTAATGTTGCATGATGAGCATGTGGGAAGTAAAGTCTACTAATAGATGCTTGTGCTTTAAAGTGGTACAGGCATCTATTAGTAGACCCAAACATGGTGTCAAGCACTGCTAAATTCAAGATCATCATGACACGACAGATCAGAAAGGGCTTTAGGATTGTCTGATACAAGTATAACAAGAGATCAGGACTGCAACCAAGATGACTAAACCCAGCTTGAAGTACTGCAGTACTCCACCCCTTTCAGGGATCTGGTAGGAAGTTTAGCATAACGTAAGATCAAAGGCAAGTGTGGTAGCTGTGTCAAACACTAAGGTCTTGCGCTTGTTGGGTTGCCATCAGTGCTCATGGAAGCCAAAAAATTCATACATCATTTCTTTACTGAGAGTGACACAAATATAAAGTGCAGACATCTTAGGCATTGCTGCCTCGAATGGTGACAGGTATCCAGGTTGTAGCTGTATTCGTCTAGAGGCAAAAGGGATCAGAACTCATGGCAGAGGTGTTATATCGTTTATTAAAGCAACTAGATTTTTGTAATTAAAGAAATTTGTTTGCAAAAATCGAGTTGGTCTAATAAAAGATATCACCTCTACCATGAATTCTGATTCCTTTTCAATGGTTACAACATGAGTTTTAATTGAGTTATGGTAGGGGGAGCATTGGGGAGAGATAACAGAGCCTTGACACCGCTTTTTATTTTTAGGGTCACAATCTGCTTCCTCCTCCTGCATCTGCAGCTTTCTGCCCACCAGAGTGCTGTGTCTTGGTTCAGATTACAAGCTACTTGTTGCCTGTGTTTCACTTCCCAGCTTCTTTCCAGCTGGTTGTCTTCTTGCCTGACCCTCTCCCAAAACAGCTTTCCTCTGAGTTCAAGAGGATACTTATTTTTAGTGTTGTGGAGGGTTTGGGGATCCTACTGGCTGGCCGGATGCTGAACTAATAAGGCCATTACTATAAGAATAAAGGTGTTCTTTTGTATATTATAGGTGCCTAAATCAACCTTGATATAACATTGCATGCAATGCAAGGTGGAAATGACAGGGCTATTACTGCAACATTTAGACTGAACACATAGCTTTTCAGTGCATTGTGTCTTTTGCTTTAGATATACGTATATCTTCTCCTGTCCTGACAATTGCCTTTTCTGGTTGTTTTCTTTATCTGTTTCTGGAGCTTACATGGGCAAAATAAGTTGAATAGTCTAAGGTCTGAAAATGCAGTATGATATGTTTTAAAAAATACCCTATTTATGCCCATGATCAATTTATTATGTTGTGAAATGGGATTTTGCAGGCAAAGAAGGAATCGGTACTCTACAGCACATTTCCATTTTGCTTAAAGGTGTGTGAGATTAGAGATAGGGATGGTTGATTTACTTAGGCTGCCACTTTTAATACTTTTTTTAGCGGATTCATGCATATATATTGATTAGGAAAGAGGATAAAAGATTCAAGGGGAAAGGAGGGCACAGGTATCTGTCTGTTCCACAAGTAAATTACCAAAGGGAAATTCAGTTCCTATGGTAAAGTCATTCAAATATGCCCAGATATTGTCACTATGATGGATTTCTAGCTGATCAGATTGTAGTATGAAGCTGTAGCTTTTCAAGCTGCTGCACTACACACAGGAATGTTTTAACCTCTGGCATACTATTGAACATAAGTCATACCTGGGATAAAAAATGTACATGCAAAATGGTAACTAGTGCATTGGAGGGGAGGGGACTTTTATGCAGTGACGCGGCAGCTTAAAGGAACCTGTCAGCTAATGTTAAAAAATGTTAACATGGCTCCAATTGAGAGGTGGGTTACAAAAAATACTGTATTGTCAATGTTTTAATAATGACACTTTTCCCTCCTAATGTGTATATATATTTGGACACCAGCATGGACTTTGATACGGTCTCTACCATACCACTGTCACCTGTAGGCTGAAGTATCCCAAAATATTTCTTCTTGGCTTCCCTTTAGTATTTCTATAGAAACTGTATAACTTGGACAAGTGGCTGTTGTGGAAAGCTCTGAACACAGTGCACATAAGCACGCACTCACCTTCAACTATGGGAGTAAGCTCATTGTACTGTTGGATTAATTAAATAGTCTGTGATGAAGCTGGGGATGGTTTAGTTTGGAGACAGACCCGCTATATGTGGTTGGTCCAAAGACAGACCAATAATGTAGGCTTTGGTATATGCCAGTAAACTTTCTTGGGGTAATGCCACGAAAAGAAGAATCTCTATAGGAATGATGTGTGATCTTATACAGTGTTCTTGAAATTCTTTAGGTTAGAGATTATACTATAAAAAACCCCTCATAGGTAATATGGTTTAATTTCCTATTTGAAATAATTTAATTTAAGAGGACGTTTTAATTGTTGAGGTCTTACATGCTTGGACATTTACCAATTCAAAGCAATAACTCCTCTAAGATATTCATATCTGTTTGCTGAAGGAAAAAAAATGCATAAAAGATGGTTTTGTGAAAGATTTGACTTTAATGTCAGAAGGACAGTCAGAGAAGTCTTTATATGCCTTTCCATTCAAAACCCCTGTGAGTCCAGTTCAAAACCAAAGTCTTCAACTATGTTTGATTTCAAACATTTCCCCTGTTCAGTAAGTTTGAAAAAAAACTAGGTCATTTTTGACCACTGACTAATCGCCTTTCAGTTTTATTAGTAAGGCTTCGAATTGCAATAGTCAAAATAGTTGGGAACTTTTGGGCAAGTCAGATGCGTTGATCTTCCAGAGCCTGATTTCTGAAAACAGAATATAAAAAAAAAGTTAGATAAGTAGAAGTATTGAGTTGCTTGGTGCACATCTGCCTGTCTATCCTAGACATACTCATTCTGATGCATACTAAAGAGGGTAGGAGCTAGGGTCAGTCATGCTTTTCAGGCTGCATAGAAAAAAATTAAGCAAAGTAACGGAAGGACAGATGCATCAATCTTCCTTGCCTCGTGTTAAATTTGAGGATTGGGCCCTTTTGCATCAAAGCTTGGAAAACGTAGTAAAATTGTCTTTGTAACCTCTGACACGGGCTTACGTGCTGCAGAGCATCTTTCTTTAATATAACTTGTCATATTCCTTTCTAAGCTGGCTCAACTGACAAGCTTAGCTAAGACTAACCTATACTGACTTCAGTAAGCATCCGACTGAACGCGCTTATTTGGAGTGCAATGGGAGTTGAGAACAGCGAGCCAGAGGTGTTCAGCACTTCGCAGGGCTTGACATATCTACAGTTTAGAATCAGAGCATTTTTAACACTTGATTTTTGGCTTTTCCTTTGAGAACACGACTTTACTGGATTGGATCAAGACCCTAGTAACTTAATGCTTCATGTAATCAGTGTCTCATACTTCAGAGGAAATCATGTTAATGCACTCGAGTCAAAATCAACACCATTGGATAAAGTGCCATAGTCATCGAGAACAACATAATTTCATGAGCAGACGTCAGCAGCTAGCTGTCCACTTCACTCTCCCTGTCATTCACACTCTCCCAACGTGAACCTTAGGTCACTCTACCATTAACCTCTCCCCGCTGTGCAGCGCACCTGTTCATGAGAAATGTTTGATTCTTGTCATTCAACCATTTTTTAATTCACAACAGGAGTGTGCCCTTTAACCCAGGGATATTTATTTTCCTTAAATCTTTTATGAACAATGCAATCAAAATGCTAATCAAAAGCATTCTGAGATTCAAGCACATTAAGGCTACAGGGTCACCTCTAATTACTGTTTGATTAATTTTTTTTTTCAGAGCTTCAACAAATGCTTTTCCTTTCCAAAAGAAATTTTAGTTTGACCCGTTCGTGTTACATTCCATCCAAACGGTTCGCTATTGCTCTTAACTGGGCTCTTGAGATTAGAAGATCTTAAAGATGGCTTGACCCCAAGTTCATTGAAGCCATTGGAATGGATCCTGTTGACTTTTTGATCACGTCTGCAATCTTTATTGCTTGTCTTCCATATTATGCTCTTCAGTGCCTTCTGCTCAATGCTGCTCTGCCCTAGTGATTCTGGGGGCTTGATTCTGCTCCCTTGGAAATCAAGGAATGAGTTCAGTAGCACAGGAGGGCTTCCATACTGCAGGGGGTTGTCTCCTTGACTTGAACTACTCAAAAGCTTGACGTTAAACACGACTAAATTCTTTACTGATCCATGGCCATACGTTCCTAAACGGTCAAAAAACACGTTTTGATTTCTCATGGGAGGCTCCCTTGGAATCAGGATTGTTTTGTTGCCCTCTGCAGTAAAGATTAATGCAATATGAATCATTTATTTTACGACTCTACTCTTAATATAACCCTAATCCCTGTCTTTTTTAGGGTTTAGTCCTAAAACCTTTGAAACAAATAGAAAGCCTGGCCTTTATCTGAAGGGGGCTTTGGGTCAGGTCCTTATTTTATTGGTCTACAGTCTTGTTGTCTTGGGGGAAAAAAACCCAACTAAACCAAAAATCACAACTTATTGTCACATTTTGTACACATTCTTCACACGGATATTGATTGAAAGCTGATGAAAGTCAGTGGAAAGGTTTGCTCTGGTGTCAGTAGGTTTAGGATCAGGGCTGAGATCACGGTCTCTTTTCCTCATTTGTTACTTGGAAGTTGCGTGTAACCTAATGTAGTGTGTACTTCATTCTCTGTGTGTGTGTCTGCACGTGCGTGTGCAAGGAGAGGCAGGATGGTAATGGATTCACAGGTTGGGGGTAATCACTGCTGATTGTTAATTACACTGCCCTAGTGACTGTTAGAAGTGCTAGCTAGGCATGGGCTAGCACCATGTGAGACATGGAGATGTTCAAATATCTCCTCTATCTAAGCAGGCAATGCTTATTCTTCCTTTCTTTTTGCCCACACGCCTGAGCTAACTGCCTTTCGGTACATTGCTTTTAGCTCCTGGGATGCTAGAATGGATACAGAGGTTTTGAGCTTCATCCCACTCTTCAGTTTTGCCTCACTGTCTACATACTCCTTTTTCATGTCCACCACTAACTTTGCACCTAGTAGAGCTCATTCTCTCCTCCTGTATTAACTCTTTTCACTTTTTTAAAACTAAGCACCCAGTCCTCACATTTTGTCTGCTCTGATGACCACTGAAACTCTTTATAGACACCAATGGATTTTTTACTCTTTACTTCTCCCCATTGTGCTCAAAAATTCAATAGGCCGGATTTGTTTCCATCGATGTCTTCTCTCACTGGCCTCAAGTTCACAGGAAAAAAAGCCACCAGCTTTGCTTTAGGAAAATCATTTTTCACCTTTCTTTAAACTCTTTGGTGTTCAGCTTTTACAAGGACTATAGACTTCATCCCATTTAAATAAATAAATGTCCCATACACCACTGCCAATTCCCAAGTCAAGAATGTTTCTTTCCATATCGACCACTATCACAGTCTGATCTGCAAAGCTGACTTCAGTTAGGGTCTGAGTTGCTCATTTGGATTTGGTTTTCAAATGCTCTATAGTTTAAGGATTTAGAACTTCTCTTCTTCAGGGACATTAGGGGAAAGTGTGAAATCTGGGTGCACCCAATTATTCATAAATAAAGTATTTACTTCTGAGTTTAGAGTTGGGCTCATGACTTTCAGTAAGAAATGGCTTTTCTAATTACCAGGGGATCTAGCGGGGTATGGCCAAGGTCAGACCCTTGGCTCCCATACACGACAGGAGTGGAGAGGGAGCAGAAGCGTGGTGTGACTGCACCGCAGCACCTTGGCTCCTGGAGCCGCACTAGATATAAGCATTGCTTTTCTGCTGGTAGGTTTTTTTTTTTTTACACACTTAATGCCTTTCAAATAGAACAAACAAAATGCATTAGAGAGGATGGTAATGACACTTGCATTCACTGTTTTGTGTTATAACACTAAAGGTAACTGGTTCTGAACGGGAAGTTTTAAAAAAAAAAATGGCTGTTATATAACAGGTTATCAACAGACACGAAGGTGGTAGAGGAATACATAATAAGCCATTTGAGGGTTTTGAATTCAAGTTCAAGCAGTTGCCAGTTACCATTATTCAGCCATAGTGAACTATTAGACTAAAAGCCGAGATGAGTAAAGCACCTTTCAATTTAATTTACCGTTCTGACAAAGTGTTTTATGTACACAATTGTCACATTATAATAAAAGGCCTTTCACAATGCCCACTTCTGGTTTCAATGAATTTATGGCCAAAACGTCATTTGTGATTGTTCAAAGTGAAATTCTCATCTTTACTGTGCAGATAAGTAACAACAGATTCAATCTCAGGACAGAGTGTAACTTTTCACTAGTTTCCCAGGTAAAGAAAATAAAGGAAAGCAATAACATCTGGGGGAAAAAAATCTGTGAAATAAGAGAGTCCTTGAGATCTGCTAGTGGTTGAGAAATGTAACTAGAAGAGAATGAGAACACCTTGAGTGTAATTGGGTGAGGAGGAGAGAAAAAATACAAACTGAGATGCAAGTGAGAAATGAAGTGCGTGGGGGGGAAGCATGACAGTGCATACAGGGTTAGTTTTGAGATGACATGGATGCTCTTCTTTTTGTTTTCCACTACCTAAATTCTGTCATTCTCAACTTTTTTAGACTCAAGGCACCCCTGGTTAGATATGAGGCACCCATGGGTAGACTCAAGGCACTCCTTGGAAATGGCCAACTCTTAGTTTTCACTCTTTTTGACTAAAGAAAAAATAACAGAGCAGTTTTTCTGTCACAAAGAACTCCACAAGATGCAATTCTGGATTTCTATTTGAAATCTCTGGGTTTACCTTGTGAATCATGTTTGTAAATCTGAGGATGCCAACATTGTGTGAGACCCCACAGGACTCCTACATGATCTCAAGGCACCCAGGTTGAGAATCGCTAGGCTAAACATTAAGGAAATACAGGGAGCTGGGAGGAAGCCCTAGAATGGAAGTGTTTAGGGTTGTCAATTCATCAGGGCAGGTGAAGCACCAGGTCCTGGGCTCTATTAAGAAACACTCGTGTTAGAAATGATTTTATAATTATATTTTAAAAACTTCTTGCAGTTATAAAAGGCCCATTCCACAAGAGCTGGAGTAACTTTGCTGAGCTGTTCGGCACTCTGGCTTTGATAACAGGAGTTTAGGATGGTCAACATCCTATACCATTGTGTCCTTAGAGCAGGGGCGGACAATTATTTTGTGCGGAGGGCCACTTACTGAGTTTTGGCAAGCCATCAAGGGCCACATGACAGGCAACCGGGGCAGATAAATATTAATTTACTAAATTTTTTAGGGGCCCCACGGGCCGGATAGAATGGCCGGCCCCCGGGCCGCATTTTGCACACCTCTGCCTTTGAGCGAGTAGTAAAAGCAGACAAATACAAAAAATCAGATGAGTACACCCTCCCTCCCCCCGCCATCTGCCCCCCCAAGTTTTGATTTGAGAGACATAAAGGGAGGAAGCACTAGAAGAGAATTGGTTCAATGCGCAGAACATTTCAATAAGTTTCAGAAAACAGGGATTGTTCATTTAGGTGTCTCATCTGTTTTGTAGAAGGTTAAACTTTGCATGCAAGACGAAGGTCCAGAGAGAGGGAAGCATGTCTGTACAGTTATTTGGAATTATTGGGTAGATGGTAGTTTCTTAAATCACAGGGCTGATGGTATTCATAAGCTTATAGAGGATGGAATCTGTTTAATAGCAGGATCCTTTTATGTGTAAAACAGGTTTTGAGCCAACAGAAGAGGAGAACCCCTGATGATGCATAGACATGCAAATCCTTTTGAGTGCCACTGGAAATACACTGTGGTACTTGAATAGTGGGATGAATCAGTTTAAGAGAAATAGCTAATTTTCTCCTTGTATAAAACCAATGCAAACTGGAATTTTTAAACTGGAATTCCACTGGAAGAGAATGAGCAATAAGGCTGTGTGAAATGGGTTGTATTCAATTCAGATTCAGCCCAAATTGGGGACAGTGATTTGATTTGCTGATTCAGATCACTGTCCCTGATTCGATTCAGCCAAATACAAATCTGAAGATTTGATGCTGATTCGGAGAATCAGTGATTCAGCCATAGACGCCGCTTTAAATGTTTTCTCTAAATGCCTCAAGGTACCAGGCACAGCTTATGAATGTTGCAAAGCTGGGGAGGATGGAGCATCCCACAGGAGCATGGGGGTGGGGGGGACCTCGCGTGCTTGGCAGTGAACCTGGATGTAGACTAAAAGTGCTTCTGGTCCACTTCTGGGTCTACTGCTGAGCGTGCTGGGGAGAACCCCTGCGCTCCTGTGGGATGCTCCATCCGCCCCATCATCGCAGCATTCATAAGCCACCTGGTACTTCGAGGTATGTAGAAAAAACATTTAAAGCTGTGTCTATGGCTGAAATGCTGAATTGCTGAATCTTTCTGAACCTCTCTGAATTGATTTGGAGGGTTCTGATTTGGATTTGGAGATTTGGCCCCCGAATCAGGCCGAATCTCTGCTGAATCAAAGCAGGGACTGAAGCTTCGCACAGCCCTAACAAGCAAGTCTCATGGGGTTTCTTCATACCCCTTGAGAAGTAAGTGATGAAAGATCTGAAGAGAAATGAAAGTATGCTGCACAGAAGTTACTGTTTTATTTTTACTTTTTAATGGTGATTTCAGTAGTGAGCTTTTTGGGTTTTTTTTTTTTTTTTAATAGTTTCCATCTGGCAGTCTTACAGGGATGGACTGCTCTTAACCGTCTCGGAACGGGCTTTGGATGGTTTAAGGCAAGCATGCACTTATGGGGCCACTCCAATGATGCTGGCGGCAGCTGGGGTGCTCAAGCTCAGACAGCCAACCACATCATCTATGAAGGCCCATACGGCCCTCCTTTGGGCGCCCACGGTCTTATTAACATTGATCATGCTACCCATTGCTGGGCCTCATGTTTCCAATGTATGAGTGTTGCAACACTTGCTTCATGATCACAGGGATGGAAAAAGGTTGTTGGCCATGAATGAAAAAGTGGACATGTATGAAGACAGGAATTGCAGGGAAGTAGAAAGATACCAGTGGGCAGAACTGGATGAATCGTGGGGGAAATGATTTTCAAAAGCTTCTATGAAGTAGACGTTTAATTTTCATCTGTGACTAAATAAAGTTTGTGTCTGGTGGACATATAAGTTCTAGCTGCTTGGCTTTGCTCCTGCTGTCCGGCTAGGATCCAGGACCCAAGGATCAGAGGAGGCAAAGGTGCTTTTTCTCTTCCCTGCTCCTGGTGCTGGTCTGGTCACCACTTAACTCTGGAGTATGTTGGAGGCATTGCTTAATAGGAGGACTCTGAATATTGAGGTTGAGAGTCTAGGGAAAAAAGTGGGGCTTTAGGGACAAAGAAGAGAGGACACTTAAGATGACCTGAAACTCTTGTATTCCTGCCAGGTTAGCTCAGCATCCTAACTTCTCACCACACTTGCATTCTTCCTTAAAAGGATGAAAAGCCCAGGAACTTGTGTAGCTCATCTCATTTATACGGGTTCATCTCAACTTTGATAGTTACACTCACTTCATCAGTGATCGGTGTCACATCATGAGATTAAGGTGACCAACCGCATGATTATGATAACAATGAAAAAACCCCATTTCTCAAACAGCATGCGGCCTCTACAGTCAACAAGCTAGTAACAAGCTCAGGGAAAATGAGCTAAATTTGTCATAACTTCTTTCACCCTGCTGTACTAATAGCTACTTGGGAAGGCAGACAGGGGGAAAAAAAATAAAGGCAGAAAGTGGCAATTTAACACAACAGTTCAGGTAATAGGGAAAAAGCTACTTCCCATTCACATCTTTGAGTCTGACAGGTCATGTTGCCCTGGAGAAGCTTTTCACTTCAGAGTGCCTGTGAGTGGAATCGTGAGGTTTCGAAGTTGCTATAGTCTCATCCTTTCTTTTGCTCCCATTATTATGGCAAGTTTTCAGATATTCATGGCAATGGGATAAAAGTTCACTTCTCTATTAAAATGGTTCCTGAAACTTTTGAGAACTGAGATAGAATAGTGAAAAATGTAAATGAGATGGGGAAAAAAAAGCATAGGGAAGGGCTTAATATTCTAGAGCTAGATGCATGTTATCTGAGATGAAATGAGAAATAGGAACAGAAAAAGAGACCTTGTGTCTGTCTTATAGTCATTTTAAGTGATTGAACATGAATGCAGACACAGGAGAGATGATCTGGTGTGTTCATTTTTGTCCTTGGCCAGTCTACAAAGGAAAATAATCCCGATCAAGATTAGCTAACTATTTATAGTGGATCTGACAGCAGACTGTTGCTGTGTTTCTGATCCTTAGCAGGCAACGCCACAAAAATGAGAAAACGGGTGAACAAAACACGAGAGACATTTAATTTAATAAACCTGCATGTTAGGTGTTTGAAATAGATGAATTAGAAATTTGCTGTATGCAAATAACACTTCATGAAGGTCTTTTTTTTGTATTGATCCATAACCTAATCTGCCTTTATTTGTTCAGAGCATTACACAGAAGAGTTGGAAGCCAGAGCTGTATTGTACCTTCCAAGTGGTTGGTTACTAGAAGTTTGTTTCATTAAGGGCCTACAGGATTGGGATCAGGCTGAAATCTGGAAAATATAATCAGGAAGCCTTCAACCACCAAGGTACAGGAAGCTGAAGTCTTAAACCTCAGATTGCAGTCGCTATAGTTTCTCTCCCCAATTCCAGCTGCATCTCCATGAAGTTCCATTGGTATTTTGGGCTAGCTGGATCCAAAACCCACTGAAACCATTTAAAACTTGTCCTTGGTAAGGTTTGCATTGGGCTTTAGTAATAGGTACTGTGGAGTGTGAGACTAATGTTGCTTTGCTTCCAGCTTCCCGAAACATGCAAACTGAACGTGCTCCTCTGTGGCTTTTCAAAATAATTCACGTTATACGGGGTGCTGGACTGAAAAAAAACCTTGCATTGTTTTGTCATCCACATGTGGATGCTGTTTCTTTGGCTACACAAGATGCACAAAAAAAAATTAGGAATTTGTCTTAAATCCCATGAAGATTGCCAGTCCAAATATCCACTTAGCACGAGAGAGCTACCTGGATCTGATCGTTGCTGTGCTCTTGTGTATGGATGGCTTTAATACATCGGGTCTCTCTGGTATTAACTTGCCAAGCGTGCAGTCACTGTAGCGGCATGTAAACGCTGCACGTAACCATGCGAAAACAGCAGTAAAGGAGGAGAGCCTAGTTGCTAGAGGCTAGTCATTTCAGAATTCGAGCTGCCACAGAAGGCCGAAGCCTCAGGACATGACAACTCGGTGCTATCATTTATCATATGGAACAGCTCTTGGCAGGTGTTATTTGTAAGCATGGAGTATGTACAGCATAGTGGTTAATAAGGAACAAAACCCCAAACAGTTGCATGCATCCCTTCTGGAGTCCACTTGGCTGTCTAGGATTAGATTAGAGATACTGGACATTGCATCCCCTCTTTTAAATGGCCCCAGATCAGTAGCAAATATGTGACATGATTCCAGTTCTTTAAAGATGTATGATACGCTTGAACTACAAGCCAGCCTAACTTCAAGTTATCCCCTATAGTATACCGGTGTGCACATTTAGCAGAACTAATGGTGCAGACGGCCTGCAGTGCCAAGTGATAAGCCTATAAAATAGTTCCCAGGTCTTGCAGAAATGCTGAGGAGACAGGGTGGGATTAATGAGAAGAAGAGATTTTTTCCAAAAAAGCAGCACGTTATATGATAGGGAACCTGGAAAAGAAAGGTACTGTGTCTCAGACAAGGAAGCTGTTTATTCTTTAAAACACCATGGTTAGGTTACCCATCAGTGTGATGAGTTGCAATATAAATAAAAGTACTGATGACCTGGGAGGTGCAGGGAGGTGTGGGATACTTTGACAAAACAGTCCAGGAGAATGAATTAAAAAAATGGTAGAATTGGTTGGATGGAGGGCATTAGGATCTTTAGGAGGAGGAGTTTACATGGTGAAGGGGATCTGGCATTAAGCAAATAGGAGAAAGCCGAGGTAGCAAACATTAACCGTTTATATGATCAGTCAAAACAGTGGAGAGAATTTAAAATGTTGGTTAGGAAGTGAGTTGTGTTGAAATGTCATGAATAAGAGACACTAAGGAGAGTTTGAAATTGAAGAAAAAACAAGGCCAAGAGAACTGGTTGGTTGAGTTTTAAAAAACTAAGTGAAGGAAACAAGTGAGATCAAAAACTTAATGCATTGCAGTAAACAGGACAGAGCACCTGGCCCTGCATGCTAACATAAGCACTTTTATCTACTCTGAGGTCAGGGATTGGAGTAGTTCAAGATCCATTACAAGACTGAGCACAATTGATTGGGAAAAGGGCAGCAGATGAAACTATGATAATAGCCACACAAACCCCATGCACCGGCAGTTATACGTGTGTAGCACAAGATAGCAACTAATACTCAAGCCCAAGTTATTTATTGCCTTCTGGCTTTTCTTAGCCATGGACTGTTAATGAACTTAAAGTGAAACAGATGCTTGAATGTATTGCCTCTTTTAGCTTGGAGCAATTGCTAGCATGGTTCTGGCTGCCCATTTCAGTACAGTACAGTATAGAAGAAACATCTGGTCAAAATTTAGAGATGGGGAATAGAAGGAAGAAAGGTCCATTGCAACATCTGAATACACAGAGGTCATCATCATTAAACATGAGGCTCTTACAAAAGTTACCATGATTCTGCATGATAGCTATACCTTCATGACAAATATTTAATATAAAGGTGGAATAAGTAATAGAGACAGAAATACCTAAACACTAATATTCCTGTCCTAGTTATGGTTCGTATATGAAGTAGATTGAACTGGCAAAACCAAGAACTAGATTCACACCGATTTTGTGAATAAACATGCCAAGTTCAGTGTACTTAATCCATATGGGCAGTGTTTTCCATAACTGACTAGTATTTGGACTAGCATAATCATTAACAGAAATACTCAAAACCAGAAAATGTTGTGAATTTTGGCACTAATATTTGGCTGGAAATTGTCACTGTTCAATCATGTACCACTTGTTCTTGCTAAATGCTCGCCCACCTACAGAGCATAAGGAGTTCTATGCAAGTCGCATGCTGTGCACAGTGATTAGGTAATAAATAATCAAAGTGAACAATCCAAAGGTGAATCAGGATAAGATAATGAACTGAGAATGGAAAGTTAATTTTGCAGCAAAGATGATTTATAATGACCTCTCAAGTAGACAAAGAAAAGCAATTTCACAACCAAAAACTGTCAACACACCCTGGTTTTCAAAACTCTTTTTTATACAGAGACAATGTAGTTAAGGACCCCGGGAGAAGGATACAAACAATTTCCAGAGAGCGCAAATTAAAATCGTTAGCTCTTTTTGAAATTTGTTAACTGTCAATCTCTGCCCCAATTCTGGAGTAGTAGAGCTGGTTTCAAAGCAGCCAAGAAGATTAACATCTTGGTGGATAGCTGAATATTTCCCGGCACAATGTTGTTTGGTATCTTTGTATTTGGACTCAAGCAATGAAATATTGGCCCCGTGCAATTTAAGGGAGATTTGCCTTTAATTGCATAGGGGCAGAATTTTTTCCCGGTTTTCTAATGGTTGTGCCCTGCCTAAATAATGATGATGAGGATGCTTACATACTGGATATATCAGCAGGCTTACATTTATGTTGAACAGTTAGAAATCAGGAGATGTAGAAGCTGAAAGTACTGATCGTCTTAATAAACCAAGAGCAAATTGTGTTGCTCCTGGAATGATATACTCTAACTTCTGCTTACACATGAAAGAAAAATGCATTTGTCAATTGATCATCACTGCCAAAGTTTGTAGCCCTCCTGGGCAGCTAGAGGATTTTAACAAGGTCACCAACTGGCAATATAATACGGAGTGGTTAAGAACCGCAGTGCAACTCACGGATGGATAGAAAGGGTTTTCTGTAGAGCTGTTTGGCATAGGTTCAGGTGTGTGTGTTATGGAATTAAGCTTTTATCTCTTTAAATGTACAGTTTCTCTGATGAGACTGTTCACGAGGCCAGAATTAGAAGTTCAGTTTCTAATTCTGTGAGAATATCATAGCAATCAATCCAGCAACCTCTTTTGTGTATCAGTGACTCATCATTCAGAATCTTATCCTTGAAGCAGCAGTAATGGACATGTTTGAATTGCCAAGCTTCTCATAAAGTTGCAGGAGCTATTTTACCAATCACTTCTCCTTGACAGAGCACTGATGTGCATAAAAAAATTATTCTGAGCTTAAACAAAGATATGGGGATTTTCAACGATTTATGCAGAAGATCAAGCAGTTTGTTTTTTTCTCGTGGATGTAGCTCAGTTTTGTAACGTATTTGCCCTGCTTTTTTACTGCTGATAAATAGTCCACCAACATTTTTAGATAAGACATCCTCCCTCTACCTTGTTCAGTTCAGTTGTTTCCCAGTCATCTTGCAAAAAAAGATAAATTAGAAATAACTAATGAATAAGTGCACTTCCAAAAGAAATATCTGGACGAGTATTCATTTGTGACAAAATTTGTCAAGATTTTTACATCCACTGTTTTTCCATAAATACCCAGCAGCAGTCTGAATCCTGATAAATAACACATTACATGACTACAGTACACAGCATGGATCTAAAACTGTTGCCTGCCTGAGAAAATATTAGTTAATCTGGATTTTGTAACTACTAACTAGCTGTACTTTTGGAGTTTACCCAGGGTAGATACAGGGTGGCCATCATGGAAGACATTCTGGTTTTCTGCTACTCTGTGCTCTGTCCTCTATTGGTACAAAACCCAATAAACTCTTGAAGAGAAAAATGGAGGACATAAAGGCGTCCAGTTTTGTATCAATAGAGAACAGAGGACAACTGGACTGTCCTCAATGATGGCCACCCTAGACAGATATCTAAGTAGCAATGAACTATTTTGAGGATCAATCTTGGGAGTCCTATAGGAGTCCTGATATGGATTTCAGTGAGTTCAGAATCAGGTCTGTAAAGTATTTATTGTTATGAAAGACAGGTTAAAGATGTCACATCTCTTTGAATTTTCACGCTTCCTTCTTTTTCGTATTCATAGCTGAAAAGAGTTTTTCCAGCTAGGCATGCGTACCATACAGGACAAAAGTCAGGCTCTTCTAGATCAGTGAGCAGATTTAAAAATCAAACAACATGCTCAGACAGTGGACACTATATCCTAGGAACTGCAGTGAAATGTATCTAGAAATGGCGTGCCTGCACTAAATAGACTTCACTTGTATCACCTGTGTACAAAGAGGCCATTCTTTTGTGTGGTCTTATAGTAATTTTTTATAGCATTCTTAATGTATTTTTATTTTTCTCTCTGTTCTCCAGATAAGCATGAAATGTTTTCTAGTAGAGTCCCAGTAGTCCCACAGTCCCACTAGAGCAATCCATACGGAATTGCAACCCTTTTCATATTCACATTAAGCAAATTCAGATGCACATGTCAAGGATATCTGCAATACAGGTTTTTGAACATGCTGAAACACCAGTCAGTCAAGCGAGGAATAGCCAGGTGTGACTATTCACTTAATACTCAGCTGTTGAACAGAGGCCCATTCCCCTTACAGAAGCACTTCACAATGCCCCATATTTGATTCCTGCACAGACAGGTTTTAATCTGATTCACCTACATAGTAATATAATATGCAGTTTGTACATTCACCGGTAGTTTTCTCTGTGAATTAGACTCAGCATCTTGAGTCTGACTCACAAAAATGGGCAGTGGAGTAAACTTGATCTGACTAGACAGGGAATATCTTCATGAGCCAGGCTGCAACCTATAATTCAGGAACTTAGCATTAAAGGCAATAAAGATTCGTGCCATGTACATGGATCATCGTAATGTAAGATTTTGGAGAGGTTATTGCTGTGTCGCAGCACATGAGGAGCATAACTGTGACTCAGAAAACCAAAAGGAGCAACAAGAACAGTCTCTTTTCTCTCTCACTTGTGAGTTTCAGGATCAAGGCATCAATGCCCGTCACATACCTTTAAAATAAATAAGTAAATAAAAACAGCAATTAGACTTAGAAGGCTATTTTCAAGCTCCTGTATAAAATGGCATGTGTTTAAGTGCCATTCTGTTCAGGCACCTTTAGGAAAATAGAACTCAGGTTGAAGAAAAATTAGGTTGGCTCAACTGAATTAAATGCAGGAGAGGGGATTTGATTTCTTCAGATATTTGCTAAAATCCCTTTAGGGGATGGATTGGCAGAAGAAAGACCCTTACAAGGTTCACACAACATTTGCTAGTCTCTTTCTTTTTTCTTTTTCTTTCCCCCTTCTTAAATGCATTCTGACTAGAGGAGAAATTATATTTAGCAAAGAAGTAAAACTGATGAGGCTGTTTGGAATCCCATTAAACAGGGATACGTGGCTGCAGACTTTTGCACCAGAGAGTTCTTATTAGAAAATGGAGAACGAAGGACATCCAAAGAGAGGAGACATCTGAGGCAGAATGACTCTTTTATCCCAGCAAATGATGGGAGAAAAAGACCCAATAGCTTGAAGTGAGAAAAATCCAAGAATGAAGCAAGATGCATATATTAAAGTGAGGCTAATTTGCCACTGGCATGGGTTATCAAGGGATATTATAAAATCTCCCTCACTGAGAATTTTTACATCGAGCTTGGGTTCCCTTTCTAACAAGTGCTTTTTAGTTCATCCTGAAGTTCTTGCGCTCAGGGCAAGGATCGTGGATCAAATTCAGTGGTTTATGTTGTACAGGAAATCACATGAGGTGGTCACGAAGGTCTCTTCAGGCCATAAAATTTTGGAATTTGGGTTTTGCAATGCCATCAATTTGTTCAGCTCCATAAAGCATCCTGTTTTGTGGAGGGAGTTTGCCATAGCCATAGTGAAAATAAAATGCCCTCTGTCTTTTGGGGCCAATGGGTGAAGGGAAAAGCAATGGTGTCATTTCCTCCAGGAAAGGAGCACAACTCTCTTCCTTTGTTTCATAGGACTGAGGCAAAATTTTCTTGTTTTACTAAATCAGTGAAAACATGTTTGTTCGTGCAGCTCAGCTCAAAAACCACAACTTCAACACAAAGGTGGTTGGCGGGTTATTTATTATTTTATGAAGAAAAGAAAAACAAAAAGGAGGGGCGACCTGATGAGCCATTAAAATGGTAAAATGAATGCTGATTAAAGGTGCAAATAAGCCATGAGGCTGCCTGTGAGCAGGTGGAGAAGGGGTGCAGGGTGCTGAGAGAAGGAAAGGCTATCATTTTCAGGGGCTGTGCCAGCACTATGATGCTAATTAGTTGTGCAGCAGTAAAAGAGCTTTTAGATGGATTAATTTTACCACTTCCCTAAAAAAAGTGTGCACATTGTGAGAATTTGCATTGCTTGCTCAACAAAACTCAGTAAGGCATCGACACGTACTTCAGGACAGCTTCCCAGCTCAGAGCAAACCTGGAAACCTCTTTCTCCAAAGAGTTGTCAAACTGCCTCTTGACCTTACGGTGAGGAATTGCTTCTGTATTTCCCTTAGACTATTCTTAATCTTGCAGTGGAGTTATAATTTATCTATAACAGCCCAGTTTGATGCCTTGGAAATAGCCTTGACAATAAGCAGCAGCATCCTCTGTACTGAGCTTTCTTTTGTGATCATTTACACCTGCGGAGAATGAGTAACGCCCAGGTGTGAAATGCTATCAGAGCAAAGTGCTTCCCTTTTCCTTCTGAACAGGCCCTCACCAGGTGCAAGACACTGGAGAAGGAGCAAATATTGGTAAGAAAGCTGGTGTTTAAACAAGTGTGCAACTGCCAGGCTTGCAAGGGGAGGCAAGGCATTTCTTTTGCTTGTCTTGCTGGTTGTGCATAATTCACTTTGTAGCACTTCTGGCATGCACGGAGCAGAGCAGCCTTGAACTGGAAGCTCTGCTAGCTTTGCCAACCGAGCAAAGAGATGGCCTGGGCTGCCATCCCACTGCACACAAGCCTAGGGGACAGTATGCTTAGGGACTGGGACACATGCTGCACCCTGTGGTGGTCACTGAAAGCAGGCGCCATGTATGTGCACTTGGGCACAGTGCCTGGACAGCAGCTGCCATTGTGTGGCACTTCCAGCCAAATAGGGCAGCAGCTTCAACCTTGGCCCAGATATTTATTTATACTGGCAAGCAGAATTACCAAAGCCACACGAGAGCAATTGGATAGCGATGCATGTGTTGTGTTGAGAGAGGTGCATGGTAAAAGGAGTCCTTTAAAGAATATCCTTAGATGCAGCCAAAATTATTTTGACTGTACAAGCTCCATCAAAAAGGCAGCATTGAGGGTACATATAGGTAGATTATGGCACCAAAGGGCAATCAGTTCAACATAGCTTTCTGTTTTCTCAGAGGAGGAAGGAGAGAGGTTATTTTTGCTGAGATTATCCCACTTCAAGGAGCTGTTATTAATTTAGAAATAGTCAAGCAAATTTATGACCACATGAATTATGAATATAATTTTAACTAGAGTAAACAAAGAAGTGAAGTAGGTTTATTCAGGGACATGATATCCTAAGTGACTAGGATGGGGGAGTGACTTAGCTGAAAGCTTTGAAGAATTATGTACTAAGAGATTTAGTTTTTTCAAATAAACTTCTTAGGGAGATTTCATTTCTGATCTTCAGTCAAAATCACATGAATAAAAGATTATTTGAACTTAGAAGCATCAAGTGAAACCATATTATCAGCATTTCAGCACCAAGGATGTTGGTATTTTGAGGACTGATGCACAATTATACAGGGCGGTTCTAACGAGGATGGAGGTAGAGACTCTTCTCAGTGGGGGCAGAAGACACAACAAGGAGCAATGGGCTCAAGTTGCATCAAGGGAAATTGGGGTTGGATATTAGGAAAAAACCTTTGGTACTAAGAGGGTGATGAAGTGCTGGACCAGGTTACCCAGAGAGGTGGTGGAAGCTCCATCCTCGGCGGTTTTTAAGACTTGGCACGACAACACTGGGGGTGGGATGATCTAGTTGAGGACGGTTTGTGGTTGGACTAGATGACCTCCTAAGGTCCCTTCTGGCCCTATGACTCTATGAACTGAAGAACTTCCTGAAGTGCAGTCCCTGCTACGGGTTTTACGCATTACTGTATGCTGGTCGCTGATCTCACTACATTTGGGTTAGATTTTGTCTGGTCTGGGCACCTATGTAGGGATGTAAGATTTGTGAAGCCGCCTGGCCTCTTTATTCTGTAAGGTGGAGTAATTTGCTATCTGGCCAGAGCAACCGAACCAGTACATTATGGACACGGTATTCATTTGATGCAGGCCTACACACTAAGGGCTACACCCCAGGCATTGCCTTTCGGGGTGGCTGCATTGTGTGCCACTATATGCGGCCATTGCCCAGAGCCCTGGAGCTTCCCTGTTATCCCTCTGGGACTGCGGTGCAAAGCTCTGCTGGTACAGTTGTATTATTTGGAGGCAGCAGGGAATGTGCCCTAGCCACAATAGTGATCTCAGCAAAGCTCCCATGTTGAAACACCCTATACCAGACAAAGAGTTAATTTTTTAGTGTAGCTACCAAGTTTGAGGGAGTTATATATAGCTACACAGGAAAAGGTGACATTTGGGCTTTTAAGTACTTTGTAACATCAGGATTTCAGACTGGATAGGATTTTCAAAGGTGCCTCAGGGAGGGAAGCATTCTCCTTTCAGTGGAATCACAGCAATTATGATTAAAAGCACACAGTGTTTATGGAAACGAGTGACAAAATCTCCAGTTACCATGAGGTCGTGATCTGTTGTTCTGCCGGTTGGTCTCTGTCCTGACCTGTACATAACTCTGCTTTTCTACACTTGAGATCTCTCAGACAAACGTGGCAAAGGGCAATGGTTTCAAAAGCACCAAATCAATGGGACTTAGTCTCTGAAAGGATTTCAGTGCTTTTGAAAAACTTAGCACAACGCTACCGAACAGTGTCAGTTTTATGGGTTTCTGATATAGTCAGATGACTGCTGGCTAGCAGGCTTGTGTTCCCCCTTCAGCCCCAAACCTCCAAAAAAACAACCTTTAATTATTTTCATGGGAGCGAAATGGATTCTGGTACGAGCTTACTCAATATGAGAGGCTCAGCCTAAAGTAGTATATTTTAATACGTTTTCACAGCAGCAACAATTGTTAAGCGATTTAAACAAACAAAAAGGTCAGCTACGTTTTGTAAGTGCCGGAACGTGAATGCAATATATGAAGCCTCTGAACCCCGTTTCTGATTTGTAATTTGATATGGAGCATGTTTCCATGGCTTTTTTTGGTTAGCCAGAACTGTTGCAAAGACTGCAAGTCAGAGAAACTCAGAAAGTACAAAAAACAGGCATAGCAAACCACACACAGTTACTATGGTTATCATCCCGTAATGGAAGCATTTGAAGGATATTTATCCTTGACATTTTGAAAATGAAGTTCAATGAATTGTGCAGAAGGGAATACAAATGTATTCATCCATCCTGACTTAAAAGAAAAATCTTTTGCTTTAAGTGCTTTTTTCCCTTAAATTTTGCATTGCCGTCCATCCACTAAAATCCTGTTTTGCACAAACTTATTTACCCATCCATATTACTTTTAAGAATAAACATGATACTCATCATTCACTTTTTAATTTTTTTATTTTTTGAAAAATGCAAAACATTTCAGCGGCCAAATTTTTTTGGCAGTGAAAGATTAAAAAAAACCCAAACAACCCATAAAACCCTGAAGTGGAAGGATATTATTGTTTCCAGCTTTTCTTTTCATTTAATCCACCAATAATATGATAGAAATCTTATTAAATGAGCAGGTTTTCTCAGGCAATAAATCATCTCAGAAGTGCATACATATTGTTTTACCCAGCCTAGATTCAGTTTTCAATACATCCACCTAGCGAATCTGTCATGTTATATATGCTTTTTTCAGATTCTTTAGTGACACTTTCTTTTTGTAAAAAAAGATTACGTTGCTATAACCATCTGGTAAAATCAAATGGTGCATTAGTTCCTTGGTGGTTTATTCATACAGAGATTGGAAGGGAGTCAAAATACATACCCACACAATGATGATGTCTAACTTTACTACTACCACACAAGAAAGATACCCGACTCAATGTGGACAGTTTGCTAAAAACATTATTTCAGTGTCCAGTACCAGTCATAGAAGGAAAACAATGTTAGAAATGATTTAGAAGGGATTTATAAATAAATAAAACAATAAATAGCATTATGGTGCGTACATTTTCATCTCAAAAAGTACATGTGAGAAGTAGAAAAGGTTCATAGAAGGTCAACAAGGATAATCCAGAGGCACAAAGGGGCTTTCGTATGAGGAGGGACTAATAGGCTAGGACTTTGGGGGTTAGGAAAAGAGATATTTGAGGAGGGATACAGGTTTACAAAATATTAAATGATGCAGGGAGATTAAATAGGGATTTATTACCAACTTTTCTTGCATATAACACGTGCTTCCCCCCAAAAAATCAGCCTCTTTCTTCCCACCCCAAACTAAGGTGTGTGATTTAAATGGGGAAGCTGATTGATACAGTGGTTGATATGGAAGTTAAGATCTCGTTTTTAAGAGTTCCCCATCAGCACGTATACTACATGGAAAGGGGATCTGAGCGATTCCCAGAGGAGAAGGTTGCCCATAATATTCGAGAGCAAGCTCTGAGCTGTTGGAAGTTTGCAATGCCCTTGAGCTCTCTCTCTCCCTGTATAAATGCAGTCAGACAAGGTTCTTTGGGTAGATGTGATATCTCTTATTAGTCCAAGTGAGTAGTTGGCAAAAAATGTACTTTGCAGGCTTTTGGGCGCAGTCACCCTTCTTCAGGCACAGGGAGTCTCTGCTGGTCTGAGATCTCCAAGGAATGAAAGAAGTGAAGCGTGTGGTCTGTACTCATTTGCTCCGTCTCCTTGTAGCCTAAATAGTTCTTCTCCCTATCTGGCATCCTTGTAGCAAGTAGGTCTTCTCCCTTTCAGACTTAGTCTTGCTACACTAAATGAGCCATGCTCATTTGCGTCAGGTGAGCCATAGTGTTGGATGAGTTGCTTAGCAGTCAACTTAGCCTTGATCCGACAGCTAGTTTGGAGGGTGGCACCAAGCCATGATGCATCCCAACCTGTTGCTGCTTCTTTAATTGCTCTTCCCTGGTAACATGTCTTATTGGGCCGTTGAACAGAACCAGGAGGAAGGTTTAAAAGCGGCATTGAAGATCTCAAGTGAAAGCATTCAATTTTGCCACGTTAGCAAGTGCTACTGGTTGCCTCTTTTAGTTTGGCTTTTGATTTACAAGAGAAAAACTTGTACTCCTTAGCAGAGGTGCTGAACGTCTAAGTGTAAATGGTGTTTGATGCACCCTGCTTTAGTCTTATTGAATCTTCACCCTAGGAGTCACAACTGGCATCATTCAAGCTTGAAGGTCAAGAACTCGGTGGGGGGGGGGCAGGAATTCAAGAGAGACAGCTGAAAAACACTAGTAAAAATCGTCTGTGATTAATTTAGTCTGTGTTTTTATGTATTCTTTATTGTTTTATTAGCCACACAAAGCCAATGCAAGTTTTAATCCATGTTTTGCTCAAAGAGAAGTACAGAAGTTTCTGGGTTTTTTCCCATTCATTTGCCTGTAGTAATCCCAAACTGTGTGGATGCAGAGACACCATTAACAATGGCCTCAGAGCCTTGCCCATCCTATAGGAGTTGACTGTGTTGTATATTGTTTTTGTGTTTTTTTAAATGCATTTAGTGCCACCATCCATAAAATGTGCAAGGGGAAGAACCCCATTGCACCAGGTTGGGTGGAAATATTACTGTCAGTGCTGTGTTGTGGTTTATAGTCAGGTTCTAGCATGTCTTGTGAGGCAGAATCAATTCGATATGAAAAAGGCTTTGCAAGAGGCAGACCAAGATCAAAGAGAGTGTTTCCATGGCATTGGGTAGATCCAGCTGAAAAAACGGACTTTTTTCATTAAAAGATTGTCACCATTTTGACCAGCTGCATAAAACTGAATCCCACTCTATTAATATCAACAGAAGTTACGGCATTGACTTAATTCACAGCTAGATCCTGCTGAGGCCTTTGGGCCTAGACCAGCCAAAAGCTTCAGCACGTACCTAATTCTTACCTCACCAGAAGCCACACTGAATTTAATGAGACCGTTGCATGCTCACAGTCAATGCTCTTTTTCTTTTATCAGGATCAGAATGCTTAGCTCATTGCAAGATTGAACCCTAAAGAAATATACATGGAAAGGGAAAGGGAAAAGCTCTTTCATTACCTCATTATAGGTAATAGGTTCAGTCATGTACTGTGAGGTCAAGCTCCATGGCCTTTCTTCTGCTTTACTAAGTGGTACATGCTTTGTTATTTTTCCTTGCCAAAGTTTTACCATGTATGTATTTATCCCCTGCATAGCGGGTACAAAAGGGCTATGTTGTGATGACATTGTGGCAACAAGTGGGAGGCCTGCTGGGGCTTGAGAGGAGAGTCGTTTCTACCAAGTGAGTGGACAGCAGGAGCAGTATGAATAGGTGATCTTATTTACTTGCATTTATGTCTGATTCTTTTAGTTTCAGAGTTGTTTTTTTCAATAGAAAAATCTGCATGGCTCAGTCTGAATGGTAGACTTAGAGCACAGGTTTTCTTGCGCATGTGTCTTTGTACTTTGGGTATAGCTCAGGCTTGGCCTAGTGTGCCAAACCCAAATGTTCAAGAAGTTTGGGGATTCGGTGAGAGTACTCAGGCTAGATCTTCAAAGGTATCTGGGTGCTTAAAGATGCAGCTTGGTGTTAAGCAACTAAGTGGTCTATACAGTGTATTCCCATTGACCTCAGGGGGAGTGATGAGCTCAGTCACTATAGTAGATACTGCTGCCTGAACTTTAGGTCTCCTGGGGTGTCTATACGTGTGCTCTGATGTGTTCTAATTAGACTGCGTCAGAGCAGACTCGATTAAGTACCCCAGCAGACTCAATTAATTGAATCCCCCCCTAATTGAGTGTGCTGGAGCGTTCTAATTACAGCCTCTAATTAGAGGCTACAGCATGCCTCACTGTTTCATGTATTCAGCGTCCCGCATTTCAAAATGGTGGTGGGGGCACTTTAACTAAAGCTTATTTGACAAGTTTTAGTTAAAGTGCCCCTGCGGCCATTTTGAAATGTGGGACACTGAATACACCTGATGCTGCAGTGTTTTAATTAGAGCGGCTGTCCAGCATTTGCTCTAATTAAAATGCTCCCCCCTCACCTCCTGCTATCTGGAGCATGTGTATAGATCCCCCTGGTTCTTAGCTTATGAGATTTCAAACTGTCTTCATTAGCTCAATGCAGGACTTGAACCCTTGTCTTCTGAGTCTCAGGCTGGCACACTTACTGGGGTACCATCTTTCCTTTCCCTTGTCAAGTCTAGAAGCCTTCTGAGCCCTTTTTCTCTTGCAAGAGACCTTTCCAAAGTCCATGATAGTCTCCTGTGAAAGTGCCCACTGGCTCTTGACAGCTGCATTCTTCACATCTAGGTGTTGTTTGAAGCCATGCAAAGGGACCCAGGGCCAGTACAGAGACCCTGAATGAGACTCCATGCGGAGACCATAAGGAAAATAAAGTACCAAGCTGATGTGTTCTGCTAACCAGATGCACAGCTAAGCCTTCCTCCACTTGGAGCTTTTCCAGAGCATGTGGCTTCATTCCTAAACATAGTTAAGTTGCAGTAAGTCACCTAGGTATAGCAATTGTACATTAAAATCTACCGCACCAGTAAAATATGGAATCAGTGGCTACACTCCAGAAGCATAAAAATCTGGCATAACTTGTGAATTAATGCAGTGGAGAAGCTAAACCAGGGTCAAAATTATATGCATTATCTTACAAATGCTTGACCTGACAATCACAAGGAATAAATCAGATAAAGGGTTTACTGTATATCAAAATGACGATTGAATATTTTGCGGTTAACATAAGGTCAACAACCTAACTGATTATCGTAAGGGGAAATGGAACAAGATGAAAATCTGTTTGTCTGATAGCACTGGCATGGATTTACAGCAGTCAGCATTGATTGCAACGGTTTCTGAAACAAGCAATGCTTTGGATGTGACCTCGCAACCTTTTAGTACAGTGTTAAAATAGAGATTTCTAAAATCACATTTAAATTTTAAGTGGGAGGAAGATTTAAACCCATTTTCCATTTCATCAACCCTTTGCAATGGAATATTGATTTCACCCCCTAAATCATCAAGGGACTCCCTGGTAAGCCGAATGCAGTGAGTAGAAGTAGTTAAGAGAGTATAGGCGCACAGACAAGTTGTTGTTATAGCTCCTTTTAGATACCTGCAAAGGGATGTGAGCTGAAGGTTTGTGAGACGTACTGGAGATATGTAATAATCCCATATAGCAACAAACTGGGATGACTTCCATATTCATTGTTTAGACATTGCATGGTTATAATTAGGATGATTTAATTTATGCTTTTGAGGTTTCAATGCCCACTGCTTCAGCTTGTACTTTATAGAAATATTTCCCCGCTGAAACACAAATTCACAACCCAATGCTTGTGCAATATCCTCACTGTAATGGGCACTGAGGGGGAGGGCCACGCTTCTGCCGAGTTGAATGTTTCCCTGGTGATAATTTATTTCAACAGCACATTAAATAATACTCCAAGAAAGTTGGTGACAAAGGAGTCTACCTTCACCAGATCAGGACTCGTACCGGGTCGGAACCAGCCCAATATAAAGTTTCCGCTCCCAAAACAGTGGCCATCTTAAACCAGGGATGTATTTGGTAGCCATGTTGGCCTGAGACAAAAAGAAATGCAAAACTCTAGAGACTCTCATTTCAGAGATGATACCTTTTATTAGACCAATGAAGAAATTGCAAAAAATTATCTTTCTTCGCAAGCTTTCAGGCACATGCACCCTTCTTCATTTCTCCTGTGCACAGTGAAGTTTATTTTCTGCCTAAGAGGATTTTGGCCATCATGGATTTGTCCTCAGCCAGAAGAAGGGTGCAAGTGCCTGAAAGCTTGAAAAATCTATAATATATGTAATTTGTATACAAATATGTTTGTATATAGTTTGTATATATATATTTTTTACAATTTCTTAGTTGATCTCGTAAAAGGTATCATCTCTGAACCAAGAGTTCTAGAGCTTTGCATGTCTTAAACCATGGCATTTTGGTAAACTTTTATCAGATTACAGCCACCTGCTTTTAGAAGTTGCCCTGCTGAAGGATCTCACTAGGTTGCTGCCCAACTGCTCTATAAAATAATATGCCACTGACTTTTCCAACAGAATCCCAGACCTTAAGGAGCTGAAGCCCTAACTTTCCATCCAAATCATGCACCAAAATGGTCTGCGTTTACACTATTATACACATTATACCTCGAGTGCACCCTAATACAAAAGCAGCCAGGCTTCAATTATTGTTCCCCCCCTGCAAAATCATACTGTACACAATAGGTTTTCGTACAGCGAGTATCTCTTTAAAGCACAAAGAATAAAATTAGCATATCAGCCCCCTTCTGCCTGAGTCTGTCTTTGCCAGAAGCAAACAGACAGGGAAGCGGAGAACAGAGACAGAACTCCTAGGGTCTGTGGGCAAACATCGCCCTTGGTTTTGTACGGGTTGTTGTAAATATTACATTAGAAGTATTAGGGAGACCAAACCAGACCAGAATGCCATGAGCCCTAGGCCTGAAATAAAGACATAAGAAGCAAAAGAGGGTGGTATGTGAATAATCTGTGCTGCATAACCCAAAGAGGGAAGGGTAATGAGCAGTGCCTTCAGACATACTTACTATGCATTCATTTATTCTTATTACTGCAAAGAAGCAAAGGTGAAAAGAGAGCACATATACAGTGAGGGATGCATAAAATGAGCAGTCCTGCTGCGGCAGAGGATTTTAAATGCCATTGCAATGCCTTGGCTTTGCTGCCTGCACTGCAGCATACGGCAGCTGCTTTAATCAGTCTTGCTGGTGTTTGTATGGGAAACACCTATGGAGAACCTGAAAATGCCACTTTTCCCTGGAAGGAGGGTCACTTTTTTAACAGGAGTTCAAGGTTATTTAATGGCACTCACCCTTCTGGGAAGGGAATTCCACGCAAGCCTTAGATTGTGCATGAATACACCGATCTGCCTAATACAGTAGCACCCTGCTTTCTGCCTCCAGGCAAAGGCACTCGGTGGTGGGTAGCACCTGGGAACTGGAAAAAGTTTTTAAGGCACTTTTACCTTCTCTGGAGGCTGAGGCTACTCTACTGGAACCACCTCCTGGCTTAAGTGCTCCCTTGACTTGTGCAACCTGACAGTGACTCCGAGGATTATAGCACCTGGGAAGTGCAGAAAAGGACCTGGGCGTGACAGTGGACAATACGCTGAATATAAGCCAGCAGTGTGCCCTTGTTGCCAAGAAGGCTAATGGCATCCTGGGCTGCACTGGTAGGAGTGTTGCCAGTAGATGGAGGGCAGTGAAGTGATTCTTCCCTCTATTTTGCACTGAGGAGGCCACATCTGGAGTCCTGTGTCTGGTTTTGGGCCCCTCACTACAGAAAGGATGTGGACACATTGCAGAGAGTCCAATGGAGGGCAGTAAAAATGGTGAGGGGGCTGGGGGGCAGGATTTATTAGGAAAGAGTGAGGGAACTGGGTTTATTTAATCTAGGGAAGAGAAGATTGAGGGCAGAATTAATAGCAGCCTTCAACTCCCTGAAGTGGGGTTCGAAGAGGATGGAGCTGGACTGTTCCCAGTGGGGGCAGATGACAGAACAAGGAGCAATGGGCTCAAGTTGCAGCAAGAGAAGTTGAGGTTGGATATTAGGAGAATTTTCTCACTGGGGGGGGTGGTGAAGCACTGGGACAGGTTACCCAGGGAGGTGGTGGACTCTCCATCCTCGGAGGTTTTCAAAACCTGGCTAGACAAAGCTTTGGCTGGGATGATGTAGTTGGGGCCGGTTCTGTTTGGAGCTGGGGGTTGCACTAGATGTGACCTCCTGAGGTCCCTTCCAGCCCTCACTTTCTATTATTCTATGAAATGCCAGGAGCAGCCTGAGCCTGGCTAACTTCTGCCCAAGCCTGTGCAGGGTTGTGATGCTTTCAGTTTTGCTGAGGAAGTGCTGTGAACCCCTTCACTTGAGGATCCACTATAATGGGGAGATTTGCTGCTACCCAGCTTGATGAAGGTATGATAAACTTTGCTTACCAGGAGGCCATCTACTCATACAGCAATAACTTAGGATGGTCAAGGCGACTTGGATTTAGAGTTAACATGAGCTAAGAAAAGAGACCCATGTTATTTTAGACAAACAGGAATTGCCAGTGATTTTTTAATTTTCCACAGTCATTTTGGTAGACCATTATTAATAAAAAGTTTCTCAAACAAGAACCCGCCAAAGTACTATTTTTGGCATGCTGCCCCTACCATCTCTCTCTGAGAATAATTAATATCAGAGCCTTCTTTAGCCTGTTTATGGTTTACAGTGCTGTCTGCTTCACGCCGGAGCGTCTTCCTTTCAAATAATTATCACCATATTTCATCTTAAATTTGTATACAATTTGAAAGCCCTGCTGTCTTAAATCTCTGCTCTAATGCGCTGTTTGGCGCGCGTTCAAACTGCATCACTTGCAAAACCTGGAGGTGATGTAACCGTTTCCAAATTCTCATCACATGCAATTTGGACGCCTTATGAAAAATTCAGTACCTTCCCCGTTGTTGACTGTGACACATTGAGTGACCTCTTTTTCTCACTTTGGGTTTTCAATGAAAGCTAATTTCTCTTGCCAGCATCAGCTGAACGCAAACGCAACATAAAATGCGGCCAGCGATATCTGTGCTTGGTAGCGGGCAGGGTCAGTTGTGAAATGCAGGCAAAGCAAGCATGTGCCCACAGCAGCACAGTTGAGTAGCTGTTTTGCTTATAAAGGACTGTGAGATGTCCAGGACAAAAATTTCCAGGGAGCAGAAAAGCAAAACTAAACAAGATGCCCTCTTGCACCTGTCAATATTTTAAGACGTTTTATTCAATTTAGAAACTAGCTAATCCCTCCTAGAAAGGAGAGATTCCCTCTTCCCCTCTTTTTGCTGGGAATCTCTTAATTCAAAGACTGTTACTTGGTTCTGACCATTCCACTATAGCTAGAATTTGCTTTTTCACAGCGGTTTCATGCAGTTGCACAAGAGCCTAACTTTTTCAGAGGTCACCGGCCCTACTTGAATGGCGAACACTTATTTGCCAAGGTCGCCCAGTTACAAAACAAGCTTAACATCTGGACTTTTTTTTGCCCAAATGTTTGTGAACAGAGTCTTAGACTTGTCAGATTTAGTTGATTCAGAATTAGCGTATTAATCAAGAACTTCACGACAAAGCGAAATTAATTTGGGCTGAAGATAGTGTAGTTTATAATCATAAAGTGAAGTAGAGAACAGAAATGTCACAATACTACTCAGCTGACTAGACATGAACCTCAGCTATTAAGTAACAGATTCATTTCTTTAAATAACAGTTCACAAGCCATTCATAACTTGTATACATTTGTGAAAAGATGAGAGAGAGAGAGAAAAAAAATCAGTTTTGAATAAGGATGAAAATCTATTGGTCGCAAATCAATGAACAGGAATAAATGAACTAGCATAATTGACTGTATTGTTCAAAAATAATCATTTATCTTGATCTAATTTAAATAATGTCAGTATAGAACGGAGCACTCTGGGTTTACTTCCCGTGCTTCAAAAACCCTTAGCTCTGCCTTGTTAAAAAAACAAAGCACAGACCCAGAAACCCCCCGCTGTTCAGGCATTCATCTGCTCTCTCTTTACCTTAATTTATGAGCGAGGTTCCAGACAAGCAATACAACACAATGTAACAAATTACCATTTCTCCTCATCATCATTTTAATGTATATGTAATGATAAGATATTTTTAAGGCTCAATCATTTCTTCATTTCCTCTTGCTGCTATAAAAATCTACCTCACACTAGGAAAAAAGACAGAACATCTCAGTGACTATGCCACGAAGAGCAAAATGAGAGTTATTAGTCATGAAAAAAGCAAGCCACCTGTAGTCCTAGCTTGACGAAGAAATTACAATAATCTATTTCTATTGTCATAATTTTGGGAGAAACATGGAAACAAATGCAGCTACATGAACTTGAATAATGCTGTAAGTAATTTATCGAGACAGTTATTGTTATTGCAAATCCAGAACAGAGTAGGAAAAAATATATCAGTTGGGGATGTAGTGGATGCTTTGCAAGTAATTCAAATAAGAGGAAAATGACAGTGCTCGCTATTTGGTGATGATCACAAGTAACACTTGTTTCAGGATTCCAATTTGCTCCTAATTTTAAGCTAAGAAAGATAATGAATCGGCCCAGGCCTATTAAGTTAACTGTGCCATTGCATCATGTCATTATTGTTTATTGTTGATGTGTGTGTGTATGTACCTGTGTGTGTATATATATATATATATATATATTCCAATTACTTGAAAATAGTGTCTTCGAGACTCAATAAACTCCTTAATCAGTAGGGATGGTTGGAGGGCTGGCAACTGACTGACAACACTCTTTACACCACTGGGCTCATACTCGTTGCTCTCCCTAAATTGGACCACTCCAATTAGAACGAGACTGAAAAAAACACATTTATGAGAACAGTAACTGATTGGTCAGTGCCTTTCGTCACCCACTGAAATCAGATTTCCCCTTTTTGCCATTGCCACTTAACGGTTTGCACTAGTTTGATATTTAAGTTTACGCATACAATAATTTTGAGAGATGGATTAGATGTGTGTGTAGTTGCAACTCCCCCACCCTCCAAATCCATTCAAAAGGCAACGGCAGAGTTCACTTTCTAGGATTTGCGTGCTATGTCTCTAACACTTTCCATGGCTGCTTCTTCCCAACTCACCCACACACATCAGTTGTCTTTATTTACAAAGACTTGCGCAGTTGGCAGCCATGCCCAAGAGCGTAACTAAAGCGGAGTGACCGGGGGCAGTAGTCCTGGGTGCTGACTCGGTTGGGATAGGGGAAAAGGTGGAGAAATAGCAGCTGCCACCGCAGCTCCATGATCATATCAGTGGCACAGTGACAGCTGGAAGTCATCTCTGCCTCCATGCATTGTAGCTGCCCCAGGTGCCCAGCGGACTTGTTATGCCTCTGATCCTACTAATCCAGCCTGTGATCTTTTCACAAGCTCATTTCCCATATGGCTCTGTCTTGATTCTCTGCCAGGCACTTTGGGATCTCGTTCGTGCTCCTTACATATCCAAAAAGCTCTCAATACTCATTCATGCTGGGGTGAGTTGAAATTCTTAAGGTACAGTGATAAAAAGAACAGCAAGACCAGAGAGAGCAATTATCAGGGAAGGGGCCCCTTTCAACTGCTTTCCCTGCAAAGATTCAGACATCTTCCCTCCCTCCTCCAGGGATGTAGAAAACTCAGGCTGCAAAGTGTTGTTGTAGCAACTCAGTCGCTCAATGTACAGCCAGGTAAGAAAGAGCAAGTGATTTCTGTCCTATATTAACAACAGATCGTAGTGCCACCTGAACCATGAAGCTTCATCTGGCACTTCCATAATATGCTAAGTATAAAGCCATATGTCTGTGAAACCAGCTCCCATTTACGATTTACCCTTTTAAATACGTCCTCCTCTACTGAGACTTGGCTGCAAGCATTGATTACTGATTGTGCACACCCTTCTCTGTGGAGGCCTCAAAGATTTTACACTTAAAAAAATGTAATTTTGTTAACAGGCTAAGTAAATATCTGTTAGTGTCTGAAGTTTCCCTGGTTTTGGTTTTTCCTGGGCTTTAGGTTAGCATTCAAGACGATGACAAAGCATGACTTATTACACGCCCGTATAACTCAAGCATACTTACATTTCTGAACGAGCAATTTTTCCCAAGTAGTGACCTGCTGGATTCTTGTCCTTTTCAGATATATTGCCTTTGGATATTTTGGAATACAAAATGAAAAGGAGTTGTTGTTGTATTAATATATATTTATATATAATGCAGGGCACTTCAACAACACATATATAGTTTTAGCTAAAGGACTACAGCTAGATTTGCCAGATTTGTGTAATAAACCATCCGAGTCCCAGCTATTACTGAGTTTATTAAATCTATGGTAAATTTATTTTAGAAAAATGAAGCATTGTGAAGGGAACTGTTATAGGAGCATAGGAAAGGTCTTATTAAGACCTTCAAAGTCTTCAAAGCAGGTAAGGGAATCTGCTTTGAAGACTTTGGATGAAGAAAGGTTATGGAAGCGGACCCTTGTGCTCAATTAAAGGAATAAAGTGTGTTCATAGTAGGGCTGTGCAAAGCTTTGGTCCCTGATTCAATTCAACAGAGATTCAGCCTGATTTGGTGACTGAATCTCCAAATCTGAATCAAATCAGAGGACCCTTTAATCTCTCTGAACTGAATCAGAACCCTCCAAATCGATTCGGAGAGATTCAGAAAGATTTGGAGATTCAGACATAGACACCGCTTTAAATGTTTTTTCTCCATACCTCTAAGTAGCAGGGGGCTCTTGAATACTGTGATGCTGGGGTGCATGGAGCATCCCACAGGAATGCAGGGGGCTCCCCAGTGGGCTCGGCAGCAGACCCAGAAGTGGATCAGAAACACTTCTGGTCCACTTCTGGGTCTGCCAGGGAGCGTGCAGAGGGGTCCCCCCACACTTCCCTTGGCTCAGTGACTGGTACTTCCTGGGTCTGGGGGGAGCACCCAGTGTCCCCCTGTGGCTGATCACCGAGCTGGGGAGGCGTGGGGGGGCCCCCAGCATACTCCGTGGCAGACCTATGAACAATACAGTCAGGTATTCATTTATTCCTGTCAATTGATTTGTAACCAATAGATTTTCATCCTTATTCAAAACTGATTTCTCTCTCTCTCTCATCGTTTTACAGATGTATATGAGCTATGAATTGCTTGTGAACTGTTATTTAAAAGGGAGTGTATTTGCACCATACTGTTTCACAGGTTTTCCTCAAACCCAGTCCGGATTGCACACCTACATGGTGACTGGTGGGTGCAGTAGGGCCCAAACCGTTGCCTTGTTTGAAGGGTATGCCCAATAAAATTTGTTGCCAGAGTAACCGAAGAACCTATGAAATGTGCACCTTCAAAACTCCCAAGAAATGGCATGAGAAATGGGAACAGACTGATTTCTTGCAATTAAATTCTTCTTTCCACCACTGCCAGAACCCTGGGGAAATAGGATTCTCCATTTGGTTGAAAACAAACTGCTAATTGCAAGAGACAAGCGCAAAGACATTAAAGCTAGATTGACTGATTCATAAGCCTCTCGCATATGTGTTGAACACACAAAAAACATTTTGTATCGTGCAGGTTTCATCTGTCTCTTCCTGTCATAACAGTCTGCCTGAGCTTCTCTGACGTGTGTTGCATATACTTGATGTTCATATTCATCTCTAGTTACCACATATTAAACTCTGGAAAGACTTTCATTGATTTGTCAGGCACAGAATGCTGTGGCTCTGATCAGTTGGAAGTAATGGCTCCTAGCAAAAGGCTCCTAAAGTTACCTTTTTTCATAGACATCAGGGCTGGAAGGGACCTCGGGAGATCATCGAGTCCAGCCCCCTGACCAAAGGAAGTCAGCTGGGGTCATAGGATCCCAGCAAGATAAGCATCCAATTTACTCTTGAAGATGTATCTGCTCTTTCTATTTTTCTACTGTGTAACTAGTGCACTTAGGGTCTTTATTGACTATATAAGCATAACATAAGAGAAACGAACTTGGAACTTGTTTGGCACATTTATTCACATACTTTATTCACATGGCTTTGCATCAAATACCTCCCAAATAATGTAAATAATTAATTTATTTTAGATGACTGAAGGAGGTATGACCATTGCATGCCAAGTGTTTATATTTGCAGATGCAAGTCTGTTTTCTGAGAAGTTCTTTGTCATAGTTTTACAATGATCGGTTTGGGACATGAGCTTATTGCCTAGCTGAACTCGCTTCATATCGATCCAGAGATTGATAAGCTTTATTATTATTATTTTTAAAAGTCATTCATTGCCTTTAGGCAATAAGAAGACAAGCACAAGCTTGTTTTTTCCTTATATCATGATTTGATGTTAAAGTCCGGCAGACACTTGCTTCAAAACTTTATGAAGGATGAGATGTTTGATATTACAATTGACATTTTTTTATTGCATTCCACTCGTCAAATCTTTGTGCAGACCTAAATTATATTCAACCTTATAAATGGGTATTGAAAATGTTTCCCACTAGGAGTCCAGAATTACGCAGCCTGGACCTGTTTCTCATTTACAGAAGGGGTCCTTACATAGCTCAGACAAGTGGGTAGTTTAAGGACCCTTAATATTGCCAAGGGTGTAAGGGGGCCTAATATAAATGAGAATCAAGCCCCTACTGCTGACTTCAATATGTTGATGTTAACATTGTTTCCTTCATGGGGTTTCCTTATTTCTAATGTGCCTCTTGCTAGCAGCATCAGTTCAAAAGATGAGAGTTAGGCAAGTGTACAGGGTCTGAAGGCTGAGTATTGAGTTGGATATACATACACTTAGCTTCACACACTCCTTTTCCTATAAACTGAACCAGGGTTTCTACTTCCTAAGGAATGAATAAAAACATGTCATACTTATTCGGGTTCAAAATGGAGCTGCATGCTAGATACTGCTGCTGCTTCTCCTCATGTCTCTACTCCACATTTGACCATTTTGATGGATGCTACTTGCTGTTTGGATGCCACAGCTTTTTAATGCCCAGCTATTGGGTATCACCTTCTTACCCAGCAGAGAAATACACAATACCTCAAATAAGTGTACTGGGTTTAAAAAGTCCTGGAGCACTTACAGCTCCTATTGACATGTTGGTGCTTGTTTGCTTAATGTTTGCAAATCAAGGAGGCTCCACTTAGATTAGGGGCAGGCAATTATTTTGGGTGAAGGGCTGCCTACTGAGTTTTGGCAAACTGTTGAGGGCTGCATTTCCCTTTACGGTGCAGGGAAGCAGGAACAGCCCCATGGTCCCAGGCCAGAAGCCTCTGCTAGGCAGGGGTTCCAGGTTGGGGGGGCAACGGCTGGGCACACCCTGCTGCTGGGTTCTGCCACTAGCTTCCTCTGGGTCCTACTGCCCCTGGCTCCTGTCATCTTTAACAGGCAGCTAGGAGCAAATAAATATTAATTTTCTAATTTTCTAATATTTAATACTTTTCTAATATTATCTAATTTTTTAGGGGTCCCACAGGCCGGATAGAATGGCTTGATGGGCCAGATCCAGCCATATTTTGTCCACCCTTGACTTAGATGCTTACATACAGATTTTGGCTTTGGATGATTAGAACCAAACTTCAGCTCCCTAGGTTGGAAAGCATTAGATTAGATGCCCTGAATACAGTACATAGGGAAGGGCTTGCTCACTGTCCCTGTGAAAATCATAAGAAAAGGACTGGTCTAAAGTAGGCGCAGAGTCAGTTCATAGTTTCTGTTTTTCATTTTCATTCCTAGCTTTCTTCTTTGACTACACTTTTGTGCACACCCATTTTCTCCTATGGCCTCAAGGATCTGAAGCAGCCTGAGTATCAGTAACTGTTCCACTGATAAACTTCATCCTTCTGGGGTCTGATAGCAACCATTTAGAACTAGTAGGCAGCCTGATCTAAATAGTTATAGCAAGGGAACTACTCACTCAGCCCCAGTGGAGAAGCCTTTTTCTTGCGTTTCCATCATTAGTGTCAATGCACAATGCCATTTAGTGAACTCATTCAGCCATAAGTGTTTACCTGTGATGGAAATAATCATAGCCTATATACAAGTTAAATTGGTGTATCCCCAGAAAACAAGTATGTTTTGCTGATATGCTTAATTCTGGGCAAACCAATATTTATTGCATCTTTGCTTGTTAATGGGATAATGACTTGGGATAACGTTGATCTTAGCCATCTTCTGGTTCCAAACTTGACTAGTGTTGTTCACTGAGCATTCTCCAGAGTCACAACAAAATTAGATACACAGTGATGCTAGTTATTAAGAAATTATTCAACTTTCATCAGTGTGAATCACAAGCTAACTTTAATTAACTGTTATATATTGCATGTTGTTTTACTTCATAAATAAATCATTCTGTATTCATAATTGCAAATGAACATTTTTGAGATGTGTTTTCAGGCAATTAACAATAATAGGGGTGGTTTTTTTTAAACCTTTTAAACATGAAGGCTTTAGGGAAAAGAGGTGAACATTGCTGCCATGATCTTGTAAAGATGTTCACACAGAGACCATATATAGTGAAAATTCTTTAATTCAACATATACACTGAGTTTAGAATATAAAAGAATGAGAGACTATTAAAAAAAATCCCCATCAAGTGTAAATACAGCGGATGTTTACATGCTGCTTATAAATATAATCCTTAATTTAGATTCATTTTTTTAATGAATAAAATGGGAAAGGCGACAAGCAGCCTTCAATCAATGCTGGTGTTATTAAGCAATGAGGTAAAGAAAAGGCATCTTATATTAAGGGAGATTGAAAAGATGCTATTAATATCAGAAAGACGCATTCAGCAGCTGAGAACCACTTAATCAAATGATTGAAACTGTTCTCAGATAATAAGTGTATTGTTACATATCCTACATTCTCTATTAGGAACTGAATTGACGGGCTAAAAACAAGAAATGGGAAGCAAGCAGGAGATGTTGATATTATTGCTTCAGAATTATTGACATACCTGATACGATTTCTCAAACTTGATGCTGAAGGCTGATAAATTAAATGGATAATTTTGTACCTCATGGTGTGATCTTTTTGGATATGATTCAGGATAGCACTAATGTGAGTAAGTGTGAAGACCCAGTATTTTTTAAGCAGATAAGAAGAGATGGATGATTCTGATTAAGTATTTTGTTCTAGTAATTAGCTGTCATTAATCCTTGCTTACCGTGACCTTAATTTGGGAGTCCTATGCAGTAGAACACTGAGCATTCACACTAATTGGGATGAGCCTTGTGTGGTTATGAAATCACGGGCATGATCCATTAGAGTATGCTGTAACAATTTGGTCTACACTGTCCTGTAATGATATCAATATAGCAAAACTGTGTTTCTCTGAGGTTAAACTTATAACAGCTTTGCTCGTTTATACCAGTACAGAAGCATGCAGAGGGAACAGGGACAGTGTAACAGCTGATGTGCATCCCAGGGAGTTATTCCTCCTTCCCATTTGAAGCGCTTAAGTTACCTCTGTCTGTGGCCAGAAATTCCATTTCTAAAATACTTTGTTAATGTGGAAGGGAGTTTAAAAATACATGCTCCCAAGCTGTCATGAAAAGCAAGAGATTTCCTGATCAAAAAGAGCCAGAACTGCGTCTGAAAGAGATGGAAAGAAATGGCCCTTCAGAAACAAAGTGTGGCCACATGTGCTTGATTGAGTACATGGTTGACTGGACTGCAGCTGATTGGTGTTCTGTTGTACTGCTTAGGAATAAACCGGTGCACACCTTGAAGAGTGTTGCTGCTGAACCAGAGTGAGACCATGTGATGCAGTACAAAAAACAATGAGTAGTCCATGACAAGGAGAGTGCATAAGGGGGTTTTAAGCTATTTTGCATCCTCCCAATCCTGTGCTACCCTTTGTGTATATGAGAACTGAAGGCTCCTCTAAGCCAGGCGGACAAGTTTCTTTGGGTAGAAGCGGTATCTTTTATTAGAGCAACTGAGTACTTGGAAAAAAGGCTAGGCCCTACAAAGATAGACTAAAGGGCCTGAATCTATTCAGCCTCCACAAAAGAAGTCTGAGAGGGGATCTGGTGGCCATGTATAAACTCACCAGGGCAGGACGAGCAGAAAATAGGTGAGGCTCTGTTCTCCCAGTCACCACCTGGGATAACAAGGAATAACGGCCACAACTTGATTGAGATCAGGTTCAAGCTTGATATCAGGAGGCATTACTTTACAGTTAGAGCTGCCAAGCTCTGGAATGGGCTCCCAAGGGAGGTGGTGCTCTCCTCTACCTTGGGGGTCTTCAAGAGGAGGTTGGATAGATATCTGACTGCGGTATTATGATCCCAGCACTTGTTCCTGTCCAGGGCAGGGGGTCAGACTTGATGATCTGTTCAGGTCCCTTCTGACCCTAGAAACTATGAAAACAGTTCTCTGCAAGATTTTGAGTGCAATCACCCTTAGGAAGTGTCTGCTAGATTCCTTGGAGTCTCAGTACAGCAGAGATTTCCTATGCCTGAAAAAAGGTGATTTCACCCGAAAGTTTGCAAAAAACTTTTTTCCAACTACTCAGTTGCTCTAATAAAAGATATCACATCTACCCAAAGAACCTTACCTGCTTATGTTCTTAGACCAACACAACTATAACCAAAACCCCACTAAGTTAGGGCACTGTCTCAGTGTAGTCATGTTTGGGTTCGCTGCAATGCTGCTGTCCTACCTCTGCAAAACACCAGGTTTTTCAGGGGCTTTTCAGAGGTCAGTCTCAAAGGAGTCTTCAATCAGGGCTGGACCTGGGAATCTTTCCCTGACACATTTGGGGTTTATAGACCCCTTTGTGTTGTTTCAGTGTTTTTTCCCCCTAGAATAAAGGCTATACCAGGTTTCAAAATGTTACTCTAAGTACCCAGACATAGCAGAACAGACTTGCCTAATTCCAAGGATGCAAACTCTGTTTATATAATAAAGCATGTGAGTCAATGCTGTCTTTGGATACATGGTTTTGTGCCAGCAATATGTTTTCAAGATCCCATAGGTTTCCAAATAGTATGAAAAAGCCCTAGTTTTGGGTAGCAATGGAACATCAAAAGAGCGGATGGGTGGGGTTGCAAAAATCACTTGGTATCAAAAAAACTCTGTTTCCATTGGTATAAAAAAAAAGATCCCACCCAACTTGTAAAATGTTGTCCTTTCAAAATGCAAATCAGCAGGCAAATGCTGTTACTGCAGACTGGCATGTACAGCCCTGCCGGGTGACTGAAGGCCCGCTTCCCATGTGTGCCCCTGAACTGCAAAATAATCTTTACAGTTAAGTGAATTTAAAAGAAAATTAACCAACCCCCCTGAACCCTCTTTTCCCCCCTTCCTCAGGAAAAAAACACTATGAAGAGATCTACAAATATAATGCACAATGACATAGAATCCAAGTTTTCTACTTAAATCTGATATGGGGGGGGAGGGTTGTATCAGATTCAAGATCACATACAGCTGTTGTATTTTCTAAGATGTGATTGACTTCTAAAATTATTCATTTCAATGTGCTTCTATTGTTCTGTCGTCTCATGACGCACCATCTTGTGACCAATAAATCATCTTAAGTTTTCCTTGAGACCTCTAATTCATTTCATATGCTACTCTAAGAAAAACAGTTTTCAGTCATTACCCATCTGTGGCATCTGTTCACATCATTGCTGTTCAAGTCAAAGGTTTTCTATTCTATTACCAAACCCCGCTACTGAGACCCTTGTCTCAACATTGGAGGGTTTTTATCCCTTTTTTTGGTTTGTAACCGTGTGTCTGAATGCTACCAATGGTTGTTGGAAACCTGTGCAGGGTTGGTATATTTTGGTGATAATATTCCGCCTGGTTAAAAAATTAATAGCGATTATTTTCATTTGGGAATCTTCTTGTCTGTACAGTACTTTCTTCCTATGTTCCTCTGGTTCTTCTAACACTCAAGCTTCATCATGGTTGACCTGGCCAAACTTGATGTATTACTGACTTGAAGTTCTCCCTAAAATATTCTGTTTTTTTCTCTCGCTATAGCCTTATCCTCCTTCCTAGGTTAGTATTTTTCTAGATTAAGCTGGCAGTTATACTCAGCTGTGGTGCTATTTGAGAGCACACTTTCAATGTCAATGAGTTGTGCATATGAATTATTTAATAGCATTGCACTTGTTTACTTTGCCAGCATGATTTGTGGGAATGTTTTCTTTCGTGTTGATCTAGCATTTGCTACTTGAATGTTGGTTTTGCCAGGCCCTAATCGACGCAAATTGAGCAATCAAGGCAGCATGTAACATGTTAGTTGAAAGCAGGGCTGGAAGTGCTCTGCATATCATGTAAAACAATTTGTTTTTCAGTGCATATGTAGGCAAAGTAAATCCCCCAATGCAGTGAAGTGATAAGTTTACAATAACAGTATTTTAAAACTAGCACATATTGCTGGTAAGAATTATTTGAGAGCTACTTTTTAAAGGGATGTTATGAACCTAAATACATACCTCTGTTCTGCAAGCTTTTCTATCTCTTGTTCTTAAAAGCGATGCCTAAAAGTACTATAGATCCATTGAGATGGGTTGACAATGTGACTTTTTTCTTTGTTTTTACCTTTTGGACCTGAAAGCACTGTGTTAAGTGAATTCCATTGTTTTCTTCTTGCACTCAGTCACTTTCCCCTGTGGGATTTGTGCGCCTTTCTCATGACAGTTGAGGAGAAAAAACATCTTTACAAGTAAGAAACTGTGATAGTAAAACCATAAAAACTGGCCATTGCACACAGGAGCAAATGAACAGGAGATAGCTGCATGTAGGGGCATGCTTATTGAGATCAACTCCATTCATTGACATGATCAGAGTTAAACCCGCTCCAATTATTTTTTTAAATTTAATTTATCCTAGCAAAA
This sequence comes from Crocodylus porosus, assembly GCF_001723895.1. Taxonomy (NCBI): domain Eukaryota; kingdom Metazoa; phylum Chordata; order Crocodylia; family Crocodylidae; genus Crocodylus; species Crocodylus porosus. The sequence goes on along the minus strand of NW_017728924.1, from coordinate 8,283,092 downwards.
GGACTTGCTCTCAATCTGTGGGGTAGATTATGCCTACTGCTTAATTTTACCTGTGCCCATTTATAGCCTATAATTGGACATCTCATCAGCCCTACACAACTCAAGGACTTGAAGAGTCATACACTAAAGGAGCAGAAGCTGAGTTGCAGAGACGGTTTTGACTCAGTGGGAATTTTATATCCCTAAACATCAGCTGAATCAACACGTAATAAAAATAACCATCACTGCATTGGTATTTGTGGGGAAACAACTTTGCTTTGCATTATTTCTTCAGACCATGCTAACAAGTATCTATCTAAATGTGTAGCTTCAGTTTTAAGAGTCAAGCGTGTCGGATTCCATGTATTAATATTAAGACAAACAGATTGTGTGTTTCTAAATATGATGGTGGTGCTTGTGACACGTATTGCAAGCTAGCAACCATGCATAATTGCCAAACAAAGCTCCATGGCATCCCCACCTCGTGCAAAAAGAAAGAAATAGAAAAGAATGACTGAAGGAAATAGAAAGCCGTCGGAAAGCACTGTAGGTAAAGGAGACAGAGAATCTCTACTGCAGCGATCTCAACCTTTCTAGACTCGAGACACCCATCAGAACAGGCCTAAGCTGCAGAACGGGGTGGGCCAACTGGCCCATGGCCCGACCAATGTTTAGCACGTTCATTTAGCTAGCTATGCAGTTAAAAAAATTGCTTTATCTGTACAGTTTTAACTGGAATGACAATTGTGCATTTGTGGGTTATATAAATTAATGTGCTAAAAGGGGGTTGGGCCATGGCCTGGGTGGCCCACCCCATTCCACGGTCTATGAAAACAGGCCAGCTCTTAGTTTTTACTTATTTTCTGACTATAAAATAATAAGAGAGAAAGTCTTTCTTTTGCAAAGAATTTGGAAAGAATACAACAACAAGTCAAAATGCTTTCTTACTATGGATTTGTAACTGGAAACCTCTGACTCACGTGTAGGTGTTTGCACACCTAGTGGCACAAGTACCATACGTCGCCCCTTAGAAGGATCGCACGACACCCCTGTTGAGAAAAGCTGCTGTATTGCATGGGTATGTTGTTGGTGTCTTTCCTTTCTTCCCTTCTTTCCTGAACCACTGCATTGCCTGATGGCTTACGATTTTCCCTAAGAGGGTGGATCCTTAAAATGTGCTTTAAGGATTTGCTGGTCAAGGGCCACAAAGCACAGACCCCTACCACTTGAGCTGGAGAGACCATTCCAGTGGCCTGTGCTTAGATTAATTGGGCTAGATTGTGAATCTTTGAGGCTTAGGGGTAGTAACGTACCCAGTAAACTCTTCGTCTTCAGCAGGACTTTTCAAGTGAGGGACTATGCACAGTGTTATTTCTAGTTCACTGCACAATAGCAGAGACCACCAAGATTTCCTGTAAGTATTTTAGCTAGTGGTAGGCCACCTTCAGTCCCCATAGGTGGTCCAGAAAGAAGGAAGGCTTCTCAGGTGATCTTTGAAATCACTACCTAATCTTGTGTGACTTGGATAGACCTTATCTGCATAATTGGAAGGTTTTTTTTACTGAAAAATCTTGCAGCTGATGGTATTCCAATATGACTAAGAAGCTGATGTGAGAAAAAACAAAAGATGGAGCTAAGTGAGGGTAATAACTCCCTAATTAATACTTGCAAGTTTTGAGGTGACATTAAAGGAAGGATTTAAGGCTATTTGTCTTTGGAAATTATTTTTCACCTGGATAGGGTGATTATATAGTTGTCAGATGTTTTGCAAATAGGGTATTATGGTTATAAATTCACTGATTCATGACTCAATTTTGTTCTGAAGCTTATGGTATTGCAGATGTCTGTGCCATTGCAGATGCCTATGCTGGTTAGTAGGGAAAAAAGGCAAATCTGAGAGCCTACAGTGCACATGATGATAAAAAGCCTAGTGCAGTCTTGGGAAGCATTTTGAAAAAAGGATTGCCATACAAATCATGCCCTCTGCCCCACCATGCAATTTCTTTAGCATCATTTTTGTGATGCATCATAGAACTTTAATCCTCTGCATAAAAAACAGGTCATATTGCAATGCTGAAAGGAGCTGACTATATTCAGTTTTTCACTTTGCATCTTCCTTGATCACTACAGAGCCCTTTTTTATTGTTATCTACCTAAGTTTATTCTGCCTTTAATATTTTTAATGCAGCAGAATACTTGTATCTGGTATGTTTATACTGTGTTTTACAGAACAATGTCTTTGCTTTTTTTAAGAATTTGTGAAAATAAATGCAAGTCAAATATGAGTATCTGTGCTTGTGTGTGATTTGAATTGGCAATTAGATGCTACTTAATTAAAAGCACAAGCAGTCAGATTTCCACCTGTACCTGAATTAAAGTTCAGATATGTACAAAAAAAGGAAGCTCGGTTCGTGAAAAACACAATGCCTTTATAATGTAGCTTAACTGCAAGCACACAGAAGTGGTGATTTACAGGAAACATTTCAATTATGTTCCTTTACATGAAGAGATTTTATGGTTATACCTTTATATATACACATTTACTTCAAGCTGGCCTCTCTTCTTATCTGCCTGTGGTGCACATCTAGTTACCTGAGAAATGAAAAGATTTAATTTAACCAACATCATAAGGATCAAGGCAGGGGTGTCTGCCTGAAATGTAATGGCCTATAATATACATGAATTCAGACAGGCTGCTCTAATGTTTCTATTGGGCAAGGACCACTAAGAAATCTGTGAAATCCCTTTCTGCTTTGTTATGTCCAGTGACGCTACAGGTCTTTTTACCGGGTATGGAGATTAAGACATGGTTGTCCTTAACTGTAAGCAAGTTTATTGAGTGGTAACAATTACAATTCTAAATCAAGGGCAAAGCAACCTCAGCAGTTGCAATTCTGTAGTTAGTCCAAAGCAATACGACGCTCATTCTTAGGTTGAGGTTGGTTTTGCTCTGACTATTCCTCTTCTGCACAGGCTGTATTTATTCCATTTAGTTCCTGTATTTCATGGTGTATAGGTTGACACAGTGTATAAGTTGACCCCATTTTTCTGATCCAAAAGAATTGGGAATTTTGTAGATCCAGTGTATAAGTCAACCTACGTCTTTGGGGTCAGAAATATGGTGTCGACATATATCAGCCCCTGCGTGCCCTCACCGTGGGCCGGGCAGCCGGGGGGTGGATCCATGCTGCGGCACCTATCACGGGGGATGGGGATGGGCTTAGCTGGCATGGCACCGTCCCCTGTGAGTGGCACTGCCTGGGCCCCACCAGTTGAGCACCAAGCCTGGCACTGTCCACAGGGGATGGGGCTGCACTAACCAAGCACTCTGCCTGTCTGCTGTGAGCAGTGCCACCGAGCGCAGGGCCTTGCCCCGTCCCCTGCAAGCGGTGCCGGGTGTAGCACTTTGCAGTGCTGCTCACAGTGGATGAGGCAGGGCTTGGCACTCAGCTGGCATGGCCCAGGCAGCGCCACTTGCAGGGGATGGGGACACGCCAGCCGAGTGCTGAGCATGGCACAGTTCTCAGGGGATTGGGACAGGGTCAGGGCTGGAGTGACCTGAACCCCTGTGAGCAGCACTGCCTGGGCTGCACAAGCCAAGTGCCAAGCACAGCCCTGTCTTCTGCGAGCAGAGCCACCAAGCCCAGCCCCATCCACTGTGAGCGGTGCCGGGCTTGGCACTCAGCTGGTGTTGCTGGGCTTGGTGCTTGGCCCAGCACCACTCATGGCAGAGCCCGTGCAGCCTCTTCCCCTGAGAGTAGTACTGAGCTCAGTGCCCGGCTGGTGTCGCCCAGGCAGCGCCGCTCGCAGGGGATGATGCAGCACCAGTTCAGCACCAAGCCCAGCCCTGCCTCCATCCCCGTCCCCTGCAAGTGGCGCTGGGCTCAGCACTCAGGTGGCACACCACTACCCCCTGCAAATAGCACTGCCTGGGCCACGCCAGCAGAGCGCCAAGTCTGGTGCCACTTGCAGGGGATGGCGATACGGTATGTAAGTTGAGGTTGAATTGTAAGAGTTAAGAACTGGTCTTCAAAACTCGACTTATACACCGTGAAGTATGGTAGCCAATTTCCAGATTCATTTTAAGTCGGGGAAAGTATTTTTGCATCTGCTCCTTTTCACCAGGTGCACGTCTCAACCACAATTCATGCCAAGCATGCAGCTTAAGCTAAGCACAAAGGTCAAAACCCAGGCCTGAAGGCCACTGGGTCCCAACAGCTCCCAGGGATAGTTTTTCCTGTCACGTGGCCTACCCTCTGATTTGTGGGGGGACGTGGGGAGATATTTTTTAGGTGCCTTCTAGTGGCTCTTTCAATACTGTTTTATCCTTATTTTTAATTTTTTCAGAACTGTCCATATTAACCACCACTGCCATCAGCTGATGAACAAATTCTTGAACAGAGCTGGGAGCTATGGGAAGTGTGCAAGCTTACCACTAACATAGATGCAATGAATGGTTAGTTTTTGTGGATAAGTTGCAAAACTAAGTCAGCTTCAGTGCAATTAAATGGGGCTGAAATCTTTTCTGTTGCTGGATAAAAATGCCAGGGATGGGACAGCATTGTTAACATTATTGATATTATTGACCAAAGGGTCAAATCAGCAACCTGGAAATTAGTATTCTAATAATGAAGTCAAGGGAACAACAGTTATTTATTTGACCTGAGGACCTGGTATCCATAATAGGTAAATTTGGGGCTTGTCTGTATGAAGAAGTTTTAGTGCTTTACCACTGTTAAAGTGACAAAAAAGCCCTTATCCAGACTCAGTTCTACCAGGATGTAAGAGCTGATTCACAAAGTAAGAAGGTTTTATAACTGCTTGATATGAAGGCTTTTCCCAGCATGGGCTGGCAGCTGACAGAGCTGGTAAAAAAACCAGACCAAACCTGAATTGTATACTAGCCCTTGGATTTTGCAGTTGTGGAGGTAGATCTATATTTCAGTGTCAAATTTAATTTAACTCTTGTGGTTCTTCCATAACTTTGTGCAACTGCTAGCAACCATTTTTGCATGTCTCTGAGAGACAGCAGACTGCTAATGAATGCATATTTTAAATTAAAGCACTTAAGTTTCCTTCCTTGCATAAATATAAGTGCATCTGCATGTTTGTTGTACTAATGGAAGGGTTTGGGGAATTTGTGAGGAAAAGAAAGTCTACCTGCAGCCTGGTCATGTTGGACTATTTAAAAAATAGAAGAAAAATTTAGACATGTTGTTTCAAGCTATAAAAAGGCCTTCAGTGTCTAGGGTGTTCGGCCTTCTTCTGTTGACTTCTGCGCCAGTGTCTTTGCCACTAAGCAAATAATATGGCAACTTGTTGGCTCGACAGCTGGTCTGCGTATTTCCCCACGCACTCAGCAGGAATTTTTCATTTCAGGCACCGTTTATAGTTTGCTGTTGATGACGAGCCAATATGTATATCTTTCTTTCATTCAGAGAGCATACACATAGCTGGCCTTGTTACCCTTGTCTAAACACTGACTCCCCTCCTGGATCTGAACTTTGGTGGGATAAATTTTGTGGACGTTTTGAATCCCTCAGCCAGACTGCTGATCCTTCGTTACACTACAGTGAAAGCAGCAGAGTGAAAGGCTATCAATCAATGGAAGGTCTCTCTCTTCTCCTGGCTGTATTTAAGCAACTTTATTGAATGTTCAGTCAATGAGCTGGGGTTTCAAGATCCTCAATTTCTGACTTGACCACTCTGGAGCAACTCCTCAGCTGCTGTAAATGGTGATAGCTTCCTCAGCTGAGTTACATCTCTGCAATTTATATGAGTTGGAGCTCTATCCTTTCTCATTGTTTGCTGCCACTGTGTTCCACTGAACATTTCAGTGAGAAAGGGTATGCTCCTTTGCACTCGTTATTTGATTTCAGGGTTGGGAAGAAAAGGGTTATGCATTTTTCAGGGGAAAGGTATGTGGTTAAGCTGTGAGGCTGAGTGTTGAATAAAGAAATGCAACTATATATTCATTTCTGCTTTGCAAAATATTCTGCACGAAACACACCTTTCTGCAGAATTTGATTAAAATGATGAAAGTTTATACTAAGACGATGGAAGTTCTACCTCACTGGGGCCATTTCACCAGCTGAAATTAGTTCTTAATATTGACAAAGACAGAAATGGGGAATCCTTTAGGATGAAAAGATAGCCGTTACCTAGGAAAAACAGTCATTTTTTCCCCACATAAGCAGATGCTAATAAAACAAAGTAAACAAGAACAAAAAATGAAACAAACGGGATTAGTGGCTTAAATGATTGTGTTAAACAAGGCCCAGTTATGTCTGTTCCAATGGGGCAAAGCTTTTTGGGAGGAGCGCCCGTATGTCAAACCCGCGTCCTCTCCAAGTGCCACTACGACCTCCTACCCTGGCCCCATTTGTTGCTCTGCTTCCTGCCCTATTCATTGCTGTGCTGCCCCTGCCACAGGTTGGCTACCCTGCGTCTGATCCAGCTTGGTGCTGATTCTGATGTTCATTAAGGCACTCTTGGGATCCCCAAATTAGTGACGGTTGGCCAAGTTTGCTTTCTATTTCTTGTCTTCTGACTATGATAAAGACTTGCCCTCGTCTAATAAATCCCTCTTCTGTGGAAAACCTGGGGTAGCATTTAAAAGTGCAACGTGGCATAGCTCCTTTGAACTTCTTCACCCAGTTTACTCTAAATGAGGGTCCAACTCCCTAGTTGTATGTATGTGCTGGGTCTCTCTGCTTTTTCTGATACTCCCCTTTTCTGTCTGGGGATGTTGTTGGACAGCTGAGTCACAGTGCCAAGGGGACAAGTCCATCCCATTCCCTCCTCTGCTCCATGTTCCTCACCCTTGTCAATGAGGCTGTGAGGATGGTCTGTGTTGGAGTGGAGGTGCAACTGCCAGTAAAGACCTGGGTTCCTGGCATGCTCAAGAGAAATGTCTTGCAATTCCCTCACTGCCTTATTTTTTGGAGCTGATGCCTGCGGAGTAGGAGCAGGTGACCAAGACTTCTACTTTAGTGGTGAGACTAAAGTCTCTGCATCATAGTGCAGACTTATCCCTACTGGCTATATAGACTTCTGTAGCATTGAGTTGGTTGCTGGGGCATGTAGCTGCCAAAACAAGCTAAGATGAGTCATGGGGAATTTTCTAGCTACGATATTTTTCGCTTCAGACCTCAGCTGATCCGCTGCATATTGCATTAACAAAATCAGAGAGTGAGGCTCAGGAGGAGGCAGTGTAGCTGGAGGTGAAGGGGCATGCAGAGCCTGAAGCCATCTGGTCCTGGGCCCATATGCTTTAGGACAATCCCTTTGGTGCAATCTAGAGCAGCCTGAGGGCTGTCTTAGTTGTGGCAGCTGTCTAGGAGACTGAGGGAAATTTCCAACAGCTGTACGCTGTCACTGAGTGGCGACAACTTGGCTCTATTCTCTTTTCTGATCAAGCCTTCTGCAGCAATCACACAGCTGAGGAGAGTGCTGAAGAACAGTGTTTCTCAATCTTTTAAGTAGCAAGTACCCCCTAACTTCTGAAAATTTAAAAAAGTACCCCAACACTCAATTTTTCAGGGGATTTTGTATCTACAGACTAACGCATGCCATACGTTGGAAGAAGAGCTGTGTATATAAGGCCGTGATATGACAGATGTCTGATCTGGTGTGGGTAGGGTTGCCACCTTTTACACCAGGGGTGCACAACTCAAGTAGGTACCTGGGCTAGAGGTGAGGTTGGCCAAAGCTAGGAGGGCTGAATCAAATTGTTACTAGGAAATTTAATTGTTTAAAATGCACCAGATTTGTTGCCATGGTTTTGAGGAAAAGAGGGAGAGAGAGTGTTGGGGTACCTGCATATCCCCACGGGTACGCATACCACAGGTTGAGAAACTATGCTGTAGAAGGTGCTACTGTTTCTCTCCATTCCCATTATAAGGAAATACTTTTATGTCAAGTGAAGCACCCCTTGCACTCAGGGAAAAGCACCAGCTTCCCCTCCCATAGCTCAAGGCCTGCTGCTAGACCATTTTACTGCAACTTCTAATAAGGCTACCCAAATGTATGCGACACATATTTTCAGTAACTTGTACTTCATTATGGCTACTGTCGAATGACAGAAATATCCTGTTTGATGCATTTGACTCTCCAATGGAAATGTACTGTAATCAATACTTCAGATGACTCAAACCTAGATGATCTATGGTTTCTGTTTAGAAAACATGAGCTGGTGCTGACAAAATTAAATTAAATTGCTCAGCTATTCAGTTTTCTTATAATTGCAGCTGAACAACTTAGGCTTTACAAAGTTCTATAAAGAATGCTACATTTTCCAGGGCAATTATAATTAGTGTTGATGGATTGCCAAAGAGTCAAGGAATAGTGACTTTCCTGCATAATTTTCTGAGATTGGACAGAAGCTTGGAGGCCGGTAAGCCATTCAGTTGGCAGGAACACACCTACAGCTTGCCCATTAAAGGCAGGCATGGGCAAACCAGCCTGGACCATACAAGACAGGATGCAGATCTTTTTCCCTAAGATCAAACTCAGATCATCTTCTAGATTTCTTGAAGATGTCACTGACCTTCTCCTCAGGCATGCTTTCTTCTTAGATTTCACCACAGTTATTTTAACAAGCCTGTCCTCTCTCTGGTGTGTTAACACTCCTCTTATGTTTATCAGGCATTCAGAATTGTACCTATGTTCTCTCATAAGGCCAAGAATTATATGACAGGAAAGGAATTATAATTCATTTACTAATTATGATTATATGTCATGGTGAGGGCAGGTGAGTTGACCTTGGACAGGATTCTTTTCTGTGCCAAGGTGATTCTCATTAAAATGGGGTTAAGGGAGAAACATCAATTGCATTGGTTGTTTGTTCAGCAAACAACCCTGAACAGACCTAAGGACTACATCAGCCTGTCACAGATAAGTTCTAGTCAGGTCAGAAGCTGAGGATCAATGATGCTGGAAGCCCAGAAGCCAAAGCCAAGGATCACAATGCTGGGTGTCAGTCCGAGACATCCTGTTGGATATCAAGACAAGTCTGTGTTTGAGGCCAGGCCAGAAATAGGATTCTGGAGTAGTCAGAGCACTGGGTAGGTTAAGCAGGAATGAAGTCCCGGGGTCCAAAGTGGGATGAAGTTAAGCACAAGGGTGAGAGGCTGGAGTGAGGCAGGAACAAGGTTGGAGCAAGGCAGGAGAGAGAATGAAGACCTAAGGTAGAGTGTCCAAGGCAGAGATAGATGGGAGCAAGGCAGGAGGTTCCTAAATAGGAAGGCTACAAATACTGTTGCCAGAATAAAAGCAACAGGGGAGGCAAGAGGGTTATTAAAGACAACTGTAATGAGTGGGTGTCCCAGGGCTGGTCAGTTGTTGGCCCACCCACTTGTCTTTGGGCTAACCACCTTCCTTCCTCACCACCCACACCCTGATGATATTAACTAGAGATGCTCACAAGATGGGAGGATGCCCATTTACTTGACCCAATGCCCAATGCCAAGGGCCTATGCTCATGGCTTCATCGTCCCCTATACTGTGTCCCATGCCTCACAGATGGCATCCAAGGCCTAACACCTGGCCTCCTTAGGGAGCCAAACTCTCCTGTACCCTTCTCCCTCTAGGGTATGCCCCCCCGGGATCTTTGGCCACACTGGCCCTGGTCTTACCTCCAGGCCAGTGAGAACCCCATGCCCCTGACTCTGAGAGTTCCTTATGGTGGGCCTCTGGCCCTTTTGACCCCTCAGGTCCTGGACCCAACATCTATCTTTTGAGAGTCCATCCAGTCAGGTTGACTAGTGGCTTGCTTTGTCTCCTTCACACTCCTCTGCCCCCTCGCTGAGCTCTCAGATACATGAGCTGCAGACCACTACCTTACCCTCTCACCGGGATTCTCAGGCACTTGCTCCCCAGGTCTCTCAATGCCAATTCAGCTCAGGGCTCCCTCAACCCACAAGACTGAGGGGGCTGGGGTATAAGGTGCCCCCTACTCGCCTTTCACTGGGGAGGAGACTGGTCTGGTATTTCCCAGGACTACCCCACCATGGGCAGCCCTACCAAACCATGCCCCATCAGGGTGTAGTTTTAGGTCATGCCCCAGGACCTGGAGCCTCCTCCTTCCCCATAATTCCTGCCCATATACCTCCAAGGTGATTGTGAGCTGCAGCTTCAGCAGGGCAATGTTCTCCCTGCTGCTGCAGCCAGCAGACCACTGGCTTCCCTACTCAGGTCTGCTCTTATTGTCAGGAACTGGGCTTTCTTCCCCAGTCAGGAAGTCCCCTGCCAGCCATGTGACTCCTGATTGGGGAGTGCAACCCCCTGAAAGCTGCTTGGCTGCTGGCTCACACTGCCTTCAATAACAGACTACCCCTGTGCTCTCGTCAAAAGCTTGTGGCTTCCATTGATTCCCTTGGCTTAGATGCTGCCCCATGGACAGCCTCATAGGAGATCCCAGGCTGGGCCAGGTCCAGCATCCAGCCACCTGCTTGGTGGTGCTACAGCCTAGGCTTCCATCCATGAGCACAGAAGACCTGGGTTCAAGCCACAGGACCCTGACACAACCTGCAGCATTTGGCATTGGTCTCCAAAGCATTAAATAATACAGCTGAAGCACAACTCAGTCGAAGCATGGCTCCAGTCCACCAAAAACCTGCTCAGAAGAACCACTTGAAAAGGGGCAGGGAGGAGGGTTCATACCCTCTGTGGGATTCAGCTTTTCAAATCAACATTGTAAACTCCGTGTTTACACATATGTCTTCAATTTACACATCTAAAGGAAAGACAGAGCCTATGTCTGACTCTGGAACAGAAGGGCACTAATTAATCATGTGAACTATAGTGGCAACCTTTGCTGGTGGATAGAAATGTGTCTTCTTCCTGGTACGGACCAGGTTCCACTTGCCTCAGTGTCTATCCAGAAGAAACGTGTTCCTGCCTGTGTCATTTAGCTGTGTACAGTTTAAAGCTTTTTGCTGCACAAGAGCCTATATGCTGACATCTATGATATTTGGCTGATCTTGAAGTTCTTCCCTTCCCTAGATGATTTTCAATTTCTTATGAAGTATCTTCTGTTATCCACATATTCATGGCCAGAGCTGTTTTTGAGGAGGAGGTAAAAAGCAATATTAAAAAAAAAAAAGATGTCTGTTTTCCCTGTCTGCCTCCGTGTTTTGCAGTAGGCGAAATGATTGCATAAGGCTGGGAGAGTTTATGCAAGTCTTCTGCTGCAGTATACAGGGTATAAGGTAGAAGGTATAAAATGTGCTCAGTCCAATCCAACCCAATCCTACAGTGCTTTGATTTTTATCAGTTCATTTATTTTAAATGCATTTTCCCTAGGGAAGTGGTTACCAGGGCTGAATTCGGTTGGATGAGTATAGATTGTAAGATGATGGAAATTTAAGACTGGAAGTGGCTTCAAAAGGTAATCTCATCCAACCCACTGCACTGAAACTGGATCATCTCCTAGAAGGGTGTTTGTACCCGAAAGCTTGCAAAGGACTATTAGTTGGTCTAAGAAAAGATATCACATTTACCTTGTCTGCCTGGATCATCTCCCAGGCATTTCTTTGGCTTACCTAGGCAGTGATGTAATTTAGATATTGCTGATTATATTGAAAATATGGTCATATGCAGAGTTTTAAAAACCAAGACGTTAGTTCTGACATCAGCCAGACACAGACATGTACCCTGGTTTTCCATTCATGCAGTGACATACACGTTGAATGGAAAACACTTCATAGCGCACGTCAGTATGAAAGAGCTTGTGGCTGTATGCTCACCATGTTTTGTTGACCAGGGTCCTTTACTGTACATGAGATGAGGCTACTTTTCTGTGTTGAAAAATTCATAAATCAAATTATGTGCATGTTAGGCATCTTTTAATGGAATTAGCCTCCTTGCAATTCATCATCTCGGAGTTCCTTGTGTGCCAATTCATCAAAAACACATTCTTGTCAGGTACTATCCTGATAAATAATTATTTCCATATCCAGCCCTTCTGAAGGGCTTGGAGGCATAACTTGCAAGTTGGTCAATGCTAACACTATGGACAACCTTCCAGGATATGCAACAAAAATGTAGTACATAGGAGATGTTTTTAATGATATCAGAATTTGCATATATTCTGTTGCACAGTCATAGATTCATAGATTATTAGGGGCTGGAAGGGACCTTGCAGATCATCAGGTCCCGCCACCCCTGCTCTAGGAAAGAAGACAACCGGGGCTAGGTGACCCCAGCGAGGTGTCCAGTCTCCTCTTGGAAACCTCCAGGGTAGGTGACTGCACCACCTCTGCAGGGAGTTTATTTCCAAAGCAAAGGGAGCTTTGAGGGGAAAAGCCATGTTCCACCGAAAAATCAAAATGTTGCAAAATGTTGCATTTTTTCCCCTCAGATGGTGAAATCAACATATCTGCGCAAAACATTTGTGTTGCCAAATCTATACTCCCACCCCCTGCTCTCCCCACTTCTCTTCCCGCAAAAAGTTTTGATTAAAAAAAAAAATGACATCCACTATCGTAATATTATCATTACTGGTTGCAGTGAGTCAGATTTTCTAGGAATGCTTCATTGATTTTCTTATGTCTATAAAGTCTGTTTCTGGACCTAATTTCATGCCTGTATGTATGCATGTAATGATTAACTAATTAATTAGCCACCAGTTATTAGCTATCCCTTATGCATTCTGATTTTGCCACAGTGCAAGGGGAGAGCAGGAATTTTCTTCTTTTCCATGACACTCCTTGTACCTTTACACTGGCAGCTAATCACAGAGTTAATGCTCCAAGAGAGCAGACCATCACCCGCCTTGTGCAGTCTATGCCTAGAAGGGGCTGTTAATCACAAGGCACACGGCTTATGTTTCTCTGCATTTGTTCCTGTGGTTATCAATGCTTCTTTGCTCAGGAGAGGCAAATGAGGTATTTTGCATTCATTGTGAGAGAACTGCAGAGAACTGCATGTTGACACCTATGTAATCAAAACCATTTCCATCAAATTGCAGGTGACACTCTCATTAGCTCAGCAGATCCCGGGCTTTGTTTAGGAAATGATTTTTGCTCCCCCCCCCCAAATAAAAAAGGCATGTCTTCCCATAGGTATGTCACCAATGCAGCCATCTTGTAAGCACTTTATCAGCCTGCCTAGGTGCTCATAGGTCAGCTGACAAAGAAGCTTAATCATTTATATCCTTCTTAGGCTAGATTATATCATGCTTCACCCAGTATGAAGGAATAGTATACAAGAGTATTTCTGTGTGGCTGACGCATTGGCAAAATACATGGGACATTATAGAAATTATTTCTAGGAAAAAAAATGCATGGATGGCTCGCCACATTTATTATTCAAATCGGTGCTCACAATTTCAGTGAAAGTTGGTATCATTTCCCCATGTGACTCTCTCAACCTTTTGCTTGGTTTTTGTATATTGTTTTTAAGCTAATTTTAAATGGTCAGTTCCCTCCCCCCCCCCGGTTATTTTTAAATAAACAAAACACCATGAAATGATGTGAAATGTAGCTCTGCTAAGCATGACTTTGAAGTCTGTCATCTCTCCGAACTGTACCTTGAAATTCCTAAGAACTCAGCTTGCTGGCGAGGATGGCAACCTCAGACATGGTGCTCTCCCTTTTGTTCTTTCTTTGATTTCCCTTAGTCATATTTGGACTGAAAAATATATGCAGCTAAAATACACTGATACCTCCTCAGCATCCAGTAGAAGCAAAATTCAGCCTATCTTCATGGAATAGGGCCAATTTTCAAGTTTGTCACGATGGAAGTTCAAAAATCCTGTGCTTGCTTTAGCTTATGCTTTGAAAAGCTTAAACTAACATTTGTTCTGAAGGCTCTGCAGTGACTATGACAGTAGTACTTTGTATTTCTATGGTGTTTTCCATCTGAAACCCTCCAAACACTTGGGAATTGTTAATTATTCCACACATTTCTGTGAAACAGAGTAGTATCACCCCCACTTCACAGATATGGAAGAACCAAGTCCCAGAAAGATTCATGGTGTGATTTTCATCGGTGCTGAGCACCAACAGCTCTGATTTATGTGAATGGGACTTACAGATTCTTAGTAGGGCTGTCTGAAATTTTGCCAGCTATTTTGTTTTGACACTGTTTTGACCAATTTCGAGGTCGAAACAGCGAAATCAAAACAAAACAAAGGCCCTTGAAATAGCCTTGAAACAAAACAAAGCTGGTTGAAACGTTCCAAAAGTTGAAATGTTTTGACCATATTCTGGGGATGGGAAGTCAGCCCAGCTGGGCTGACTTCCCACCCCCAGTGCAAAATCTGGTAGGGGGTGGCAGGGCAGCCCAGCTCGACTGCTTTCCCGTCCCCCCATCCTAGATTGTGCTAGCTCATGCTCGGAGCGAGAGGCAGCCCAGCTGGTCTGACTCCCCATCCCCAGCGTAACTCAAAACAGCATCAAAACTGCCTTTCTGTTTCGGCGGAACGGAACGGAACGGAACAGCTCTTTCGACTTAAAATGAAATTTGAGATGAAACGCTGTTCCCTTGAACTGTTGAAACTCAAGGCGAAACAGAACAGTGCTGTTTCACACAGCCCTAATACTTAGCACCTGTGCAAGTTGGGTTATCTTCACAAATCATTGCTTGATGAGATAGCTCAGGATAGGGATGAGACGCTGCATTTTTATATTCCTTTGAGGCTTTCGAGATGCCAGCACTTTTCCTATTTTGCATTAGGAAACATTGTTCTTTCAAAATGGCCTTCCAAGTATTTTCATGTACAACCAGACATACCAACCCTTGGAGAGCCAATAACATGAGGGCTATGATACTCCCTAGAGACACAGGCAACACAGCTCAAGTCCTTCTTCTGCTGCAGTCAGACCACAGACTTGGTCTTCCACAGTTTTGGACTTTGATTAGAAAATTACTTTTAAAGGGAAAAAATAGCCAGTCACCGATGCACCCATTTTGAAAGCACTTCTTTGTAAGTGCCTAAAGTCTTATCCTATGAGCTACTCTGGGTCAGATCTTTTTCAGTCTCTCCTATTGATGCTATTTCCCTTTGCATGCATATATAAATAAATATTAATTGGCCTACAGAGCAGAATAGAAACTTTTGGTTGCGATATTGTTATTTTTGTCATTCAATGTCCTTATTAGAAAATTCCTGGTAGCCTTTATTGATGAGTGACTCATATTGAGCCATGCTTTTAATGCAAACAAAATGGATAACAGTCTTTAGTGCAGGACCCATAGAAAATAAAAGAGCATGAAACCAAATAAAATCTGGGGTAACTTCTTCATCAAAAACAAATTTCCCTTAACTGTGGTTCCCACATTTCAGATGTCAGTTTGCAGCACTAAATGAGAGAGAGACAACTGGTTAGTTGACAGCTGAACTGGGCGAGGAACAGCAGACCAAATGTTGAGGCCAGGTTAAAAATATACTGTTGCTATATCTTCTATATTAACAGTATATTGAACTGCTGTAAACCCTACACTGCCTTAGCTTTACCATATGCTATTTTCCATAGTGAATGCACTCTCTTTCTGCTTATTTAAGAAAAATAATTTGTACTGTCAAGAACTCTACTTAGCTTTAGTAAAGAAGTTAATCAATGAGAAAACCTCTTTGATGAAAAGAGACATATAAAAGGTGTTACTGTGCTTAATCTCTTCTGTCAGCACTTGATTTGTTGAGTTTTCTTCCCCTTACATGCAGCAGAAGGATATACGGTGCTGTATGGAGCTACCACACCATTTGGCACAGGTAGAGAGCAGTGATGCCACGCCAAGATAGGTCATAATTTTGTTCTTGTATCTCGGCGGAGATAGTCCCCAGCTCAGTGTCCACTGGGGCTGATGGTGGTTTTTGTCACTGTGCAATTCCTACAGGTAGTCCAAAAAGAGGATCAGAGGCAATGTGTGCACTGTGGTGTGGCTTATGACAGCCCCAAGGGACCATGTGTCACTAAAGTTCCCAACACTGAGCCCACAAAATGTACATGATGCCCTTTTCCATTTTCTGGCATTCACTTCTGTTAAATTTCTCTCTGGGAGCTCTTACATGGATAGTCACCTTCAGCTGGATCCTGAGGAAACCTTGGCTGTCGCTGTGGGGGGATGCATGCTGATCTTACCACTTTAGAGAGGTCACACAGAGCATAGGCAGCCCATGGATCATTTGTTGGCCAAGACACACACAGATCCAGGAAGTAACAGGCCAGTAGGGATTTGGAAGAGATGTTATGGGGTTGAGTGGCTAAGTGCACCAAAAACATTCATTCTCATAGGGTGGAGGATATTGGCTGCATGGAAGAAGGTTTTTATGTCGACGATGACCCATTTCCTGGCTGACAGTTCCTTTTCAGCACTATTATTGCCATTTGGAAACATAAAGGAGAAAACCTGAATGGGAATTTTTAGATGAGATTTTTTTTAGTTTGAAAGCTGAGTTCATAAAAATGTGAAGCTATTTATGGGAAAGAGTGTTGATGAATTTCCTGTTTTGAAAAAAAAAAAAGAGTTTCATAACCTTTCAAGATGATCAGAACATCCCATTGTTACAGTTCAAGAATGGAAACATTCATTTTCTTTTGCTAGAAGCAAATTTTCATTTTGACAGTTCAATTAAATTTATAATGAAAATGCAATTTAAAAAAAATGAAATGTTAAAGGCTTGTGCGTGATTGAAATGGAATAATTTGACCAGTCCAGTTTGAATTTTCCTTCAGATTTTGATGTGGTGAAAATTATTTCAAGATTGAGACTTTAGTCTCAGTTTGGAATCAGGAGACTATCTGGAAGGTCTCTGGGTAAGGCGAAACCATTCTCAACCCAGCCACGTGAGGGAGACACCCACTGTCCCTGATTATTTCAGCACAGGAAACTGCTCATTCCCTCCAGGACCATTCCTTGCCAATCCCAGAACCATACGTAGGATTGAGTCTCACTCTCCATTGGGAAGAAGCCTAACTAGATAACTGCATAATGTCTCCAAGAGCCTGTGCCTCTGGGATTCGAGCACTGCTCTACCAATGCAAGGTTGGACCATGGGAGTTTCTGCCATTGTTTTAGTGGCAGCACGTTCATGGAATGGTTTCTCCAAAATGCCATATGTGCTCAGAGCAGGCCACCACCAGCTCCTTGGACCCCCAATCACTAGGTGTGGCTGGATTTGATACCAGAGTGATGCTTCATTTGTGTATTGAGATAATTGAGACTGGAACTAATTTCTCAAGCCGTTACGCATTTCCAAGTTGCTTTGCAAGGTTAGAAAAGGGAGATTATTGCTCCGAATTCAAGTTGAGAAAATCTCAGAAAGGACATCCAGGCAAAACAGAAGAAAACTTATCACAAAGCTTGCATATTTTCCCTCCCTGAACAGAAACAACCATTTTCATTCTTCTATGTCCCACTGCTGCATATCTTTTAAAATGCTAGATAATGTACTTGTTATTTTCCTACACGCCATTAAGCATTTCCATTAGTGCAAGGCAAGCATGGAAAAGCTGGGGTGATGTGTATATTATTTTAATTCTATTTTTTTTGGAAGTTCTCTCAACTCACCTGGCTTGTGATAAAGTCAGACAAAATTGATTGGGGAAAACAAATACAATGGGCGCTTTTAAAAGTGCCTCCTTGAATCATTTGGAAGCTAAATAAATCATATATATGTAAATATATAAGTACACACACACGTTGAATATATATAAGTATATACATACATATAGGTGTGTGTATGTGTATATACATCATATGCAAATAATAAATCAGTGTATGTGTTTATTGATATATAGAAATATGGACACATGCACACACACATACATACATACATACATTATGTATATATATACACGCTCGCACACACACACACACACATATATATAGCATATATGTTGAATATCTTACATATATATAGAGGCTGAATGGAAGCATATTATTATTCATTTCATGCCTGCTGTCTTTCTCACTTGCCCTACAATTCCATTTTTATTCTGTCTCTGATACAAAAAAAGTTCAAAGCTGCAATAACTGGCTCAGTCCAAGCTCTCTCTCAGCCCTTAGGAAACCTCTTTGAGCTTCAGCAATCACTGACATGCTATAAAACAAATTGTGAAGTTCTGAGACCCTTATCTCCCTTGGAGATTAGCATCTGGCCAGATTAAATCCATAACAGTACTTTTAGTGGTTTGATTAAAGAAAGTTTCAAGCATCTTTGAAATTGGGGAACATTTGGATCTATATGCAGGCCCATGGAAAGAAAGGGATCCATCATAAAAAGGGAGACTCACTCACAGCTCAATTTGGAGCTGAACTATTTGCTTGTGGGCCAAGGCCTATGTCATGGTCTGGGTTGTATGTAAACCTCTTACATTGCGTGTTCATTATCCGGGCAGAAAAATCAGATGTCAAAGTACATGATATTTTCATGTTCTCTGCCTGGGAGACTGGAAGTTTTATGAAGAGCAAAGTTTCAAGGTAGTGACACAAGAACTTCAGGTGCTGGGATTTGCTGGGGCTCCCCATGACAAGAATATTCATATGAAAAAAAGGCAGCTGTGCAAATGCTGGTGGAAGGTCAGTATCTGAGGGTCATGATTATCATAAAAGTGAGCTTATGGCTTTTATTCAAAAGCATGTAATCTCCCCCTCGCTTTGTTTTGGTGCACACATTTGTAACGCATGAGTTCTAGTTTTTGAGCGTGTCTTCTGCAATTGTGAATAGAGCTTTGAGCTCTCGGATATTTGCCTGCTTATCCATTTTTGAAGGTACAGTATGAGGTACCTCAAAAAGGGGTAGGACAGCTATAGTCCTCTGAAAAGCAGCCATTCCTGTGGTGTGGAAAACAAGATGATCATTTTATACACTATGCAGTTATTTCTGGCATTTCTCTTTCTGTGCTGGTTCACCTTGGGAGTCCACCTCTGCCTTGGGAAGAGGACAGCAAGCTCCTGTAGTGGAATTTGCTAACTCTGGTGGTCTTATTTGTCTGAATTTGCAGCTTCACCAAACACTTGGCTTCAGTTCGGCATTTCGTATGTGTAGCTGTTATGATCCATTTAAATGCCAATGGGGATCTGGAGAAGCTTTTTGAAAAGATTAATGACTGAGCTGTGTTTTTATGATAGTATTTCTAACGAAAGGCATGCATACCTAATAAGGTTATTTCTACAAGTTGATATTTGAATTGCTTCCCATAAAGCTCAAATAGGTAGACGTTGACTACAAAAAAATTAAGGGCCCTTTTTTTGGCTTTTGTCAATCAATTTGCATGAAAAAAGAAAATTAAGCAAGACCTGACTCATGGGTTAAGCAATGGAAAGAAGACATTTGAATGGAAATGAAATATTCCACTCTACAGTTTTATGACATATGGCGCATAAACATTTTACAGGAATGTTATTGTGTATAATTTAATATTTTGAGTTAGATTTGACAATGAAGGGTAGCAGCTTAAAATAACTCTTGTGTTCCTGTGCAATTCCTTCAAGACTCAATGTGAATAGAGGAAACACTTATTCAGACATTAGCTCATTTTTCTTTTTTAACTAACACATTGAAGTAAAATGTGATCTGAAACAGCATTAAGCACGTTATGGTGCAATTAATCAAGTAGAATTTTTAAACCATGCAACACCAGTGATTTGACTTTTGGTAAATATACTAACAACTTCTGTCAAATAATCAAGGATCAGCTTGCAGTTAGCAGTTGATTTTTTGCCTTAAATTTGCCCCGTATCTGTATTCCCAAATGCTAGTTTGTGCCTGATTCTCTGTTCTGTATTGTAGTGTGCAGGTATGTGACAGGTGAATTGATTCAGAGATGCAAGGTCTCCATGTCATTTCATTCTTTAAGCAAGTTTTTTTTATTTTCCTTTTTCTCTTTTAGGCTATGCATGTCTATAACTTGGGAGGTTTAATATATAGGTTTTCATTTCTTATTTTAAGATACAAATTTGATCCTGTGGGCCAAGAGCAAAAGATGAACCAAGTAAAATCCTAAGTTGGAAAACTGAAAATTTAAAATGAGCTTGAAACCCTTTAAGAACTAGTATCTTTTTGAGACTAGCCATTGGATTGCTGTCCAGTTTCAGCCTCCATTCTCCTCCTAAACCTCTCAGGGCAAGACACTGGTGATATAAACCCCTAGGAGATTCCCAAGGTCCCCTCTTTAGCACAGAATTGAATGAATAAACAGCTTTGTGGAAGCTATTTTTATCAGATGACCCTATGCATTGGTTTGGATATGTAACAAAAAGGCCTGGCATCCGTACCAGCACCATTCTGCAGGGTGCTGTGGATGGACAAAAAGAAGGAGGAAGACCTAGGCCAAGCTGAACCACCAACATCAAAGACTGGACAGGATTAAAATGGGATGATTGTACAAGGGTTGGTGAAGACCTGGAAGAATGAAGGAAAGTTATTGTTACACCAATGGTCAGGACACCCTTGGGACTGACTGATTGATCCTATGTTGTTTAAGTCATGTAGCCACTTCTATTACCATCTCCCGGTTGCTCCCCAAAATCAAGGAACAAATAATATCAATTACTGGAAGTGTCTTTTGTTCATCAGGTTAGGTGTATTAGGAATGCAACCAGTTTTGAAGCTCAAGAGACCATTCGTTTGTCAAGTAAATTTCTGCTAGAAAAAGCATAGATGCAGCCATGGTTGCAGAGGAGCTGATGTCACAATTGCTGACCGTGCCTTAGCTAAGACATTGCATCAGGTGATGAACAAGCTAATTGTGATACCCAGATGTCTCCCTGCAGCAATCAGTGAGGAGCTGTAGCGTCCTGTCTCCTCCTGGATCGGCTTTAATCAAAGGACAGAAAACATCTGGAGCCTCTCACAGTTAGCCAAGGGCATGTCTCTGTGAGGGACAGAGTAGTGTTTGTGTGGAAAATAAGGGCTGTCATTATATTGACAGCAAAAACCAATGTATTAGGCACTCAGGCCTTGCTGAGCTGATTAACATAATTTCTTATATGCCATGCGAGGACAGCGAAGCCATGGGATGGTGCCATGAGGCAGAGAGGAGACACGGCCATGCTATTGACTCTCCAGGCCACTTAGTAAGCTGGTTTTCAGAACACAGTGGAAGCACATTGGTTGCTGGTCCTTTGTGAAAAGAGGCCTGAATGTGCTGTAACGGAGATTTACCTGCCCCCCCGCTCCTGTTTAGAGAATGAAGCCTTTCCCCGAGTGGAAGTGATTGCCCAGCGATATTGTGGGCTCTACACTGGAGGTTTTTGGGAAGAGGTTGGATAAGCATTGGACAGAGACGATTTAGGAATAGCACAAAGTCCTTTCTCCAATGAGGTCCAGAGGGCTTTGACATCCATTATCATTCTCGCAAATCTGTCCCTGCTGGTATGCAGAAATTTGCATTGTTGGAGCCAAATTTTAATTTTGTTCTATCAAGGCTCACTGTACGGGCTAGGATGCTAGCTATGTGTATTTAAATCACTTTCTCATTAGCCCCTGGAAAATGGAATTAGGGATACTCTTCTTCATCTGAAGTGACACAAATTGGGCCTCTGCACATGCACATCATATTCAGGGTATTATGAATTGAGAAGACTCAGATTATAAAGGCCTAATTCCATCTTCACTCGCTGCCGGTTTCAGACCAAAGGTTGTGGACTTGAAAGGAGCTATTTCTGATTTGTCTGTGCCAGGGAATCAGCTCCATAAAACAGAGTGTAATTTAGAAAATGAAAACCAAATGCCCAGGTGAGTTGGATCCATTCAACTAAACCGTCTCAGAGTTCGGGGGATTAATGCAGAAGGTTGTTTTTGACCCTGCTGTTACAGAACTGTATTATTTACCTTTTTGAAATATTTTCCTGTTATTTTACCACTCTTCTAAGAATACGTCCAGCTCTCTCCTCCGCAGCTGACTTAAAGGTTAGTTGTATGTTCGACTCTTTGAGTTACCATGGTGATGAGCATGCTAGAAAGACCTAGGCAGGTAAGCATGAGGTCTGGGTAAAAAAAAACCCTCTTTCTTCTTTTTGCAGGTGGACTTTGAGTCCACATTATGTGTGTCCACAAAAAGGCGGTGGGTCTCATTCTGTGAGCTTGCCCTTCTGACTGCCCACTTGCAGGCTTAGTCACTGAGCTTTGTGCAGGAGCATAACAAATGCAGGACATGAAAAAAGAATTGTGCCTGCAAAAATGGAGGGTGGATTTTTTTCCAGCCAAAGCTACGCTCCTAAAAAAAATAAAATAATAGAGAATAAAGAGAAAAAATTAAACTCCTTGTTCAGCCTCACTGCCCCGAAAACATAGCCGTGTTGCATTCATGTGGAATAGCGAGTACAGAAGAATATGTAGATAAAGAGCTACCCAAAGAGGGAATTGAACAGAAGATGCCTATTGTGCTAAACTGGGGGTCACTTCTGTTGCCCCAGTAGCACTCCTGGGCAGAACTCGTTGCAGTCTTGATCCCATTTTTAGAAAAACATCCTCAGGCAGAGTCCCTGAGTTACATTATGAGGCTCAGTTGGCTTCCCTGGTCTTCCTTTCTGTCTGCATCTGAGTTTTCTCTTGGTTGTTTTCTTGAAACAACTTGCTTTTCTGACTGGTTGCCTGACAGAAGCCATGAGAAACAGCTGCCTAACGTTTCACAGTTTCATAATGGTTCTACTCTGCAACCCCCTTCTAACTTGGCTTTCCTCTGAATAATAATAAAAAACATCAGTGTAACTTTGTTTCAGACATGCTTCTAGATCAAACACCTACTCTGGACTCTTTCAAAAAACAGGTAGATATATTTCTTGCTGAGGTCACTCGATCCCAGCTGACTTCCTGCCTGTGGCAGGGGGACTGGACCCGACAATCGCACGAGGTCCCTTCCAGCCCCTAATGCCTATGAAATCTATGAAATCATGGATATCACGGGTGCATCTACATGAAAGGCTACGGTGCTGTAGCAACAAGCTATTGCACCGTAGCTCGTTGCTGCCACGTATTAGCGTTGTCGGGCGCTAACCAGGACATGGCGCTACTGTGCGGTAGTAACAAGCTACTGCACAGGAGCTCGTTGGTACTGATCAGTAGCATCAGTAAAAAGCCGTGCGGTGACAGTATCATGCAGTCATAGCAGTTATGCAAGTCATTTCATATTTATGCATGTACTAAAAGACTGCGCAGTAACAACTATGCAGTCCGCCGCACATGTAGACACGGCCACGGACGCCTACACCGGTAATGAAAATACAGACTTTCCCACAGTCATACAAAGCAAAATGTTCTCCCCGCAACAATGAAGGGATATTCAGTTAGTGCTTCATTCTTGTATTTATGCTCCTGTTGATTTTTGGGGGCAGTAAGGTTGCTGATTTCTTTTTCTAAAGGTTGTTTGCATCTTTGCACATAACTTCTGCAGAGTTGGACTTTTCAACCAATTACTGACAAATTACCATGCCTCCCTCACCACAGAAAGTGAAAAATACTACTGTTCTCTTTCATGTGGTTTGTTTGTTTATAGCATGTGCAATTAATGGGTATTTTTAATACTGCTTGTACAGTAAGTGGGTTATCCAATTCCAGCGTCTCCATTTCAAACATCTTACACTTATTTATTTACGGTCACCAACATATTTTTACATGAATTATTTAACATCCATTTCCATGCTGCTAATGTTTTTGCAGTAAGACCTACTTCTGCCTGTTCGGAGCATAATTACCCTTTGCATTTCTTCAGTTTAACACTGATGTAATCACATAATTGTTATACCATTGGAATACCAGAATAGTTTGCTATTGAATCTGGTTATCAAGTTGAATGCTTTATTTTTCAGGGACAGGTTAATACAATGCTTTTGAAAGCTACAATTCTTTGAAGGTTACCTTTCAGTTTCCTATTAAGACCTATATTTTAAAAGTTGGATACCTAAAATTGTAGATATCATGTAGAAGCTAAGGCCTTGACTCAGACAGACATTTGAGTCTGGGTTTAATTTCAAGCAGGTCATTATTAAAAATAGCACCCTAAAACCTTGGGTTTTTTTTATTTATTTATTTTTGTGTGTGGTTATTTTGTTGTAAAGGGAGGCAGGGATGAACACAATTGTAGCATGCATGACTCATACCTTCAACGCACCAAGGTGAGAAGTTAAGCCATTTACTAGCATAACCCCTTTTCTGCTCTACGCACAAACGTATGCCCTTCCACCCCCCAATTCTGCACACACCCCACTTACCAATGGTGTATGATTATGAATATTGGGGATAGCAGTCTGCTCCTTGTTGATCGTTTGGAAAGGATTTTGTATAGAATGGCAGCTTACATGTGGTATGCCTTAGTGGAAGTGGAGGTAAGAAGGGTTTCCCCCCATGACTGTGATATGCACTAGCTGTGCTGTTGATGAGGTGTGTGCAATCTCTGCAAAGAAGAAGTAGGCGGGCTGCATTAAGTGGCTTAGTTTTTAATGTAGTGCTTCTGTGGATGTATGTCAAGTACGCTATATGCAGAGTGCTTAACCACAACATTTTATACGTGCATTAACTATTTCTTTTCTTTTCTATCTCTGCTGCCTATGAAGAACAAGATGTGCGTATTGCGGGGATGTAATGATCAAGGTGGCTTTCATGCTGCGTTTACTATTGCACTTGCTGTAACTGATTTTCTCACCCGTTAGCAGATAAAATATAGAAAGCAGTTAAAAATGTGTGGGAAATATTTAAATATTTATGGTGACTAAACCAGTGCTAATAGAATATCATCTGGACTATACGTGTGGCAGATGGCAAGAAACTGAAATGAAGCAGATTGAGAAACCAATCATTTGTACTGTCAACAGGAAACTGTGTTAAAAAGAAAGAGATTACACTTCAGGATGTGCAAAAACTTCCACGTGCAAAACTCAATTGAAAGTTTTACATAAGATCCAGTGACTAGATGGACAGATTCATGGTAGGGCAAGGCAAGGGTTTGGATTTTGGACAGTTGGATTCAAATTCCAGCTTGGTTTCAGTCCCCTTTTAATTTCCCCCTGGGGAAAATCATTTAAGGTGATATCCTGCCTGTCTAGAAGTAGATATCAAAAAGCAAGGCAAATGTGAAATAAGGGGCAGAACGTTTGGAGGTTTTTTTGGATCATCTGAAATATTTAAGGCAAGCCTTGCTGTCTTGCTAGAAGCACCAAACAGCACTGATGAGCTCGGTGCAGAAATGATTGAACAAAGCTCTTTTACTCTGAATGTCACAGTTGAGTAGGGTAACGTATGAGGACTTGCCTCCTGAAACATTATGTGTTGTGCCTTTAAAATGCACCGGCTTACATGCTTGAGATTTCTGAGGGGCACAGACAGTTTCAATGCATTCCTCCACAGCTGCAAGACCAAGTCATCAATGCCACATGGGTGTCTTGGTCAAACAAGGGCAACCATCATAGGGACTTTACACCGAACGATGCGGGAATACAGTCTTAGTCAGAATGAGGACTTCATGTAAGCTCTTTATCTTTTTAGTGTGAAAGTCACTTTGAAATATGGTAATTGTTCCCAGATTCATTCTAGAAGGGTGGGGTGTAGAAAGAGGGAGATTCCCCGAAAGGGGAAATGGATCTAAAATCTCTGGAAGGCAAACTGGACTTGGGCTGGGTCCCACAAACTCAGTGACTTCCTGAAAGAATTTAAGTTGAATCTTTTCTTCTTTTGTATGTCAAGAGGAAAGTCCACCTCACTATGAGTATAGTGAAACTATATGTGCATTAGGGGTGCGTGAAGCAGGCCCTGTTCGATTCCGATTTGGATTCGGCCTGAATTGGGGACAGTGATTTGATCGCTGTCCCTGATTCAATTTGGCTAAATCTGAATCTGAAGGTTTGATGCTGATTCAGAGAACCAGTGACTCAGACATAGACACGGCTCTGAAAGTTTTTTCTACATACCTTGAGCATCCCACAAGAGTGTGTGGGGAGCGGGGGGGCTCCACATGTGTGGCAATGAACCCGGAAGTGGACTGGAAGTGCTTCTGGTCCCCTTTTGAGTCTGCTGCCGAGTGCACTAGAGATCCCCCTGTGCTCCTGTGGGACACCTCACGCACCCCAGCACTGCAGCATTCATGAGCCACCTGCAAGCTAGAGGTACGTAGAAAAAACACTTAAAGCTGTCTCTATGTCCAAATAGCCGAATCTCTCCTAATTGATTTGGAGGGTTCTGATTCAATTCGGAGAGATTAAGGGGTCCTCTGATTTGATTCAGATTCGGAGATTTGTCTACTGAATCGGGCTGAATCTCCGCCAAATCAAATCAGGGGCCGAAGCTTTGCACAGCCCTAATGCACATCATGTGTGGCGTTTTGAAGAAACGTCTCTCTCTTGTTCTATTTGCTAACACGCACAGTTGTGTAAAGAAAGCGGCTGGTCATTCTTGGTCACAGGTTCCTAAAGGGAAGAAGTGCAGGTCCAATGGTTAGCGGAGATGAGTTTATACCACCCAGAACTGTAGGAATTCATCTCAATGCACTGAACATGAGGCTGAACCAGGAGGAGGACTGGGACACTCAGAGAGACCAGACAGGCGTGCAAGCAATTCATGACTGCGGTAGCGACAAAGTTGGTCCTTTGCGGGCATATCATTTATAATCTATTGGAAACTCCCCTTGACTCCAGAGGGACCTCAATTTCACCCTTAATCTCTCTTGCTGTCAGTTCAGCATCTATAAAAATCAATTCTTTCTTGACTACTTAGTGTGTAAGTTCTTTGGGCCGTGAACTGTCTCTCTTTGGTAAATTGCCTAGCAGCTTATCTGATTCGGGGCTTCTGGGTATTACTGTAAAAATGACGATAAGAGAAGAAACATTCCAAATATTCAAAAGCAAAAATCCATAACCCATTGTTAACCACTCAGAAGTCCTGCCACCAAAACGATCTTGAAAGTGATAAGTGTGTTATGGCGATTGTATTGAAGAGTAAGCTAAAACCGAGGGCTTGTTGGAGCCCAGCACTGAAAACCAGCAAGAGAGGAAGCTAACTATGCTTGAAGGACAACACTGCTTTGTATTAGGAAATAGGTCATCTCAACTTTTCAGGTTTTTAACGGGAGTATAGCATGAATACTTCTATAAAAAAGCATAAAATACTTTTGCTAACTTGTAGCACAGAGGGGGTTTGAGGAATTCAGGAAAATGAGCACTGGTATGGTAACAAAATGTTTCCCCTCCTATTGATACTGTCCTGTAGTTGTTTACTGGCAGCTCATTACAAATGCACAAATAAAGTCATTTTAAGAACAGCAGCACTACAGGTAGCAAAAAGAAACTGTGGTTGGTATATGGGAGTTAAGGAGAAATTCTTCTAAAGTCTGAAATATCCCAGTTATATTGCAAGGAAGGTGATTATGTGATCTGAAATGCACCAAGTCCATTAAAGCAATTTCTTGGTGCTTTCTTTTTACCTTTTTGTTTCTTCTATGGTTAAAAAAACCAAGTATCAATCTGATTGATGCTGGATGTGGTTTGTCTGGTCAGGCAGGCAGAGGCAAAGCTCGGTTATCCTTAATTCAGCTGCACCTGGCTACAGAAGTTTAGAACTGGTTTGTGACTCCTGTGGGAATGGCCTGTTTGGCCATGTCATTGCCTTAAATTAGTTTCTGAGGTTACAAGACTAGAAAGAGACCATGCTCTTCTTCCACTTGGTAACTCTGTGTGTGCTCCCCAGCAGCACAGCTGGTTGGGAAAACAGTGATCACATTCCCGTGAGCAGGTTTTTGAGATTGCAAATCAGTGTCTCGCTTAAGACCTATTCAAAGGTTTTCATGAAATAACAGATAGAAACATTTGACCGGGAGGAGCTAATGGGAGGTGTGGTGGTTAGGGCACTCACCTAAGGTGCAAGACAGAAGTTTTGATAAGAAATCCCATCCTGAGCTGAGAAACCTTGCCTGACAAGAGTTTGAAACCAGTAGATGTCTGGAAAACGGTTTGGTTTCAATAGACTGGCATCTTCTGAAATAATGGCTCTTCATCAGAAGGTTCTTTATGAGTTCCATTTAAACACATCCATACGAGAGTTAAATTTAACCCAGAAGGGTAACATATTCTCTGGGTGACATTTTCAAAATTAACATATATATTTTGTGTCCAAGTTTTGCACACATGAAAACTCAGACTTGTGTGAGCAAGCTCTCCTTGGGAAGAGCTCCAGAGGTATCATTTCCATGCACAAATGTTGCTGGTTTGCAGGGATCTGCACTTGGTTATTAAAAAAAGCTTTTATATTTGGTGAAGGGGGGGAAGCTTTTATGTTCCAAAATTATGAGTGCTATTCAGAACTTCTTCTGAAGCCCCATGAAATATGCAACCCTCTCTTTGTTGCTAACCTTTTGTGGTTTGTGATAGAAAGAGCAATAAAAATGTATATTGACTGTTTAATCATAAACTTTGCCTAAGAATATATACAGCTAATTACACAGCCGGAACCTCTGTTTAAAACTATGAAACAATAAGCAGAGAGGATAATTAAAATCATGGCACAATTATGATAATTAGTAGAAATACAATCCGGTGCCAACCCTAAAGATAGCATTTGGATTAGTAATACATATTCACTGTCCGACTCTTCCGTTACTATGGCTAAATATAGCATATCATGAAATCCAAAGGATTTTGGAGCATAATCAAGCTGTCCATAGTTCTATCCCTTCTTACATGAAAACCATGGAGTCTGACTATCCAGATTACAGAAATAAAACCTTGAAACCCACCCAGGAGAACTATCACAGATATGCAGGAAGAGCCGTGTTTGCCATGTTTGGGCAGGAATGCATGGGTGATAAGATATTTAATAATGGAACTTGCTACATTTTCATCTGCTGATCCATGGCAGGAAGACTCTTATCACAGCCTCTCAGCCTCCAGGTAGGGGGTTGCGGGGGGGAGCAATTAATTTTTATTGGCTGCGTGCATGGCCACAGATGCCAACCAAAATCTCCTTCTCTCTCCAGAGACAGATGGGAGCTATACAAGCCACCAGAACTGGATCCCCTTGCAATCATCTGTTGTCAGGGTCAAGTTAGGATAGTCTCCATCGGACGCTGGAAGTCCCATAGAATCGTCCTTGAGTTATAACCCTCCCCTATGTCCTACATCTTTGAAATGACCTCTAAACAGGACAACTCACCCAAGACCCAGGTGTTGGCCTGAGATGGGGAGCTACGGCTGCTTTTTTGGGGGGCCTTCCCTCTGGCCTGGATCTCTGCTTGCCTGTTTTCAGGAAGACTGAAATCTGTAACGGAGAAAGAAGAAGTTCAGCATTAGCTCACTTGGGGAGGTAGGTCTGTCTGAGGGACCCCTACTGAGCCGTGCCAGTAGAAAAGCTCTTATGGAGACGTCTGTTGGGGTTTTGTGAACAGGGGCTCTTCCAATGAAGTGCCCCTTCTCTTCCCCCACTCCCTCCCTCACTGCGGGGGGCGTTGATCTGTCCCCCCTTGCCCCTTCCCCCTCTTCTTCCACCGCTTACCATCTGTATCGACTGTCATGAAGGAACCGACCCCCTGTTTTACTAAATGGTCGGGAATTCCAGGAGGTTTGTGATTCTATCTCCATTTTGTAGCAGTAACAATCAAGCTAATTTAGTTGGTCTGCCACTCAGCTTTGGCACAGACAGCCTCAAAAGAACATCTGATGGATCAAGATCCATCCATAGATCCATCCAGCTTGTGACCAGGAATAACGGTCACAAGCTGGCAGAGGGTAGGTTTAGGTTAGATATCAGGAGGCGTGACTTCACGGTCAGGGCGGCTAGGGTCGGGAACCAACTTCCAAGAGAAGTGGTGCAGGCTCCTACCCTGGGGGTGTTTAAGAGGAGGTTGGATGAACATCTTGCTGGGGTCATTTGACCCCGGTACTCTTTCCTGCCATGGCAGGGGGTCGGACTAAATGATCTGCTCAGGTCCCTTCTGACCCTAGAAACTATGAAACTATAAGATCAAGAAATTATTTAGGAGTTCTTAAATCAGAAACCCCACTGATTGTCCTTGAGCTGTTTAATGAAACCAAAGTGTGCACAGGGTCAGTATCAGGATGTCTTCTTCAGGTTTTAGATCTTAAAAAGCCACCAAAGCATATGGCCAAATCCTGCACTACCTGTGAACGCTCAATATTGCAGTCATGCCTAGAAGTCTCAACTAAGATTGGAGCCAGCTTGTGTTAGACGCTATGCTCGTTGAGGGAGACAATCTTTACCTCAAGGTGTTTACTGTCTAAACAGACAAAGCGGAGACTCAAAAGCCGAGAGAAGCTGAAGTGATTCAACCAGCATACTTCAGATGGTCAGTGGTACAGCTGGAAATAAAACCTGGCCTTCTACGTCTCAGGCCAGTGCCACTAATTGAAGAACACCGTTTCCACAGGAGAAACAGCCCTTATGTGACTAATCTTGCTGAAATTCCTGTTGGACAAAGCTTACAAAAACATTTAAAAATCAGTCATGGGCCATGTGACAGGTTCAGGCAATCCATCCAGCACCTGACACCCCTGGGTGGTCAGAGCAGCCTGCCCACACTCCCCATCTCCCTTCACCTCCTATCTTTTGCCTGCCAGAGCTTCCTCTTGAGGTTTTTTTAACTGGGGAGGTTGCCTCCAAAGGCTGGGGTTACCTCTTCTTAGGGGCCATTCCTTGGTGTGCAATCCTCCAGGCGTCTCTGTGGGTTGGGCTTCCCCTTATGGCAACCCCCGTTGCAACTTTGGGGCAATAATCATGACCTCCAACTGCCCCATAGTTGCACTACATCTCAAAGATGCCAGCTCTGCATTCACCCCCTCAAGCCTTGAAAGTTTTGGGGGCTTCTGCCTTCAGCCCCTTCTAGCTCGGCCCCCCAGCCCAAGGTCCCCTGTCCTGGACCTCAGCTTCTGGACCCCTAGCCCTATGTCTCATTCTGGGCCAGCCTTTGGCCCTTAGGGTCCCAACCCCATAATGAGTCACTGTGTCTATCCCAGTCCTCTGGTTCTTGACCCTGGGCTGGGCTGATTTGCCTCTCCAGCCTTTACCCATCTGATAGTTGACCTTAGGCCAGCTGCCTAATCCCAAGCGCTCTACCAGGCAACCCTCCTCATCTCCCCCATAGGCACAGATGGTCTTTGAGCGTTAGACAAACATACACATCAGCATAACCAAAATATTGGCAGACTACTTCTACAAAGTCCTTCCCCTGCTCTGAGTCAGTACCCTGCCCAAGCTGTACTTCCCAGTGCTAGGGCTCGCTCACAGGTAGCTTGGGTATGTATGAACTTCCCTCTTGCAGTCAGCTGCCCTGGGGACCTCCTCTCCTTGAGCATGCAAGGTTTGACTGCTCCCTCCAGCTCGGGCCCTGGGCTTATATGCCTCATAGTCCCACCTCCTTTCTGTCATGTGGCTTCCCAGCCAGGCACTTGAGTTCCACCTTTTTTAAATTAAAGGCCAGCCTGTGCTCCTGCTGCTGTAGCCACACACAGCCAGCTTAGCCTGCTGTCTTCCTAAAATAATCAGAGCCCTCTGACTCCCTGTTACACATCCCATAAACACCACGGTACAGTGGCTTATTTTAATTCAATCTTCTGTAAACTTAAGGAAAATAATAAGGTATATAATAAGTGGAGGAAGAAGTAATCCAAGACATTTGAAGAGCACTTTTTCCAGCACTTATTTTTTTAGCTCAATATATCATCCTTCATGCAGTGTCATAAAGAAAAGTGTATTGACAAAGGTTACAGGGGAGTACTTGGTAGCAAAGGTTAATCATTTTTGCTAATTTACTAAGCTTGAATAAAAAACAAAACCAGTGACAAGTGCATAAAGCACAACACACAACTGCATTAAAAATGTAGGAATTCATTTCCAGGTCCTCGTGCAAAGCAGGAGACTGCATTTAGCAAGGGAAGCTTTATTTGAATTGCATCATTAGACGTTAATGCAGTCCTAGAGGACTGTGAGCTGTTTGTCTGGCGTTGCATCTGCCTTCTTTTGCAATAAGGGAAGTCAATGGACCTTCTGTCAGTAACCTTTATCATATTGTTCTAAAGTTTCCTAAAGTAAGTGTCAGCAAAACAGCAGAGAACAAATGCCGATGAAGTCAGTGTCTCTTGTGAAGCTGCCAGCCCTTCAAGGCTTTCGCATGCTCCATGAATTAAATGGGATGAACATTGAGTAATCAGGACTTTAAAGAAAGGCGAACACTAATGCAGCACCATTTGTGCTGCCAATGTTCGAGGTCTGTCAGCATTTGTTTCATTACTAAAACCCTGCATTTAAGGAGGTTATCATTTAGCCACAAAAACTGGCTGGGGCCTGAGAGTTGGCACATCAGCTTTCAGCTTAGATGAAATCTTTTTTGCCATTGCAAAATCTTCTTGGGTAATTTGAAGTGAAACAGAATTTTGCTCCCCGGAGTAGGACGAGTGATGATTAACACTGGCTGCTCTCCTGCAAACCTTTACTCACGTGAATGCTCCCGTTGATGGTAGGGAGGCAACTTCTGTATGTACTGCTACTTGCATGAGTAAAGACTTCTAGGGATGGGTCCAAAGATGCATAGTTTTTGGCTCTTAAAAATAAGGAAAGGAAGTGTTTTTGTTGGTGGTGGCTTTGGGCTTTTTTTTAAGGTGATGCTGGCAATTAATCTGCAGTGTGAATTAATTGCTTTTGCTAATTTGAAAAACAAAAATTGAAAAAATTGCGTTAGCTGTTTGTCAAACTGAAACATTTTACATATAGAATGTGATTTTTCTTGGGAAACTGTGTGAGGCTCTTTAATACTGTAAATGGATTTACTGTGTATCAAAAGCACCCACATTAACCCAACAGACTGAAACGGCTCCATCCATTGACTCAATGAGCTGTGAAATAAAAACCTCCTTTCTGTAAGCCTGGTAGTAGACCACAGTGGATTGAAGTGCCCGTGATGGGTTACCAAGTGAATAATACGGTCATAAGCCCTTTTCTAGGCCCTGACATGACAGATATACAATACCAAGGAACGGGAATGAAGCCTCATTTTTTTTCAGTGCTCTTCTTTATAATGTAGTTCTGATATTTAACGGGATTATGTTTAGAGGTCATTTCAAAGATTCACAGAACCTAAGTACATTTTCAAAAGTGCCTAAGTGACTTAGGAGTCTAAGCCCCAGTACTGATAGTGACTGAGAGCCTGAGACTATTGGCAGCATGGCACATTTCTATCAGTGTAACCAGCCTTTAAACCAGTATAAAGCAAGGAGTGGACGCACATGATATAGCCCTACTCTGTCCCCAGGAAATATGAGGGGTAAAACTACACTAGGTTCATGTTGTCTTGCCTGTCTTCCTCCATTCCAGGGCAGCTATTCCTCCATTCGAGCACATGCTCCCTGCTCCCTAGGGAAAACATTTACCCCAGAGCAGGTGCTCATCTACCTGCTCAGGCTCCCAGTGTTGTTAACATATATGTGCAACACCAATTTCATGATACTAATGCAAACGCACCATCTTTTCTGGCCCTTGGCCTCCAGTGTCACTTATTTGAACCATCAGCCTGCCCCTTATCTGAATCTGGATCCAGACTCTGTGGCCCAAAACCCAGATCTGTAGTATGCATGTTTAAGATGACAACATGCAGTGGCAGCGCAGCAAATTGTGTTTGCATCGGACTGGATTTGGGTGAAGATGCCAGTTCTCCTGCAGCTCCAAGTGATTCCCGCATAATGGCAGGATGAGATGTGGTTAGGAGGGCTTTGTCGTTGCCCTCTGCGTGTGCCACTCCAATTACAAAGCGCCTGAAGTAAGCAGCGTAGTGAAGATACCACCATGTATGTGCTACCATCCCACCTCGGCCAGCAATTTCACTGGCCGCAAAATGGCCAGCAGTGGTGCCGCAAACCTACTCAGATGCTCTGCCTCTGCTTCTGTGTTTTAGGTGACTTGATCAGAAGTCCTCCAGGGAATATGAGCTTTTGTGTGGCTCTGTCATACTCTGCTTACATCTGTTATAAACATGAAGTGCCTATATAGACACAGTCTATATTTGCTGTTCCTTGCCTTGAAATGGGGAGTCGTGAAGAGAGAGCTTACATTATTTATAAAACTATGTCGTGGGATATACAACCGTAGAGAACTTATTATTCTTCCTACCCAGCTGGAAGGGGCATATTCTATAGAATAACTCCGTGTTCATCCAAAGAGTTTTCTCAGCAGGTAAGGGCATGTTTTGAAGAGACCAAAGTCATCAAGTTGTAAGCATCCAGCTTTGGGATGGAGTTCAAAGCCTGCAAGGTTTTAGTTTGATGGGCTGCAAACTAAACTGAACACGAATGGAGATGGGTATTTTGCTTCTGTGTTGTGATTCTCTTTTATGCACTTACAGTAAGGATAAAGTGGTAGGCAGATACAAAGGCAGGAAGCTTTTTTGCGATTTTGTCAGCCAACGGTTTTGTTTTGGTTTTGCATTGAAAAGGAGACATCCATTAGGATCAGGTGGGCGTATCTGATGTGCCGAGAACTCTCCTAATTCACATTTAATGCAAATTCGGGCCTAAACGGCCAAACCTGGCAGAATTTTCTGTGTGGTGCACATGCGCGTCCATATGTGTGTGTTTGTGAGAGAGACAGTGGGGCGGAGGGTGGAAGTGCTAGAGTTCAGGCTCTGAGGATGGCAGGGACTCACAGCTGCTCCTGTACAACATGTCACAGATCCAGCATAGCTTTGCCTGACCCCCTTTGGCAGGGGATTTCATAATGTGTGCAAGTGCATAAAATGTGACATTGCATATTTGTTATTTTTATATACATGGAAGTTACAACCCATCTCTATGCAAGCACCCAAAGCTGATCTGGCTCAGCGGGGAGGACCATTCTCACCAGTCAGCATATGATTCCCCCAAGGCACAGCCCCATTACACAAGTTTTGATCTCAGGACCAGACGTTTCCCCATAGGAAGCTGACCCTAGATGCTTATGGCCTAAGTGTATAATTTTGCAGTCAGACTGTTAGTGGACCCAGCAGGGAAATGACCCTGCACGCAAATACATATGACAGACATTGAATCCATCCTAGAGGTCTGATTGTTTCCAATTAGTTCCAGCAAAGCGAGAGAAGATCCCTATTCTGAGCCAATAAAGGAGAGACTATCAGAGGGATTTTTTTAAAGGAATGGCATGGTGATATGGGCTTTGCAATGAGCCAAGTTTAGTTTTGCACAGAATTTTCTTTTAAAGATAGGCCAGATAAAGATCTCTGATTTGCTGAGTGCTGATTTCTCCACTGCTTCTTTCTACCCATGGTGGCTGGAGCTTTACATAAAGAAAAATCAGCTGATAAAAAGCCAGCTTGCAATGCTGATTGAAGATTATTTTATTAATTAAAAAAATATAATGTATTACATTTTATCTGCTATACATTGAATGACTTAGACTGCTGTGCATTAAAGTATTAATCAACTTTCAATTCAATGTTGCTACAGTGTTCTGCCTAAGTCACTCTTTCCATTAGCGGCTTGAAGGAAACCCCTTTTACAATGCTGTTGTCAACTGAGGACCCCAATTGCCAGTTTATAATGTGATGATAATGCAAAGCACATTTTTCAAAATATCCATAATTATGCATTTGTGTGAGGCTTCATAATGGCTCCCCTAGTAATATACAATTTAAAACCTCTTTTTTATATTTATATGGGGGTTATTTCTGAGCAGTCACATTATTCAAACACTAATTTCTATTTAATATCACCCTGTGCCTGCTTTTGATTATATTATATAACAAGATGTGACAGCATTAGTTATCAGAGTGATGCTTCATTTGCATAATGAGCTAATTGAATCTTCTGAAATTGGAAATAATCATCCCAGCACCTTGCTTCTGATGATCCAACATCCCAAATACCAAGGAGAAATACTGTGCAACAGGAAGTTAAACGCTTTATGGAGTGTAATAGAATTGTAACAAGAGCTTTAAAAGCACGAGCTGGTTTGCGAAGGGTTCATTCAAATGTGTTTAGCAAATCAGTTGGTTGAAATCAAGGACACAGATCCACAGAAGTTTAGGGCTGGCAGGAACCTCGCGAGATCATCGGGTCCAGCCCCCCTGCTCTGGGCAGGAACAATTTCTGGGGTCAAATAACCCCAGAAAAGTGGGCATCCACTCTCCTTCTGAAGACCTCCAGGGTAGGTGCCTGCACCACTCCTGCTGGGAGTCTATCCGAGAGTCTGGTCACATGAACTGTGAAGAAGTTTTTCCTTATATCCAATCTAAAACCTTCTAGGAGTTTATGGCCATTGCTCCTGGTTTTCCCCTGAGGCGTTGGTGAATAGTTGTTGGCTTAACCCTTGATGCTCTCCCCTGGTATATTTCTAAGCTGCCACCAAATCCCCCCAAAATCTTCTCTTTTCTCAGCCATATCTGTCAGCTTTTCCTCGTATGTCAAGAAGGTCAATTTGAATGTCCAAGAATCCCATCTCTAAATTTGATCTCATCCCTGCTTCCCCATTCAACCAGTTCCTGAAGTCGGTCCCTTCTACCATCTCCCATAAAATATGTTTCTTCCTGATATATATCCAACAGCTGGGTCAGGAATAAAGAGGGTGGAGCTCCCTGTGAAGGTCAAATGCCAAACAAAAGAGGTAGGAAAAGGCTGTTCTGGAGCACTTATCCATTGAAGTAGCCCTATCAGTGCTTACTAGGGACTCAGGGCTTCACAATAGGAACATATTATCACTTCACTACAGACATTCACACAAGGACTTGTGTACCATGTGGGTCATAGATTCAGGGCTCCTGCAGGGCCATTCAAGTCAGATTTCAGATGCCTGCACACAAAATTATAACACTCTCTGTGAACAAAAGTGGGAATAATAGAGGCCGACATTGCTAGAAAACAAATAGCAAGGGCTGTGAACTCCATTTTTGCACTTAGGACTGTGCAAATATGACCTTGTGTGTTGAGCTATATTATTCAACCAGAATCAATGGAATCTGGCCCTTTGCAAGTAGTTTTGATGAAGTCAATGAGAACTTAAGCTATTTAGCACCTCTCCGAGAGCCTTCCAAAGAGCCTCTGTCATGAGCTGAGCCTTTGTCACGTCAGAAGCAAGAGTAGCCACTGTGAAGTCAGTGAGATTAGTTATGTGATGTAGGGTTGCCAGGAAGAATCTGTGGATTGTTTCAATGACAGATGACTTAAAAAAAATGACATTTTGCGCTTCTGGATCCCAGTTTTTCTTTGTAGTTTTATTCAGTTCAATCCACATTCAACTCAATTTCTGAATCAACCGTGGATTATTCATTGTTACCCATGCCAATTCCGATGGTGGAAAGTCTAGCCAAATTCTAGGAAGGATTCCTGATTTAGTATTATTCCATCTGTAGCCAGAGATTCCTTCTAATATCACTTTGAAACATAAAGAATAGTCTTTCTTGGATTGCCAGCAAATTAGAGAGTGCCATCCTCTTCCTGAAGTAATTTATACAGTCTTCCAGCCACTCTAATTCCCGATATATCCTCTTTGCCACTGGCTCTAAAGACAGTTCAAACAGAAGCAATCTTGTCCACAGTCCCTGTGCAATAGGGAAGGCTTTCTTCTCACTTGTAGCATTGCTTCACCGTGTGACTAAATAGAAAATAAGTAATGCTTTTTAGTAGATAATGCAGATGTCATCTTTAGTCAGGCCATTCTACCGCTAAGTAATGCACTGAAGTAACCCAATTCAGCAGTCCTGTTTCTTGTTGCTGCTTAGTTGCTGCTGGTTTTGACTTTTGTCTGTCTCATTTTGTTCTGTTGGGTAATGTTTCCTTTTTTTACAGGATGAGGTTCAAGGGCTCATTAACAAGTGAACTTACACAAGTGGACCGTGAACTTATAAATTGAGGGTAAATGAGAATATGAGTGAAATTCACCCTCCGGAAGGTCAACTGAGTGACTCATCATCATACCTAAATCAATCACTTAATGGGATGAGAGGGATTTAAGGGGTCTGGAGAGTCTGGTGTTATTCTCTAGGCTGATAGAAATGTCCCTTTTGTTCTATTAAATTCTGTGGCCTAAACTCTCAGGCTAGGGACAGAAATTATACATAAATCGGTGTAAGCGATTGGAAACTGGTTCAGATCTGTAACAGAACAGCAGTTCAGCGCACTATCCAAATGGCTGAAACTGGTTTAAGATAAACCTGGATGGA
The DNA here is from genome assembly GCF_001723895.1 of Crocodylus porosus. Classification (NCBI taxonomy): domain Eukaryota; kingdom Metazoa; phylum Chordata; order Crocodylia; family Crocodylidae; genus Crocodylus; species Crocodylus porosus. The sequence goes on along the minus strand of NW_017728924.1, from coordinate 8,245,029 downwards.
TGTAGTATCAGACTTAACTGATTTAGGTTAAATTACTTTATTGAACTTCTGTTCCAGATCCATTCTAGAATCAAGTTAACTCATAGTCCCCCAGCATCCCAGGATGCTTTGCACCTCCACCACAAACCTGCACCTAGGTGGGTGGCCTAGCCTTGGCTCAAGCTGTCTTTTCCAGCCAATCAGGGAGGCTTGCTCTAGCATCCCCCAGCTGCTGGCCTGGGACACTGCAGGTGTATGGCTGCATTTCCGGAAGCAAAGGTGAATGTCTGTTCACTTGCTTATTGGTTCAATTCATGCCCCTTAGACTAAGCTGTGAAGATTGAATTGATTCAGCCTTGGGTTTTTTGACTGTCTGTACTTAGCCTCAGAATACAATAGATGTGCAGGGGAACACACACAAAACCCAGTCCATTCAATTCTTTTGTGAAACGTGATCAGACTTTTGGATACTTTCACTTAAATGTTTACTAATGGAGGCATCCAGAGTTGTTGCTGTTGTTTGTTTTCAACTGGTATCGAATAACTGAAATGAAAAGGATGAATGAAATCAGTATACATGAAGAGAGCAACCAATAAGTACTGGTGTGTCCACCAGGTTAGCTGGAGCAACTGGCAGCATTTTAGAGAAACGTATTTTCTGTCGTATTCCAGTCTTCAGATATATTAGCTTGCTGCATGCACAGTGAGATATTTGTTCATCCCAGGGAGTAGAAGGACCCTGCTCCTGCAAATCTTCACATACACCTATGGAGGGGGTCTTAAATTATGTGCATTAAAGCTTCAACCTGGAAGGTGCTAAGCACTCTGGCACAATTTAGCCAACTATTTAGAATGCAGTATATGTCCCAGTGAAGGATCATGTGATTGTACATATTTCTACATGGTTAAACTCTTTGCTGGATACCTTGGGAGCGTTTAGTGATTTGCTGGATCAATCCCTTAATGAATAATTCTTTTGAACAGTGAGGAGACAAAACTGATCAATGGTGTTTATCAGAGTGCAATAAACATTTGAAACCCACTCTCGTTTAAACTGGTATCAATCTGCAATCGTGCCATTTCTACACCGGTATGAAGAAAAAGCGACTATGGTATTTCATTACTGACTGGGACAACAATCCCTTTGAAATAACTGTTAGCAATTTTTTTGGCCACAGCATTTCATATAAAGAACCTGGTTTTATAACAAGGCATGAGCTACTTTCTGCGCTAGGAGTTAGTGAGTCACAGGCTGGTTTCTTGCGTACGTACTTGTAACACATCCAACAAGTTAGTAAGTTCCCTGCCTTTTTCTTTTCAAGGCTCTTTCCTTATCATGCAGAATGCAATTAAAATTTCAGGATAGAAACTAAAAATGGTATTGGGTCGGTACACTAAAAATCATGAGTTTCACTTGTGAAAGCTGTAATAGATTATTATTTGTAGCGCCACTTCTCTTTGATATTTGCAGTTCTCCATTCAAGGCTGTATCTTTAGCCTTATCTGAATCTAATACTGTTGAATCTGAGCAACTGAGACATTTTAAGAATCCTAAAAAGAAAAGGGGATTTAACAGAAAGATAAAAGAATTACATAATGATAATTTTGCTTTTTAGGCTGGAGTGGAAAGAGAAGCCTCTCTCTCAAATCTGGAGAAAACCTCCCTTTGCTCTCCAGTTTTTCATATTCATTTTATGCATCTCCCAAGGCCTAATAATTTTATGATCCAGGACAATAATCACATCAATGTGCTTCATCTACAGTCCATTGAAATCAGTGGGAGTCTCTCCAATGGTTTCAGAGGACTTTCAGTTGGCTTCTTCTCTAGGAACCACTTTGAAGCAGGGGTGGGGGTCTGCACAGTAAAGGGGAGCTCTGGGGCAAAATTGCAGCTCACTAACTGTCCCTCCTCCAAACAGGTCCCTTACTGTGCCAAATTCAGTCAACTTGGAATATCGGAAGGGTTGTGTCACAGTTGGGAGTTGGGAAACCTATGTTACCCCCACCACAACCTCTCTTTGTGACCTTGGACAAATCAGTTCGACTCAGATCCTCAAGAGTACTTACTATTTAACTCCTATTGGTCTCAGTGGGAATTAGGTGTCTGAATATTTTGGAAAATCTGGGGCCCAGCCTCTCTGTTCCTCAGTTCTCCATTCATAAAATGGATGGGACTACTAATGAGATCCCTTCTTCAGGGTGTTGTGAGGATAAATACATCCCCGACTGCAAGGCATTTGCATATTGCAGTGATGGCACTCAAGCCGTATTAGTACCTGGGATGGACAGAGTTACTCTAGTAAACAAGGGGGACATCTGTGAATGTAGCTCAAGGTGTTATATGGCCTTGTCTTTTAATGGGCAGAAAACCTCAGTCTTTTTGGTGGCCATCTTGGAAATGTTTCCCTCTGCTGATAAGGGTGTAATGCAAATGTGTCATTCCTCTGAGCGGAGACTTTCTGTGTTCGGTTTTCATTCAAAATAAAAGCTATAGCTGAATAACAGAACTCTAAAGAAAGTGCTGACGCTTTCCTAACCACCAAGCTGCAAAGAGTCAGCTTAATGATGCCGGAGAAGGAGAAGAGCAGGCGGATCAACAGGTTATAAATAAATCATTGTAATGCTCCCATTCCTTGCTCTTGTGACTTCTAAGAATACCCAAACACTGGGGAAGATTTAAACTTCTGTGCTTTATGTGTCAGTTAACCACCAATTATATTTTATATAGTACAGTATGCTGGAAAGATATAAATTATGTGTGAACATTCACACACATGCACACCAAGTTGTTTTGTTTTTTCCCCCCTCCTCCCCAACAAACCAATGAAGACAGCACTTTTTGGGAGTGCTGACTCCAGAGCAGTATAATTACTAGTTGCTGACACCCGCATACAAAACCTTATTTTTCCATGACACAGAAACAACATGGCTATTAATGTTTTTAATGATATTGCTTCAGAGGGAGGACATTTTTCATCGTTCTTTATATCAGAATGTGTTTAACCAGAAAGGGATCCAGTGCAGACTTGTGGTTAGATCTTGGCAAGCTTCTTCCAAAAAAAAATATGAAACGAATTCTCTGGAAAGAAATCTGATTGAAATTGAATGCTGAAGAGCAGATTTTTAGTTATTTCTAATGGAAAGCATTTTCTTTACTCGTAAGGTTCATTTTTGTGAGTTCCGGTTAGTGATGGCTATTTGAACAGTCAAAGTATTTTGAAACTACTTGTTTCGGTGCAAAAACCGCCTCAACATCTGGTCAGAAGACTTGTAGTCCTCTAGAAAAGAGTGAAGAGCTCAAATAGTTCAGATAAGCATCCTGAGTTAAAGTCTTATCATCCAAGCTAGAATTAGAAACCTCTTGTGGTTCATTAACTCCGCTATTAATTTTAGTTACGAAGGACCCAAAAGCATGTTCAAACCTAAAACAGACATGTGCTTTTCCTCCTACAGAAGATTGCAATCCAGGGACTTGATTCTGGGGAACTGGAGCGTAGCAAAAACACAGCCAGACAGGGAGTTTGGTGGATGTCCTTCAGGAAGAAGTTCCCGAAACAAGATGCATTGGTGACACACAGCTACGGATTATAATGGAATCGGGGGACCTAAAGCTGATGACTACAATTGATGGCCACAGACATCATCTATAAGGTAATTGCTCAAAAACTAATTTTTTTTTTTTTTTACTAAGTTCTTGAATGATGTCTTGAAATATAACCCTAATATAGACTAGAGATGGCAGGTGAAAGTAGCTCCTGCATGCCTAACGGTAGTCTGAGTCATATCTATAGAATAGGAATCAACTGGTGATGATGGACAATTGTATGTTATCTCTGTGGGTTTTGAAATGCAGGGCCTACCCTATCACTTCCCAGCATGTCATTTGTTCTCGATGAAAAATAGAGACTAGAGCATCAGCTATGTTTTGATGATACCCAGCTGTATATCTTGTGCCCAATGACTTGTGACAGCTTGGAGGGATGTGAAATATTATTGCTATCTTTGTCTATCAGAGTTACCTTATTCTTATCCCAAGAAAGACAGGTGCCTGCTGGGTAGAACCTGTCAAAAAGAGGAGAGCGACTTCACTTAGCAAGGGGCAATTTGAGACTGGTGAGCCAAGTGAAGAGAAATGGAGATATTCAAGACCAGGCCCTTTTCAAGAGAAAGGCAGATATTTGACAAAATGTAATAAGAATTTTTTAATCCTTTGAACTATTAGTCTATTTATTGGAAACACGGGCAGTCAGCGGGGAAAGCACGTTCCAAAGATGACGATTCCTTGTCGAATTGCCCTGCCTGCAACCTCTGCTTATTTAAAACTGCGTTGTTTGATTGCATCTGTTAGGGGACTGTGCAAAGGAGAAAGGTATTGTTGGAGAGACTGACAGAGAGATGAGGACATTTATAAGAGAAGACACTACACTTGGTATCTGGAGGATCCTGAATCACTGCATCTTTAAGGTGGGCCTGCAACCCATTTAAATTTAATCAGTGATTAAATAAAATATGTTTCTTGCCAATTTGCATCAGCATTTCCTGAATATCAAAACAATGCCGCAAAAGCAGAGTGAGTCACTGCTCTTCAGTAGGTGTTTTGTGTCTATCTCCTGCTCCTCAAATACCATTTTTTGCCAACCTGTCTATAAATATGCATGTGGTAGAATGCGATTGTCTGTATATATGTAAACACTATTAACGAGAGCTATATAATGTGACAGGTAAGGTTGTGCTCCACGCACCCAAAGCTTTGAAAGCATGAAAATACCAAGTTAAGGGGAAATCTCTAGCATTCCTTGCCACATACCTGCTATGCTGCTAATAACACATTCATGCACTCCATAAAACATTCACATCCATCCCCAGTGCACAGCAAATAGCAATAATATCCCAGCTTTATCCAACTTGTTTTATCACATAAAACCTTGACAGGGATCTCATCCTCTCCTTTATCAATAAATCACCACATCTGACTTTTGCATAGTCCATTTGTTTGGAAATTTTTCTGCTTTAGCATTTACTGAGATGACTATAGAAGTTTTGCATGACTGAAATAGGAAACACGCAGGACCTGGTTATACATGCACTTATATTTTGCTGACTTCTTTTAAATTGTCTTTAAAAATGCAAGCACTTCATAAGCTGTAATAAATGTTTGAAATGGATTCCTCCAAATTAAGCCCAGAATTTGTGGACTATTTGAACCTCTTGGAATGAAAATCTGTATGTAGCCCAAAGAGGCACGACATTATTTTTTCCAACTTCATGGAAATCCATTTTCTCAAAGAAAACAAAAAAGGAATACGTGGAGAATTAAATAGCTATATCTATCTATCTATCTATCTATCTATAGATAGATATAGATATATATCTATATCTATCTATATATATAAAGCATCATTAGTAATAGATATTTTCCATTGTTTTGTCATCTGGGGCTAATGACATACCAGCATAATTAGCGATGCTCTTGCAAAGATATGAAGTATTTAGAGTAAATTAGGTGAAGATGATAAAACATGAAGCAACAGTCTGGATTTAGCTCATATCACTGCTCAGAGCTTAGCTAATTTACTGTATTAAATTACATCATAGACACATTACTTTGATTTCTTATATACTAACGTTCTAACATTCCTTAGTTTCATTATGTTTCTGAATTTGTCTGCTGGTTTTTGCCCTATGACAAATATGCACATTTAAAATATGGTACAGTACAACAGTGATGACATTCATCAGCTTTCCAGTTGTTACTTTTTATTATTTATTGTTTGTATTGCAGGAGTGCCCATTGTAATACTGGTCTGCTCAAACAGCTACAGTTATAGGGAAAAGTTTCCAACCTAATAAAGATAATATATAAACCCAAGACTCTTTTCTGGTGTTGTTTGCTGAAGCATTTTGGTTTGTTGGTGAAAGGTTTTGTTAGCATGTTTTCCATTTCAGTAACCTTGCCACTCTACTATCTCTGAGAAGCAGCCTTGTTCTGAGCCTGAAAAAATGGAGGAGACCTATTTTAGCAGTCCGGGGGGTGCATCTATATGAGACATTTACTATGGAGTAGACTAATTAGCTCTGCAGTAAATGTTGTGCATCTGCACGTGTGCCCATATAAAGCTGGAGTTTAGTGCACAGAGGGATAGTACTTGTAACTATAAGTACTGTCCTGGGGCAGGTTTTTTACTCTACAGCAGTGCACATGTAGGGGGAAAAGAGTACCCCCTCCCAGGGTCAGCCTCCAAGCCTGGCAGCTTTGCACTTGCGAGGAGCCCCATTCCCCTATGTGGCTAGGGGCATGCAAGTCACTGACATGCAGGGGAGAGAGGGGAATGAAGCCTCCCACTTCAGTCTTGGCACCCTGAGCTGGGGTCATCCCAGCTAGAAGGGCTGAGCCCCGGCGGGGGGGTGGGGGGGGGCTTCCCTCCCTGACTAGCTGGGCTGTCTCCATAGAAAGAAGGATTGCCCCCCCCGCCCCAGGGAGTTTGTGCCAGATAGCAGGGCTGGATCTGCTCTCTAAGGAGCACTCAAGTCCCTGACACCTGGTGCAAGTTCTACCCAGCATGTCTCGCTGGCTGTTTTTTGGTGCTGGAGTCTAGCAGGGCATGCTGGGCAGCCAAGGGGGGGTTGCACCAGGTGGTAGGGATGAGAGCACTTCACAGAGGGGAGGGTCAGGCCTTGCGGTCCAGCACAAGCCCTCCAGCTGTCTAGTGCATCCCGCTGGAGCCCAGTACCAGCAACAGTCAGCAAAATGTGTCAAGCAGTCCCAGGGGCTAATGCTGGGTGGTGGGGCCCGATTCTTTTTTCTATGGATCTGGTTCAATTGGGCAGAGATGGGAACCACCCCCCACCACCTCCACCCAGGGCCTGACCCCCGCCCCTGCAGCTGAGATGACTCCAGCTTGCAGGGCTGAGTCAAGGATGGGAGGCTTCATTCCCCTCGCCTCACCCCCATAGTGCATCAGTGACTTGCACCAGCTGGCCACATAGGTGGGAATAACCCCCCAGAGCTGGGTAGCCCAGGGATGGGGGTGTCTCAGGCCTGCCAGAGGAAACCCACCAGAGCCTGGGGCTTACCCCATGTGGGCCGACACCAGGCTCAGGGGCCAGATGGGAAGGGGTACTCTTTTCTCCATCTCCCCTGTGCATCAGGCTCAGTTGGGGGCCTGACACTGTCAATGGGTCACTTACTCACGTTGGCCTGTCCTGGGGGCGGAGGGGGGGCAGCCTCACAGACCAGGGCCTGGGCTGGGTGGCTCTGTTCCCCTGCGTCTTCTCCCCCACCCCTGGCTGCTCTGCAGGGCTGACAGGCACAGGCAGGACCAGGCTGGGGACCAGAGGCATTGCTGCCTCTGTTCTGTGACACCCATGGGATGGGGCTGACCCCATCTCATCCAAAGCAGACAGCACAGCTGAGGCTAGCCCACCTGCCCTGCGAGAGGGGTTAGCAGTGGGGGGGTGCAATGCATCCTGGGATGCTGGGGGGTTGGGAGGGGATCTGGGACAGAATTTCCATAGTCCAGTTTAACCTAAATCAATGAAGTTTGAAACTACATCCATCCAGGTTTGTCTTAACCTGGGTTCAGCCATTTTTATGTGCAATGAACATCTGTTCTGTTACAGGCTTAAACTGACTTCTGATCACGTATACCAGTATATGTGCAACTTCTGTCCCTAGCCATTGTGGCCATCTGGTTTCTGCTGCTGCTTTATATTGAGACTTGAGACCTCTGTTTAGCTGAGGGTATAACACTATCAGTCTCCCTTGCCAGCAGCAGGCTGATAACTGCAAAACAGCGCTCCAGTGGCAAGCCCTGACAGAGGGAAGAAGGCACTGATAACAGGCTATGAGTGTATGGGGACTCTGTGAAGAAAGCATAAGGCTTGTTTTTTGCAGCCTTTACAAGATATTAGAAAGCCACATGCCTGTTAGCATTCACTCCTCCACCATGGTTTAATCTTGCACCCGTAGAGCGAGTAGTAGCATCCTGGCAATCTTGCCTAAGAAAGGACAGAGTCCTACAGTGTTCAAGAGGCCTACTCCGCGCAGCACTTGATACATGAGTTAATTTTGGAGAAGTAAATTACAATTACTACACTGCACCAGCAAACTCCCATTAATATCGCCAGGTCTGTGGCTTGTGGATTGAGCCAGTAGCATTTACTGAGATGTCCATCCAACTCGACAGATAACATATAGCAAAAAAAGTGATCACAAAGGTGGTACATTTGTCCTTCTTTTTCATCAACTAAAGCAATTTAGCAATAATCTCATTAAACTAAAACCCTTTGACTCTGGAGGCCAATGTGTTAACTAAATGACTCCTTCAGAGTTATTCCTCTTTCAGTGCAGGTGTCTATCAAATTTCATGTATTGGTTTCTATTGTGAATGCTTCTAAGTGATGGATAGACTCGGTAATAGTGCTAAAATCATAGTTAAAAATGTATTTGCAAGCTTACTGAGATTAACCACTGGTAGCTGCATTCATGGCCCACCAATTTATTTAATAATGTTTTGCTGCCTTTAAATGTGCTGTATCATCCCAAGTCATCTGTTTGAAACCGCTATTTCAGTTGGCCCTTGCAAGTGTAATTTGACTTTCTCAGTAGCTCAGCGAGAGAAAGAACTTAAGGTCTTTTATATTTCAAAGGCATAATGTGTGTCATGAGGGAATTAGGTAGGGAATTACCATTGTGTAATGAGTACTTTACAGATTCTGTAAGGTAATTATATAGTGTAATTAAATTATTTGAAATTCAGTTTCTAACTTTGTTTCTTGAATAGGCATAATTTGCTCTTTTGGGTAGGGAATAACTTTCTTTCAGCAAATCCTCTCAAGGCAGAGGAGCAAGTTTGTCATTTGAACATAGGTGGCTGGGGACTTAATGAGTAGCAAAACCAAAGAGTTTCCTTGTTTTGATCTATTCTCTGCCTTCCAAGAGTACATTCGGCATGGGGAAGTTATGTAATCTCCATGCAACTAGTCGTGGAATTAATCTGTTTAAAATCCTTTTCAGTAAACACATTACACAATTATGACAAAAGAAAAGCACGGGAAAGAATATTCCTCTTTAGTCTGATAAAGAACAAATGCTTTAAATCTGCCCTTAGAAATAGAGCCATAACACAACGCACCCAGGGACTCAGATACAAACACCTGGTACGTTTTAAAGGACTTCTCACTTAGGCTGTACTCAGAAGGACAGGCACGGAGGTCAGTGGGGATGTTGTCATGAGTACGGCTTAAGGAACAGGGTTGTAAAACTTCTAGCGCTCCGTTCAACCTTTTGTGGGAAGAGCGCCTGTAGTGGAGTGACTATGCCATGGGTGCAAACTAAGCATACTCCCCATTTCATCCAGGATGGTAAGATGGGACTTTCTTTCTTGGGTGAAGTCAAGATACCTATCTCTTATCTGGCAGACAGTTCCCAGGGCCTCTCTCTGCTACTGGGTGCCACCAGCTTTACGCCAGTCAAGACCTGCCCCATTGCAGTAGCTGCAGGATTTCCTTTTCCAACAGGGAGCACACAAAAGACAGAGCAATACCGTATTGTCTTGCTGAAAACACACCCTGGAAAATGATACATAACTTGTTTTTGGGAGGCCGAATGAAGAAAAAAGATCATTCCTTGTAGTAAGCAACTGGGTAGCTGCAGCTGGGGAGTGGAGCCTGCTCTTTGTTCTTCTCCCCTGGGTTGCATGTAGTTACTAGCACTTTCCCGCAGCAGAAACTGCTGTTACCATATTTCCCTGCTTAAAACGCATGCCCCAATTTCCAACTTCTGGGTTTTTTGGAAAAAGGTGCATGTTGCATGAGAGAAAGTATGGTAATTTGGCACAGTGCAGCCTTCCATACATACCTGCTCCATGCTGGCTTTGTGACTGTTGCCTGTGTCCTTCTGTGCATCTAGCCCTAAAAATCCAGGCATTCCATGTTGGAAATGTCAGAATAAACCATTTTGACATTGCCATTTCCTCCCTTCTTTTTTTTTTTTATCTGGAAGAATAATATTGTCCAAAAAATGTCCGCCCAGCTCTGGTGATGACCTCCAGACCTAAAGAGTATGAGCAGCTACGGATAAAGAAGATAAAGAAAGAAGGATCGAGGATCAGACTGGCATGGGGGGAACCTAGCTTACAATCGCTGGTGAGCTGCATTGCCAGAGGGGTCAGGGAGAAGCAATACCAGCGAGGAGGTGAGGAGTAACTTAAAAAAAATCTGCTGCTTTATTTCTTAGATGCAATTTTGCCGCGAGGTTCAGGTTAGGATTGGGAACACTTCCAAATCTGTGGTTGTGGTTCAAGACCGTCTCTACCTGTGATTAGTGATAAATGAAAAGACCTTCATGGCTGTTTAGAAAAGAAAGGTCTGAGCCACATAAGAGTCAGTAAACAGACAGGCTTAGAGGATATTGCAGGATGTCAGGCTATAGGGATTGTGCTTTTTCAGGAAGGAACCAGCAGGACACATCCTACTTGTCTTAATGCCTGGGCCAGCTACTTGTGTGTGAGCTCATCCTTGCTCCAGCAAAACATGGTTTTTTTTAAAAAAGACATTTTAAAGTAATTCAGCTTTTCATGGGAAATCAGATAGCTACAGTTTTCAACCAGATCTTATATCTTTCCTTTTTTTTACACCCCTTGTCCTCCTCTTTTATTTTATTTTATTTTTTTGCTCGGGATTTTATAGGCAAAGCTAAAATTAATTCCTTTTGTACTTTAAGTTTCAAAAACATGACTGAGTACTCGAGATGGACCAGGAGAGAGACCCAACCTGCCAGCTTAATTAAGTTTCTGGAATGCTTCTGGGCAAAATTAATATATATGGATGAAAGCCAAAATCAGTCTGACTGAACGGATTTCAGCTAGTGCACAGCAACTCTGAGAGACACAGGGACCTTAAAGTACTTATTCTGGCAATATTAATTACCAGTGGTTAAGAGAGCTGTCTGTCCTTTTCCTGTATGCCAATGTGCCATTTATTGTTGGTTATTTCCCAGCCAATATGGTTATCAGAACCATCTCAGAGTTAAATTAAAAATTAGAGGCTAGAAGATGATTTGGCATCTCCTTCCATTTCAGACTCCTAATACACAGCAACTGATAAAAATACAAAGCCAGAATTTTTCAAACAGCAGCTGGATGAAACAGACTTATTCTACAAAGCAATAAAGGCAATCAGGACTCATAGCAGAAATGATATTTTTTATTAGACCAACAAGAAGTTTGCAAAAAAAAGGTCTATAACAACCTCATAGGACCTGAGTTACTGAAGATGTGCAAGAACATATACGTTATCGTTTTCAGAACCGCCTTGGTGGATCGCAGCCATCTCCACTTAATTATGGGGCTTGTTTTTGTGGAAAGGAAGACGTATTAATCATTCAAGAGCACCATCAGGGTGGCTGTTCTGGGAAGTACCTTGCGCCATTATGCGTATGTGACTGTCCTCTGCCATTGTACCCCCTAGACAATGCCAACTTCTCTCTCCCATTAGGGTACTGACTCACCAGTACATACAGTAGCATATTTTCTATCACCCACCCTCTTTGGCATTAATATCTGGCTGATACATTTTGGCACCCAAAAGATCTATTAGATTTTCTGTTTCATGTCCAAGAATCTGTACACAATCCTTCTCTGCACTTGAGTCTGCTCTGCCCAATCCTGTGTAAGTAAGCTCAGTGGTTGTCATTAAAAAGGTGTCATTAACCACTAACCAGTCACTGACATGCCCTGGTATATTCCTTTAGCATCCTTCTGGGCATTTGAAAGGTGAGACAGGCTTTGGTAAATGATGATCTTTTGAAGACAACTTGTGTCATGGCTGTGGAATGGTAAACTATTTAACCTGTCAGAAAGATTAGTAAATAAAATGGGTCTGTCAGTAACAAAGTTTCGGTTGATAACAGGCTCGTTGCTAATAAATCGCCTTAGTTTGGGTAGGGTGTTTTCTTTCTTTCTTTTTTTTTTAACTTCTTATTTGTTGCTACTTGCCGACTTCAGAAGATGTTTTCCATCCGCAATTTAAAAGTATACACACAAAAACATGCACGTCTGCTTTGAGATCGTATCATAATATAATAATGTAAAAAAAAGGGTTTCTGATATTTTTAGCTCTTTACTTCTAATCACATCTCATTAAGATTAACAGAGCCTTATTTCCCCTACCTTCATGTCACAGTTAGTTTAAAATCAAGTCTGTTCTGCAGCCTTACAACTTTTGGAGAAATTACCTCTCATGGCATACTATAGCTAAGCAAGAAGCCTTTAGCAAAAAAATGCTTGTTCTTTCACAGACTAAACGTGAAGCATCAGATTACCAAATGCTTCAATTTTACTGTTAAAATGGTAATTTTTTTGAGATGTTTTGTGTTATTTGCTGGCTAGAGATTGTTTTAAAATAGTATGCTGGTAGATTAAAACTTTCTTAAATTACTGGAGATTATATGCAGAGTTACAGAAATGTGTAAAAAATATGTAACCTCAAGATACATGAACAAATTATTTTAGACAAAATGGGGCAAATTCATCCCTAGGGTAACCACACTGAAGTCAGTGGCAATAGCCCAGACATTGATTTGGCCTGTCAGATACTATAGTGTGTATGCAGAAAAGCTATTTCCAGCTGGCACTAGTTTAGCACAGATTCTGTTGGCTTGGCCATGGTGATGCTCACTGGGGAGAGCTGCTGTCTATAGACCATGAGGGTCATGGTCTGAGATTCAGCTGCGGTAATGTACAGGATTACAGCCATTGCACTGGAGATTTCATTAACTGGTTGAGATGGCTCCAGTGTTTCAAATCCTTGCAAATGTCAGGGGATATAAATATGGGAAAACGAAGACTATAGAGAGATATAAGCACAGCAGACACCGTGTAAAAATTTTAGCTGCCTCTATGTAACAATTTCTCATGTTCTACCCATGTTATATGGGGTGGCTCTGAAGAACCTGGGATTTTAAAAAATCAATTGGGGCGAAAGCGTGTTAGGCCTTCTCACAGAAATCTGGAGTCCTGGAAGGAAATGGTGGGTTTTAAAGGGTTATACCTATAGGCATTGGCCTACAGCCTGGCCCCTCCCAAGGTCTGATAATTAAAAACACACTCAGTGCAAGGGAAAGGGACAAACAACAACAATATATTGGATAAGAAACACAACAACAACTCAATAAACAAGATCCAATAAGACCAAAGCAACAACCCCAATACAATATTAAATAACAACAATATTCAGCCCCAGCCAAGTGGCATTAGAGAGCAATCAGGCTCTGCCACCCATACCACATACTGGCTGCATCTACATGCTCCGATGTAAGGCACATTAGCCATATTTAAGGCACATTAAGGGTGAGGGTGTACATGTGTACTCCCTTAAGGTGCCTTAAAATTGGCAAATTTAAGCTAGCCATGCCTAAATTTGATACCTGCAAAAGCAGGTATCAATTGTAGGTGCAAATAGCTAATACACCTTAACACACGTGTAGAGGCACTAAGGCGCATTAACACTATGTATGCGGCTGAGTTGGGGCTACCTTTAGCTCCAAGTCAGTCTGCATACCACTTTAATGTGCCTTAGTGTGTGCACATGTGCCTAAATTACTTTAATGCACATTAGGCAAATGCACAAGTTTAGGTGTGTGTCAAAGCACATGTAGACATGCCCACTGACAGCAACTCACTCACAACATACCATACTCACAGAGGGGATTGACTGCCCCAGGTCACACCCACTCTGACACACAACACTCAAGACACCAACGGGATATTGTCCTCCCAGGACTTCACCCAAACACACTAATGCTTACACTGCACCACACAAATGAGAGAGCCCATATGCCCTTTGGACTGTGCAGCTCACAGACAGGATTTGTCTCCTGGATCCTCACTCAGCCTGCATCCACACTCCAAACTCAGATGACTTTGCCAGTCTCACATCATCAAGACTCATGCTGCTCCAAACACACGGGGATCAGAGAAGTGATTGACCTCTTCGGCCTGCGCTCATTCACCTGTCTTCACCTGTCAACCCCACGTGCACGGACAGTACAGGTCCAAATAATCTGGCCCCTTTTATACCCATGCCAGTGACTGGCACCTTCCAATTCCGATCAGCCAAACTTTCTCCCAATCACAAAGGTATGCACTCATCACGTCACATGTTGCACTCAGCACCAAACTTTGCAGTTGGCACTTAACACGTCTTAAGGGGAGGCAAGGACAAGAACCAGATTTAAACAGATCCAGCTCCCTTGGAGGTCAGTAGAAGTTTTGCCTTATTTTCAACATTAGCTTGAGTGGAATTATAAACCTCACTTCAAGTGCCAGGAACTCATGACTGCTAATCCTGCCTCTGGCTACAATGTCCTCAGTGGTCTTAAGTCAGTTTTTTACCATTTCTGCATCTGTTTCTTCACTGGTAGCAGACATAGGACTCAAAATAGATGCCAGATGGAGTTTCGCAGCTGAGCTTAGTGCTCAAATACTTCTCTGTAAGGGAACATGCTTGATATCCTGAATTTTGGGGAAACTATTGGTTCAAATGTCTCTTTGCAATCCCTAAGCCCTCGAGAGCTCAGCGCAAGGGACAAGAGCTAGTACCATTGTAGCGAGAGAAAGTTGGAAAATTTAGGTGGGCAGTATCGATTGGGTTTGCATTGATTCTATGGAAATGATTTTGGTGTTTCTGTGTTGGTAGGATGTCATAACAATTCATTATTTAATATTTGTAAAGTGATTTGAAGGTGAAATGTGCTATGTAAATGATATCTTCCGTGCATAGGTTGTAGCCATGTTGGTCTAAGGACATAGGCAGACAAGGTTCTTTGGGTAAATTTGATATCTTTTATTAGACCAACTAAAATAATTGGAAAAATTCTTCTTTGCAAGCTTTCAGGTAGAAAATTTTGCATTTTCACTGACTGGCTTTCTCGCATGCATACCAGCCCCTGGCTTCCTCCCTGTTCCATCCAGGAAGAGCAACAGCCCAAGTGCAGATGCTTCCTCAGTCTGACAAAGGGTGTTTATACCCAAAAGCTTGCAAAAAAGAATTTTTCCAACTATTTGAGTTGGTCTAATAAAAGATATCAGATTTACCCAAAGGATCTTGTAGGCCTATATAAATGACACTTTATCATTATTATCAGTAATGCTACAAATCAGCCTAAAAAAAGTCATAGACAATTAACAGACAATTAACTTGTCATACTTTTTTTTTCTTTTTAAATATATCCCATAAAATAATATCCCTGCAGTAGGATTCTGAAGATAGTTCAAAAGACTTGCAGGAAGGATACAGTTCTCTCTCTGAATGAAACCTAATACATTTCTGAAGAATCCTACCAATATCATATCTATTAAGTTACATAGAGTTTTTTTCCCCCAAGTGTGAATAAGTATAGCAAGAGGCAGACCCTGATGAGGAACCTGGTTTTCACACACTGTCTAAAAACATAATATGAACTAAATAAAAACTTCCCTCTTGCATACCCTGCAAGAGAGACAGCAGCAGGTTTCTAAATCAGGTTTCCAAACAGGTTTTTAAAAAGTGCAGAGACAATTTTATGCTGGTTGGAGATGCCCCTTTTGCTCAACTGTTGCATTACTGCTGCAGCACCGTGTCGGAGCAAGATTATTGGGTGGCGTAAATGGACAGCTTTGGCAGAAGGGCTGATTTCTGAAGTCAGTGGAACGAAGATGATTTGACCCCAATGGAGCCTACAGTCCTCTATCTTTGTTGGTCTCTTTCCCTAGAAACCCTCTGCGGAGTTGATCCTACAGTTCGCTGACCACTCTGGTACCAAGCCAGCAAAATGCTTGAACAAAAGCTTAATTCAAATTGTGTTCCTTTCTGCATTCTTGTTACTTTATATGTCTATATATGTGTATACACACTGTATATAGTATGTGTGTGTATGTATCTATACTCAAATGCACATGTACACATGCACTACCTTGTCCACTTACCTCTATGACTTCTCTGTGTTTCATTTTACATCTCACTCTGTGTCCCTTTCTCACTTAATTTTTATGCTTCCCCTACTGCCAGACATCAAACGCAACTAACTGAGAACTGTAGATTTCCAGCAGAATAATATTTTTTTTAAAGAACTGGGTTGGAATATGGAGAGGACTGTTACACATGACTGAGAGTAGGTCCCATTTTAGTATTGCTCCATCTTCAGAGCTGGGTTGGTTTGGGTATCTTCACAGAGAATTATCTCCCTGTAATTCAAACAAATGTCATTACATTTGAAATTCAAGGAGTTTGCTGACCAAAATTCAAAAGAACCATACTCGTCTCATGAAGGTGAGAGAAAGCATTAGGAGGGACCGAGTCTCCTTGGCAAAAGTCATCAGCCTTGAGACTATTTCTGCAGCAAGGAATACAACAAATATAAATAATATAAATATTCTGTAGGGAGTTTATCTGCACGTTTCTGTGTCTGGCTTTATGGGTCTTTCAAGGACTGTTGACACTTGCGTCGCTGCACCGCTCCAAATTAACTGAACTTTGCCACTGCCAACTGTCTCTTCGTTGTCACTTGTGCTGTCAGTCAGCTCCCCAGAGGCAGGAGATTCAGGAAAAGAGAAAAGAAAGTAGTTGGAGCAACCTATACAAAGATAAGGGCAGTCTTTTAGAAAAATAAGGAATGTATTGTGGAATTTACAGATTAATGGATTATAGGATTTACTACCAGCGCGAAGAACCATTTTTAGCAAAGGGAAGAATGGCACGTGGCTGTCAGTGCCATACCGCATTAGAGGAAAAGACTGAACAATAGTGGAACTTGAAAGCAAAGGACCGGGTCCTCTATAGGACAAAGAAGAGGAAAGTGGAGAAGGAGGTCACACTTTATCCACAAGACAAGCTCCACCCATGGCAGGATATAACACCTCTCACAATGAATTCTGCAGAATATCAGCCCGCGATCCTGTGCATTGTGCGTGGATGGTGGCTCAACCTCCCCTTGTGACACCGGCTCAACCTCCCCTTGTGACAAAACTGGTTAAAAGTTAATTCTTTTCAGCTAGGGGCATGAGTACATCTGGGATGACAGGGAGGTGTGTGTTGCCAAAACCTGACCTGTGCTTAACCTCATGGAGTTTTGAACTAGTGTGTTAGGTAGTTTTCCACATCATGGGTAGAGAGGCAGCAATGGCAGTAATTACAAGCAGTAATTACTAACAGAGAAGCAGTAGTAAGATCAGTAATTAAAAGTCATTATGGCTAATTGTACAGGAAGAAGACCTCTCATCAGGTTCTGTAACAAAAGCCATTAGGCAATGAGTCAGGTATCCAGGTTGTTAGGCAATGAGGTAATTCAGGCCAGGTTGAGTTATCTTGCTTAACAGGGACTGGAGGAGTGGAGTTAATCTTCTGAGAAGTGTTGGAGGGAGGAGGGGATAGATTAAACAGACTAGTCTGGAAAGATCCTGAATTACTTAAAAGAGTGAAGGCTGGGTCTGTCCTCCTCTTTTTGCTCAAGAGGGAAGCCCCTCTAACTGAGCTGGTAGCGAAGCATGAGATTAGACTCATCTTGATATCCATGTGGTCTGTTTTCCACTAATGTTTTGCTCTATTTGCTAATGAACAAATGTGTGGAGAAGGTTGCTGATGATCACCAATCACAGGTCCCTGAAAGGGGATCTTGCATACTAATGAACAGCTGGCAGAGAGAGGTTAAGTAGATCCCAGTAGAAGTGGAGGAAAATACTGAGCTTCCACTTGGAGACAGGGAAGGGAGAGAAGCCGGCTACCTGTAGGAGAACTTATTCAGAGAGACGGAGGTGCAGTGAGCCCTGTAACCGTGACAGCATCACTCAGTGATGGATATTTCCCAAGCACATTCTTGCCAAGGTATTGTGAGCAATGCAATCGGCCTTCTTTACCAGAGGTCTCTTACCAGAGATGTCAAAGTACATTTGATCAGTTTTCCATCCGAAGTTAAAATGACATGTCGAGATAGTTCGCAGTTTTGAAACCACTTTCCCTAACTGCTCTTAGTAGCCCACTAAGAATTTTTGAAACAATGAAATTTTCACTCTTCTACTGTGCTTGTTATTGTACCATTGCTCTGGAGAGCTATCACTCGTACCCTATTAGGAAAAATAACAGCAATGACAGATTAGATGGGGGCGAAGCATAGGTATGGAACCACCATCTGCTGTGTCCCAATGTCCTTTTTTCACTCCTAGTGGCTTGAAAGTAAGGTTGCATTTGGGCATGTTTAAAATAAAGAAGGGTGGCTTCTGTCTGGACAGTGGGGGTGAAATCCCAGCCGCGCTGAAGTCAGTGTGAGGTTTGCCATTCATGCTCATTATTGTTCTGTACTTGAGCTGTGACTTGAGACTGTGAAACTGAGTCAACTAGACTTTTAAGACAGACAAGTCATAGAATACATACTATTGGCCAGGCTATTCCTGACCCTTGTCCAGGAATATAAGAGAAGTTGCATGAAGTATTGGTCTTGCATGGCTGGAAGCAATGGTGTTAATTCATATTGTTGTGTCCAGAGTGGTGCTATATTCTCCAAAAGCTAGCTTGTACAAGGGTTAGTTGTGCTGACAAATGCTTACATCAGTGATAATATCCATGTAAGCATCCAAAGTTTCAAAGATTTTACAGTTTAGATGTGAATGGGGTGGTGAGGAATGGAGCCGTTCTCTTCATCTGTTTGGATTGGCCAGTAGAAGTAGTTCACTGCAGGGCAGAGCATATGTCCCACCTTATCATAGTAGATCTGCTTCCCAAACCTTGCAAAGGCACTCCTAGATTGATGGACCTATAGAGTAATAGACCTGAAGGGGCGATTATGATAGTCTAGTCTCCCGCTCTGTAATGCAAAGCCATCCCTGAATTAATTTGTGTTTGAAAATCCAATCTTGATTTTAAAAATCCCAGTAATGGACAATTCACCACAATCCTTAGCTATTCTAATGGCTCATTGCCTTTGCTGTTAAGCATGTGTGCCTCATTTCTGATGGAGTTCCCATAGGGGTACTGCAGCTCTACCCTGAGAGTTACACTGCAGTGTCTTATATACGGACAGAAGTGATAGGTTTCCTTTGGTGATGAAATTTAGAAGTGGAAGGAGAAAGGAATAAAAATACTGTAAAGATAGTATCATGAGATGCAGTTCCTTGGATCATGAGCTCCTCAGAGCTAAACCACCCTTCTTCAGGCTGGCACTCAATGGGTGCAACTAAAAATAAATATAAACTAAAATTAAATAACAATACTTCAAGCAATATGGCAGCTTGCATAGGGTGCTGAGAAGAGATCCCTTCCAAAGATCAAGTCCAAAGTCCCTGTTTCCATACTATGTCCTGATCTTATTTCTGTTTTTACTTAAACAAGTAACTGGCTTCTAAGGGAGAACTGATTAATATCAGATTAATGCCATAATGAAGGTGCTAATGAGGGAAAGCTGTGTCGTTTCAGGCTGGAAGGGGATATGGCTGTAAACAGCATGAATTGGATTTCACATATGGCCCAATTCTGCCCTTCTTACTTTCAATAAGTAGCATCTTAGTCCATGAGTAATGCTGCTTATTTCTTTCGGACTATAGAGATGAGACCAGGCTGTGAATACTCAGATGAGTAACTTTCTCATCGAGCAGAGATGGTACTTCACAATTGGTCTCAGTGTACAGCCCTTCTCACAGTGAGTAAGACTGGAAAAACCAGGTCCTTTACACGAGTGGGGAGCAAAGTGGTCAGAGCATATTAACTTGCCTGCTGAACAGTAGGTGAAGTTTGGGACTACAGGAAATTCAGTTCCTTCTTGGAGAAGAGTACGTAATATGGAGTCTCTGGGTAGTTCCTCCAACAAACATAGAGTACACAAACTTTTCACTTTGGTCAGAGATGGTGAAGCTATGTGTAAACAGTGTCCCGTCATAGAATCATAGAAAATGAGGGTTCAAAGGGACCTCAGGAATCATTTCCCTTGATCTGCTGGTGCCACTCCTACCAATGCAGCCCAGGATGCCATCAGCCTTCTTGGCAACAAGGGCACACTGCTGGCTCACATTCAGCTTAGTGTCCCCCGTCACCCCCAGGTCCTTTTCTGCAGAGCTGTGGATTAGCCAGCTGGTTCCCAACCTGTACCTCTCCATGGGATTGTTCCCTCCTAAGTGCAGGACTTGGCACTTGTCCGTATTGAACCTCATACGATTTCTTTTGGCCCAATCCTCCAATTTGTCAAGTTCTTTCTGAATCCTATCCCTTGTATCTACTCTCCGCTGAATCCAGTGTATCTACTACTGCCCCTCAGCTTGGTGTCATCAGCAGATTTGCTGAGGGTGCGCTCTATCCCATCTTCCAGGTCTTTAATGAAGATACTGAACAAAACCGGCCCCAGGACAGACCCCTGGGGCTCGCCACTTGATGCGGGCTGCCAATTAGACATCGAGCCATTGAGTACAACCCTCTGAGCCTGATGATGCAGCCGGTTTTCTGTCCACCTTATAATCCATTCATAGAACCTGTACTTCCTTACCTTGTTTGCAAGAATGTTGCGGGAGACCGTAACAAGAGCCTCGCTGAAGTCAAGGTATATCACATCCCCTGATTTCCCTGCATGCACAAAGCCAGGCATCTCGTCATAGAAAGCAATCAGGTTGGTCAGGCATGACTTGCCCTTGATGAACCCATGCTGACTGTTCCTAATCACCTTTTCTCTTCCAAGTGCTTAAAAATGTATTCCTTGAGAACCTGCTTCATGATATTTCTAGGGATCGAAGTGAGGCTGATTGGTCTGTAGTTCCCTGGATCCTCCTTTTTCCATTTCTTAAAGATGTGCACTATATTTGCCCTTTTCCAATCATATGGGACCTCTCCCTATTGCCATAAGTTTTCAAAGATCATGGCCAGTGGTTCTGCAGTCACATCAACCAACTCCCACAGCACTCTCGGCCCCATGCACTTGTACACATCCAGCTTTTCTAAATAGCCCCTAACCTGTTCTTTTGCCACCGTCATATCCATAACGAAAAGTAGTGTCTAATAGCTAACAACCAAGGTTCCCTCTAAGGTGCCTGTGCACGGCTGCACACAACTACAAGTGTGGCTGCGCACAGCCTTTTCAAGGCAGCGCACCAGAAGAGGAGCTGCAGTTCAGCTCCTAGGTGAGGTGGGGGCAGGAGCCTGGCGCGGGCTCTGCTGGCTCCGGAGAAGTGCTCCGCTCCCCTGCATCAGGGCCAGGGAGCAGGGCACCTCCCCGGAGCCGGTGGAGCCCATGCCAGCCTCCATCCCTGCCTTGCCTCACCTTGGGGAGGAGCTGCAAATAAAGTGGTTTAGCTTGGTGTAGTTATGTACAGGATCGTGACTGTTCCTTAAAATAGGGACAGTGAGTTACAGGTCACAAGTAAGTAAAAAAGTTATTACCCACAGGCATAGAGGCAATAAGTGGTAAAATAAAAGTATAATGAAAGACAACTGCACTGAATATTCAGAAAGCGGTCTTCTTAGAAGGGGCATGTTATGTTGCAAGATTTTCCCTAAAGTCCATAGTAGCCAAGCAACTAGCAGAAATCCTGCTCCTAAAGCTTTTCTGATGGCTGAGCAGTGCGTAATACATTGGCTTGTCCCATGTAGTACAGGCTGTTCATTTGCAATCTGTCACTCAGTGTGTGATGGTCACTGGACTAGAAACAATGATTTCTGGTGGAATTATCCCCATTATTTGAGTTTTACTCACATTGCAGGGAGGCAGAGATGGACTTCTCTTGTTATTCCTAAGACATCCTCATCTCTTGCATTCAGCGTTCATCATCCCTATAAGGCACAAATTTGCCTCCCAGGGGATGCCTTTCAACGTCTTCTACCCAGCACAGAAGAAGAAAATGTCACAGGAGACTTTGCTCATACAGCCATCAGAGTACTGTTGTTTTTTGGGGTTTTTTTTGGGGGGGGAGGGGAGGAGGGGGTTGCATCTGTGCTGTGAGTTGAGTAAGTGAGTTGAGGCTGCTGTGTGGCTCAGGTGAAATGGAGCCCGTGCCCCTGGGTGATGCTCCAGGACTTGGGGGTGGGTTGATCAGAGGCCTGCACACAGGAGCAGTGTGTGTATCACAGTTGTGTTTCCCCTATCTCTGTGCACTCTCACCAGCTCAGCTGCATTCCTGAACTGCTTCATTACATGAGACAGGAGTTCCTGGGCATGGTGGCACAGCGCACAGAAAACACCCAGCCTCAGCTCTGTATTTACAGCAGCTGTATTTACAGCAGCTGTAGTGCATAGGCTAATCTGGAGTCTTGGTCTGTCTGAACACCACCTGACAGTAGCCAGGATGCCAGCGATATTGTGCACACTGCAACTTGAGAGACATTTTGTGTAGGACATGAGCAAAAACTAGATGCCCCAAACCAGGCATAGTTTGGCTTAGACATCCTGCTGCAGACTCCTATAGATGACAGTCTCCAAGCCCCCACACCTACTTCCCCAGATGGCCTGCATCTTCCATGCTGCAGCTGCGTCCTACCAGAAAGGAAACTCTGGTGCATCATGGGAGGTCTCAAGTGGCAAGGAAGCCTGGCCTACAAAGCACAAGGGACTTGAAATTCAACTGCTGCAGCTTTTCCAGATTGGACGTATCTTGGTTCTCAGCAGAAATATTCCAAGTTTGTTTGGGGGTTTTTTTCACTGCACAAACAAACTTTAAAGGGGATATTTTGATTAAAACAAGTTGTTTGTTGTTGTTGTTGTATGTTGAAAAATGTGATTTTTTTTTTTTTTTTTTTGCCCCGCATCAATGATAGGGTTTTATTCATTTCATCATCAGCACAGCTGGATGGTGTTTTTCAAAGTAATAAGATTCAAGGAAGCACAAACATTTATTAAAGATCAGGTCTCGTATCTGTGCTCTCTTCTTTCCTCTTAAGGACATTGTTTTGCTTATAACCCTTTCCCACAACTCCCTCTACCTTATCTCTAGAGTCTCATGCATACAAATACTGCAATGTAGACAAGACAATACCTGACTTGTGTCATCGTTTAAAGGGGCTCGCCAGTGAAAAAAATGCTGTGCCTTGTTCTGAAAGGGCTGCACTACAATTTTGTCATTGTACTCAGGGAAAGATTTGCCTTTATGGAGGCAGCTGCGAAACCAGATGGAAAGCCTAGTTGTTTTGTTTGGGATTTTTTTTTTTCCTTTTAACTGAGTACTATACCACGAGTGCGAGTTTATAGATACCCTTTTATAAATGGACATAGGTATGGGCAGCTGGCATGTAGAGTGTATGATGCCAGTGAACATAGACATGTGCATATGGTGTATACTTTTGTAGCCAGGTGGTCACAAGGAACACATGTAGAAATCTCAATGAGTCATATTTTGGCTGGAGTTTATTGACTTGGATTTGACTTTGCATCACTGTTTCAAAGCGGGCCTTGACACGAAAAGGGTACACCATGGACAGCTATTGCTGAAGGCAAAATTATTTCTATCTGCAGGCTAGACTGGGGGGCAGAGGAAATCACCCACGCCCATTTGAATTCCTGCAACCTTTCTAACATATTTTCAACTCAAGATTACAGTCTCTGGCAATATCTCTGATTCACAATAAACCAGATCTTGATTGGGACCACAGCATTTGGCCTATGCATTTACTAGAGTTGAGAGAAATCTATATAGCTCATTTATTAAATTAATTTATCCCCTGTTTCTGCTCATGGAAGTCTACAAGTAGGCTGCAATTCCCTTGATTTTTAGTTGGTAAAATGACTTGATGTAGCTTTTCTGAAAAGTGTCTTACTATGTGGAAAGGCAAGGATTTCTTAGGGTGGTATCTTTTTTTGTTTTTGGACCAACAGTGTAGTAGAGATAGACAAGCTTTTGAATGTAAGATGTTCTTCATCAGGTCACTATATGGGCTAATCATTATAAAGCTTGTTGTGAATATACAGTGTTCAATATTTATATTTGTGATGCCTGTTAGTTTTGCCTTGTGAAACACTACTATAATGTTTCTTTTTCTTATAATTGGGAAGAGCATTCACTCTGCTCCTGGTATACTGCATCTGTCTGGAAGATGTAGCAGTATTGTTGGATTTTGGGACTTGTGCAGCCTCTCTCTTTCCTAGGGAATGCAGCCTTTTTGTCAGGGCTTTAATCACAGAAAAATGAGATAGAATAAAATAACCTTCAAGATTCATTGTATTGGTAAAGATTTTGGTGCCTTTTTTCTGATCACGGTTATACAAACCTGTGCACATACTAGTTGCAAGAAGGACAGTCTAACCTCTAATTGCTACTGTGTTAAGCTGGAATATAAAATATCCCAGGTCTATTCCCTGAGCCGTTCTGTTGCTTTCAATCATCACCACAATCCTGACACATAGTAAGTATCTGGGCAGATGTAGGTTCAGCTGCGATCAGCGGCAGATGGAGCAGGTATGGTCAGATCTGTGCCTGATTCTGCCTCTCAACAAAGGAGACTTGACCCACCTCTGCAGTGTCAAGCGATGTCTCATCCCATAGAAAAGATGCCATTTCTAGGATGAATCGCTATGTGCACAGGCTTACAGGCACAGGATCCATTGTAAAATGAACAACTGCTTGTGGAAGAAAAACTTCTGCTATAGTCACCGATTTGTACAGAACGCAGCCTACGCAAGATGAAGCGGTCAAGGGCAAACTGGTGCCAGCGTGTTCAGAAACAGGACTCGCATTTCATGGGGAAAATATATTTCATGCGGAAAATAATGAAACTAGTTTGTGGCAGGGCTTTGCGTAATTGCCTGGTCCATTGGCGAGCTCTGTTTTATTGCAAGGTACAGTGCCCTCCAACATCCGTGTCGTGGCTTTTGCTCATTGATCTCCACATCCAAGAAGAACCTAAACTAGGTTTAAATGTGAGCCTGAGACTGGACTCATTCAAGCTCATTAACTCATTCTAAGGCTTAAAGTTAACTATGTGCTGAATTGCAGCCTAAGCAGTATTTGAAGAGCTGAATAACAGAAACATATCTTCCATTAGTGCGTTGGAGGCCATGTCTTGGGTCCCTGCTCGTTGCTGGCATGAGAGTCCACACGTGCCTGCCCATGCCGATGTCTGTTGCCTCCATCTCTCCCCAGGGGTTATGCTTCAGGTGGTGACACACTGGAGATGAGGCCAGCCAGGAGGATTTGCCGTGACAAATTTGTTTCTCTGCATAGGGTGCAGATGGCATGATATGTGCTACCTTGATTAATTTAAAAACTCGCCACCTGGGACTTGTGGCATTCTCTTTAGCTTCCCTCTTCCAGGGAGAGAGGGACGCAGCAGGGAGGCTGCTACTCCAGCCAAGGCACCGAACCAAATCCTGTCAAAACATAAAGGGATCAATGGCACGCTTGAGCAGAACAATATGGCTTGGTATCGCTCCTTGACCCTTGCATCAAGAACCAGATGGGGAACCAGGCTCTTGCCAGGGTTCGGTATGGAGAACAGGCAAGCCATTTTGCTCCAGAACTGGCAGGCATGTCAGAGTTAATAGACTTAGTGAACTCGCAGCATGTGCCTCCTTCCAACAAAATTAGGGAGGGCTAAAAACTGTCAGGCACCATAAAGGGACGGCAGTAGTAGTAGAAGATTTTGTCCTGGAAAAGGAGGCCAATTCCTAACAGCAAGGCTGCGTCCCACCCCTGCCCTCTCTTGAAAGGTTTTCGCCGACCCCTGCCCTCTCTCGAAAGGTTTTTGGTGTCACGTGTTACTAAGGATTGGGATGCAGGCTGTCATGCTGCGGCTTTTGCTGAGGAAGCTGTTGGTGGTCTTCAGTATTTTATTGTGAGTCTGTCCCTGTGGACATCCAGCTGTTTATGACATTGCGTCCTATCTATGTTGGGGCATCCCTGTTAGAGGCAAATGTCCTCCTTCCATTATTACCTGTGAAGGAGTCTGGATTGAAGAGATGTGCAAAAGTTAAACCTTGCATGGTGATCCCCCCATGCAGTCTCATTTCCATTCTTTCACATATACAAGCTCTGCATCCATTATACAGCAAGGGTCCTGCCTCATGGGGACTTCCAGATTTCTAATGTAAAGGGAGGGTTGGGGAGAGGGGAGGTCCAAGCAAAGGAAAGGCCTGGTCATTGAAGAGGGCTAAAGGGCTGATTGCTGTAGAGCTTATTTTCCTTTCCCTATAACAAGGGGATATAAGGTGATGGGGCCTTTTCCACCAACATAAACCCACTTGACTTTGAGTCCCATCAGCCCACCTGTCTTTAAAGCAAGTTACAGAGCCCAATGTAACAGGGGAGTAATGAGCACAACTGCTTTACACATTGAAAGGGAGAGGAGAGAGCACTTACAGTATTGTAGAATGATTGAAATGACTCTTGGAGGGTGGGAACATTTTAAATGTCTTGAATCCTAATAGCAATTAAAGTACTTAAATAGTCAGAACTGCTTCACAGTGATTGAAACTGCTCTGCTGACCTTGATTGCAGGATTCTTTCAGAAATGTTTAAAACCAATTCATAAGTGTGAAGAAGTAGTACTTTTTTTAAAGCCTGCTTAAATATGGAAACAAATCAAGGACTATACTTGGTTGCTGATTCTAATGCCTGTTAGACCCATTTAAAATTAAAGCACAGTAAAAGCACTCTTGCAAACAGGAGCGCAGAATTTCTTTTAAAAGATTAACCAGCTCATGAGCTTAGAAAGAGGACTCAATTAAAATCAGTGAGGACAAGAGGCAGTTGAATTAATCTTTGTAACTCCAATGAATTTAGCCTCTTTTTCTGTTCTGTAACTGATCCTAACTTCTGATACTGTATTCATTTTGTGAATACAGAGATGTTCAGTGATGTTCTGAGTAGTTTGGAAGAACAATTCCCATTGCACGGGCTATTCAGGCAGTGTTTGCTTCTGCTACATGTTGTTTCCTATATTATAGTGATGGTGACAGTTGCA
Source organism: Crocodylus porosus (assembly GCF_001723895.1). NCBI lineage: Eukaryota > Metazoa > Chordata > Crocodylia > Crocodylidae > Crocodylus > Crocodylus porosus. The sequence goes on along the minus strand of NW_017728924.1, from coordinate 8,218,152 downwards.
TGAGTCATCTGGTCACATTTCCAAACCTCTCTTCAAACTGGATTCTTGATCATTTTAAGCACAACAATAATAAAAAAAAGACATCTGATAAATGAGAACCAAAATTAGCAAACAACCTCCTTCCTTTTGCCCAAATAGCTTTCCTTTAATATATAAGTAGTATGTGTTCATACACAGCCTAATCTTTCATGCAGAGAAATACATATGGCCTTTATGCTTATGACTGGAAAGTGATAACAGATTTTAAAAAAAAACCCATAGAATTTGTATAATTCTTCCTGGACTCTCTGTAGCATTCAGCCAACTTGAAAGGATGTGATACTAATACAAGAAAAATGACATAATACTAGATGCTGAAAAAGGTCTTGGACACGCCAGGCTGGTTTAGCATTTATCACTGAGCCAAGTGATGTCAACATTATGTATGAAGCTGAGGTCAGAACATGTCTTTATTGCTCTCAGAGATGCTTTCTATATATTTCTCATGATGAACACAATAAAAAGCTGCTTCAACACATGGGCAAGTCTCATCAGCAACAGACTTCACTTGGAAGAGGAAGTCTTCATTCACCTGCCTGAACACCAATTCTTTTGCTATTCGGACTTGCTCATCAGGTGGTAGGTATATCCACTCCAAAGATGTGTAATGAACCTATGCTAGAAGGAAGGTCATTTATATAAGCCAGAAGAATTCCTTGCTGACAGATCATGTTTTTTCGTTCAAATACATATGAATGAATATATCTCCATATGGATATATACTTGAATGGAAAAGGCAACACATATATATCTCCATAACATGTAACACACACACACATACAACATGTATACATATATCTCCATAACACATACACACGCATACATATACACACACACACTGAGAGAGAGAGAGAGAGAGGTGTTATGGAGATGCATGTTATATATATGTTACATGTTATATGATATGTGTTATGGATATGCTATGTTATGGGGATATAGATACATATATTGATGGTTTCTTCTCCTGCAGCAGGGGCAGAACTTGAGAAGGAGACTAGCAGCAGTTTGACTAGTCTCCCAAGCTGTCGTATGTTGGCCCTCTCTGAGACAGCGTGCACCAGACCCCTAGATGGGGTAAATCCACAGAGCTCTGCAGCTTCTTGTCTATTTTCTCAGGAATTGTCAAGCTAACAGGACTTGCCTTGGCGTGGTCATATAAGGGATCAATATACAATCTGATTTGTTCCACTGTTAGTGTACTACACAGTGCCAAAAAATAAATAGGAAGTCCAGGAGGCCCGCCCACTTTGCGCTCTCATCACTCCCACGCCAAGCGTATTTGTGTCTTGGCAGTGTCGTATGAGCAGCTGAAATGATTTTGCTAAAGGGAGGAACTCTATTAGAGCAGCCATAAAGCACTTCAGTCATTTACTTGTCTGTCTGTGTTAATGCCTCTGTGTATTTTATTTTTCTTTCTTGCTCTGTTTGGTGGTGTTGCTGCAGAGGTCAGCCTATAACAAATATGATGGCTGTGGTGGAAGTGAACAAATACTGTATGTCCAATTATAATGGAAGTTGTCAAGAAAACAGGAAGAGTGAAAGAGATGGAGGTAATTCACACACTAAGCTACCATACTGCTTAGACAAGCAGAAATGCCGTATGAGAGGACCAAGTTTATACAACAGGGCAAATTTGTTTGGTTGAATAGCAATTTATTATGTTAATTGCTCCGTCCTTGCCACACTCAATGCATTGTCCTTTAATAAATCTTCCTGAATATGTTCTGCATGTGTTTAAGCATGATGTTAATTTTCAATTTTTTTCTGTATTAATTTTTCCATTGTATTAATTCTTCCTTTGCTTACAAAGCACTCAAAATACAACTGTGCATGTTGTTAGATGGCTTCCATGTGGTGCTTTCAATATTTTTTAGAACATGTTTTTACATTAATGGTGTAACTGGTGTAATTGAAAGGGAATTCATATTTCTGAAACTACTCTATTACCTTGCAGTGGCAATGCTTTATATATAGTTACAGACACACACATATATACATGTGCAGTTAAAGACAGGAATTTATAATTACCTTTCAAAAGCATGGAGAGTGCATAATGATTTTATAATGTGTTTTTTCCAATCTTCATCCCACTCTGGCTTTATCGGGGATGACCTGTAAAAAGTCAGATGAAGGTCAGCCTCATGCTAAAACTTTCCTGTGGGCATATAATTACATAAATTATTACCTAGTCCAAATTGACCTTCCCTGAATCTTGTACTTAATAATATAATGTAACCAGAAATATCATTGTATTGTAGGACTCCTCAGACTGCCTTGAGTAGTAATACTGCAGCATGGCAATGAGAGGAAGAACTCCTGTTTAGCAGTATTTTTTCCTATATTCCAGTCCTTTTGTGCACTGTCCTTTGTATTCCACACCTTCCTGCCTGTCTTTAAACTGATTATTTCAATGGAAAGATGCTAAAGCAACAGGATATGCAATAATATCCAAATGATAACAAACATACCAAAATTACAGAATCCATGTAGTACCTAGTGGTCATAGATTACACTGTTATTTCAGCTGAGGCAACAGTCTCATTTTGAAATCTCCAATAGTTTACCAGCTTTAAAACCTGCCATTTTCTCAAGTGATCTGCTTCCAGTGGGCACGTGAACCAATATTTAGCAACCTGGCCCATGCTCTGTAACTTCCATTTCATGCTTCAGTGTTTTATTGTTATTTGCACATTTGAAGTACAACAGAAGCTGCCTGTTACTAGTCAGATGCTGATCTAGTGCAAGTATATCAACTTAAAAATAAAGGAAATCCAATCCTCCTTCATTCAGACCTCACTGTAGAAAAGGGCTAACACTATGTATTTGTCACCAAGACAATTTCCTGGGAGCACTGAAAGCATTAATGACACCTGATCAGACATGTCTTGTCAATCAGGTGCTTGAGCTTATCTGTTAGGTTTTGTCGTCCCAAAAGGGTGATAGACTGTAGCATATAGAATTGCCCCTTGTGATCATGTGACTTCCACCAGGCTTCTAAAAGGCCAATCCTTCACCCTCCAGTTCCAGAGCATTCAGCACCACAGCTCGTGGACAGCTGCATATGAGCCGCACAGTCTACAGCAGAGGTTCCCAGCCCCCGGGCTGTGGCCCAGTGCTGAGCCGCAAGGGGTTGGCTGCCAGTCCGCAGGAGGGTTGGCTGCTGGGCCAAAGTCTGGAAGTGACCGGCATACTGTGGACCGCAATATGCCAGTCACTTCCAGTTTACAGTATGCCAGTCTGTGGTCACTTCTGGTCCACGGTTTGCGAGTCCGCGGTCTAAAAAAGTTGGCAACCACTGGTCTATAAGAGCATTTGTACACATGTTTGTGCTGCAGGGCCAGGTGCCTTTAAAAGAGAGAAAATGGCGGTGGTGCACTTTTGAACTAAAACTCCTTGGAGGTGTTTTAGTTTAAAAGTGCATCACTGCCATTTTTCTGCGCACTGATGCACATTTTGCCACTTATACAATTTCATGTGACACAGCGCAGTGCACATCATCACACATGCAGAGCGGTGAGGCAATTAATTGAGTTTGCTCTGACCCACTGGCTCTCCGACACATCGTGGGACAAAAAAGTATGTGTATAAATGCCCTAAGTTTTTTGTGTGCTTCTGGTCACCAGTAGGTCCCTATACACATTTCCAGGTATTCCGAACTTGGAGGTAGTCCATCCATCCCTATTTCCCTGCCCTTGTGGTGTATACTGTGCTGTCTATAAGGTTTCTATGACATCACTGTCATGCTATTATTATTTGTTAATCAGTGCAAATCTGTGGAGCCAAGCAATAGCCTCCTCGTTAACTAAGTTCAAAGTTATTAATCCACCTCTTAGTTTGTAGAGGGGATACTCAATAATGTGTGAAATTGTGTCTCTCTACAAGAGCACAGTGGGTTAGCACTGAGGCTCCAGCAGTGGAGGTTGGCTGCGCAGGGACCCTGGCCTGTCCTGAACCGGTGCAGCAGAGACTATTCTCACCGTATGAATCCAAAGCCAGCAAGTTGATGAGTGGGATTTGTGACAAGGAACTTATTTGCAACTTCCTGTGTTTCCCATTCCTTGATCCAAATGGTATCTGCAGACAGGTCCTGATCCAGGAGGTTGTTCCATAAGTTGTGTTGTGAAGAAAGGCAGGCTTTGAGTGGATTAAACAGATCATTGTAAAGTGGTAGGTATGATGCAGTGAATTGGTTTCAAGCAGCTTTCAAGTCATCATCGATCAATGGATGTGTGGGGAAGTGATATTTGTAAGGACAGGAAGCCAGGGGAGGGGAGTTGAATGGAGGGTTCCAGTTATGATATACATGGTTGCATTCAGCTGGGTGTCAATAAAATGTGCAGACAAGGTTCTTTGGGTGAATCTGATATCTTTTATTAGACCAACTTAAATAGTTTGAAAAAAAAAAAAATTTAAACAAGCTTTCAGGTTCAAAAACCCTTCCTCAGGCTAAGGAAGTTTCAGCAGTTGGTGTGTGCTCTTCCTGAAATGAAAAGTAAAGAAGCCGGGCTGGTATGCATACAAGACAGGTAGTCAGTGAAGATGTAGACTGAGGAGTCAATGGGTGAGAGACAGGCTGGCTAGCGGGGAGAGAAGGGGGGTGAATAGTGGAGAGGTACCTGGGGATTCAGATGTCAGGAAGGCTATAATGTGTCATAAATCCAATGTCTATATTTAGTTCATGATTTTTAGTATCCAGGAGGTTGATGAAGTGCAGTTCATAGGCTTGTCTCTGGGAAGTGCTTTGCAAGTTTCCTTTGAGGATTAGACCTCTCCCTCCAGAAAGAGCACACACCCACTGCTGAAACTTCCTCAGCATGATAAAGGGTTTTTGAACCTGAAAGCTTGCTTAATTTTTTTTCCCTCCAACTATTTGAGTTGGTCTAATAAAAGATATCAGATTTACCCGAAGAACCTTGTTTGCCTGTATCCTTAGACCAACACGGCTATAACCTACACCCCAATAAGATGTGCGTGTGACGGTCTTTGCCAAATAGGTGCACATTACTCTGCTACTATGATAGAGCAAGAATTGAGGTCTGGAGTGTTGTGGATATAACTCCCCATGTTGATCCAGCAGGTTATTTCAGGATTTGACTTTTGCTGCTGTTTTCTTTAAATGTTCCTAGAAGGTCAGGGTTCTGCCTAAAGACTCTCCCAAATACATTGGGCATGGATCATGCTTTAGTCTATGGACACCCATAGAGATGTTAAATTCTTTTTTGGAGGTAGAATACACTGGATATAGTCTTGGCAGGACTTGGCATGAACTGCCACATGGTGCAGTAGTCTACCACCTTTGTCACATTTTCACTTAGGGTCTAGTCCAGAGTACATGGAAAGATGGAGCTTGAGTGGCACAGCAGATGTCATAAACATAGATGAACTTGTGGGATGTGGTTGTTGGTAGATCATTTGTGTATAAGTTGAACAGAGTTGAAGCTAGCACTGAGCTATAGCTATTGTCATGCTATCAGGAATATAGTTTCAGCACCACACAGTTAATATGAACTGCATCATCACTTTTGTTTTCCTGCTCTTGTTCTGGGTACTCTTCAGTGAGAAGCAAGAACTCAAATGGTCAAAAACATAGTGGGAATCAGGTCTGGAGGACAAATAAGAGATGAGAAAAGATCCTCGGGAGAGAGAAATGGGCATAGTTTCATTGACATCAGTGATTTCAGGTCTAATTTCACCAGCATTAAATTTGCCACTTTGCTGTCAGGTATCTATGGGGGCAGAAGAAAGAGAAGCAATATATATTACTCACTAGTTAAAATATTCCACCAATGCTCAAGAAGTACTATGACTAGCCACTATTATAAATCAAACTCAAATATGAGCCATGCAAGGGGAAAAAACCTCCCTCATATCCTTGCTATTCTGTGGGTATGAAGCAGTAAATAAGTGCCTACTTTACAATCTCTTTTAGAGAAAGAAAGCTAGTAATATTCTTCGCAAATGCATTGAATAAAAATGATTTTGTTTTTAACTGATGCATTAACAGGGAGCATGCTGTATATCCTCTGCTCTGTAAAATTCTGCTGAAGTGAGTATCTTTTATCTCAGGACTTATTTTGAATTCTACCTGTCAGGTGGATTGTAAGAAATCTGGCTTAAAAGATTGCCCTTTATTGTGAATATGTGTCTCTGCATCTATTAAACTTGGAACCCAGTTCAATGGTCAAAGCAGGTCATTAGGCAAAGAATGAATGGTTTGAATTAAAACTCTGAAGTACTTCGAAGCATATTAAAGCATCCCTGTAATCTAGCTTTTGGGAAGTGAGGCACTGAGCTGTCTGGAGTGGGTGGCTTTTTATGTGAACAAGATGGGAACCAATGTATTGCTGGGTTATAGAAGATATTAATTCAAATCCCTCCAACGTAAACTGTTTCAGGAAAGTTTCTCATCTCCGAAGACCCTAGAAAATTATTAGGGCTGTGCAAAGCTTCAGGTGGTTATTCGATTCGGTGGCCGAATCTCTGAATCCAAATTGAATCAGGGGACCAATTTAAAGGTCCAGATTGATTCAAAGCTCTCTGAATCTTTGGAAAAGATTCAGAGAGCTTTGATGATTTGGGAAGTCACTGGTGGCTGCAGCAGGGAGCTGCAGCTGACGCCGAGCTGGTATGTACTAGGGGTGGGGCAAGGGGGCTGGGGGAGGGGAACTTTTGGGTCCCCCCCTCCCCACTGCCCCACCCACCCCAGCTCCTGGCACTTTAAAGAAAAGCTCTGGTGTCTTTATAAACATTTGCTAGCTTATTTAGTCTGTTCAGAAACATGTAGCAAATGTACAGTTGCTCTGTAGAGCCAAATGAGAAATCGTTAAAAGACCATTTTTTGATATCTTTCTCTCTCCATTCCCAAAAGTTGGGAGGCACTTACATGCAGAGAGCTGGTGGAATATAGTACGAAGTATGTTTAAACTAGTGCCTAGAAAGTCAGTCACTGCCTATAATAACAAATGCAGTACTGCTTCTGGGTAGGAATTCTGTAGGCTTGTTAAATATTCATTAAGCATATGCCTAAAATGTCAGTACACACTCTTAAAATTTCACTACCCAGATTTTCAAGACTCTAATTAAAGTATCAATAGCTAGTAACTAATAAGTCCCCTTTTTTATATTAGACATATTCCTGTATTATAGCTGCAATAATCTATATCAAGCTATAAGAAAGGTGAATGGGTTTTATTTCTATCTGACAGCATTTTGTAAAATCCATGTTACTGCCAGCCAGAGAATATATAACACACTGGAATAGTTTCTTTTCTTCCCTGGGCATGTGCAATTCACTTTCTCCAGTAATCTGCTTCTTATTTCAAAAGGTAAGTAATTGGATACCACGTTGGTCTTGCAGTTAAGCCGAAGGAAACCTTCTGCATCAGGAATATAAAAGTCAAACAATACAAAAGAGAAAAAACGAAGGAATGGTAATTACCATTGTATGGCCAATATGATTCAGTGCTCCTTAAAATTGTCGGGCAATGCTTATATTTCAAACAGGTTGGTATTCTAGTGCTAATACAAACATTTGTAGTCCTAATAGGTGCAAGGATGTGTTTGCCTGGCTGTCTAGATTCAGTGTATATGCAGCAGCTACATGCTAAGTGCTAGGCAGAGCATGGGGTTTGCAGCCTCACAAAGGACCAGTCATCTCCTGGATGCAATTTGGAGGCTTTCCTTGGGGAAAGTTGCCTTTCCAACCAAACACAAAGTGACAGAAACTTCAAAAGAAGCTGCAGGCACTCAGTCCGTGACAGAGTAGGTCCCAGCTGGCAGCCACAGGAAATATTTGTGGGACTTGAGGACCTGCCATGAGATCTTAAGGGAGTTGTCATGTTTCCAAAGGATGGCATGAAAGAGAGAGAGAGAGAAAGAAAGAGAGAGAGAGGCAGACGAGTGGGGTGAATGGCAAAGGACAACAACGCCGTCTTCAAAGACTGAGGAAGGCTGAGCCATCTGTAAGGAGCAGTTTGCAACTAGTGAAGAGACAACATTTGTCTTTCAGATAACTCTGACTTCAAATTTCACACCAGTTTCAAACCAACAACTATCCCAACTGCTCTCCCGTTCAGGCACTAGACTGCTGGTGACGAGGCCTCTCTGAAAACACAGGTTGCTGTATTGCACATCACCTTCACTGCATGTCAGGAATAGCCAGATGGAGTTGTTCTTTTCATCCTTATTCATACCTAGTTCATGCCTATTAATGAGTTTGCTGATCCAGGAAGGCAGCAATATTTATAAAATAAACTGAAGCTTCTTAGCGCTTGCTAGATCAAGTCAAATACATCAAAGCATTGTGCACATCTAACTGAGCATCTCTGCTACACTTGCATCCACTCACACCAGGTCTAAATTTGGCCTTAGGATTATACAGTAAACATGATTTTTTAATAGGCTGCCTTGGTGCGGATGCACTGCACTCTATTTCTGTTCTGTTTTCATGCCATATGGAAGATTTTCTGCTGTGCTGTGCATTAGTCTAATGCCAAACATGGCCCACAGCATTCCCTAGTTAGCATACTGGTCATCTAATAGTCATGTTTATGGGTCAGCAGTCTGAGGTTGCATCTCGTTTTCTGTGGTTTCTTTTATGTAACATGGGCTGCCTGACAGAATTTCAGGGGCAGTTTGATTCATAGGTTTTGAAGAATTTCAGGAGAGAAAGAGAAGGATTTTCAGCTCTAGCTGGAAATTGCAAAGATGCCTGATATTAGTTCTTTTGTAGTTAAATACGAGGCTCCCACATATAGCAGGATTGGGCCATGGTGTTGCACCAATGGCAATATTAGACTTCACTTAGAACTTCTTCACTCCATTAAACATCAGTCCACTCTTTAGCAGCTTAAATTAGGATTTTCAAGCGTAACATTAGGGCCCCCCCCTTTTTTTTAATGTTTGCCCTTAGATCTATTAGACTGATGCAGGCAGTGCCCTGTATATTCCACAGCAGTGCAGTTTGCCATGCAAGCTACTTCTTGTCAAAGCACTGAGCACCAGAATCCAAGATTTCCTGCTGAAAACACAATTTATTTTATGCTTATAGTTGTGTGAGAGCCTTGAAAATGTGAACTAGGTATAAAGCAGTACAGCAATGTCTTGTGAGCTGCAGATTGTGGGGAAGAAGTGATCATTTCAAGAAGTGTGAACTGCCCAGTTCAGGACAATGGATTATTACTACATGTGCTCTCCCTCATAGCAGAAATGTCCCATTATCAAAGAACCACCATCCACATGTCTCCAGGAAGAGGAGGCCTCATCTTGTGGTCATCATTGACCACAAGATGAACATGAGCCTGCAATGCGATGCTGCGGCTAGTAAAGCGACCAAAACGCTGGCTTGCATCC
>NW_017728924.1:8199635-8208422 GCF_001723895.1 Crocodylus porosus | reverse complement strand
ACCGATTCAGGCTGGACATAAGGAAGAACTTCTTTACTGTCCGAGCCCCCAAAGTTTGGAGTAAACTGCTGCCAGAGGTGGTTCAAGCACCCACTTTGAATGCCTTCTAGACACATTTGGATGTTTATCTTGCTCGGATCCTATGATCCCTGCTAACTTTCTGCTGCTAGGGCAGGGGGGCTGGACTTGATGATCCTTTGGGGTCTCTTCCAGCCCAAATGTCTATGAAATCTATGAATTCTGGCACTTGGCTGCCTAGGGTCCCAGCTGGCTGCTGTTGGGGGAAGTATAAAAACCATTACAGAACAAAGTGTGGTATCACATGTTCAACTTAACGCTTACTAAATGCGGTTAAAATGCAAGGAGATGCACATTCAAGCAGGTTAACGTGTGTTAACTGCCCTTGTGTCATAGCAAAGTAGTTCCCCTTCAGGCAAGGGTTATCTCCTAACATGTACTAATTGTAATAGGTCGCTATATTCCAATGATTTGCAGTTGTTGCAAGTGAACATGTGACAAAGGTCCAAAGACCCACAGGGGCACCGTAAAATAAATATAGATATTTAAATTTAAAATAGAGAGCTCAGGGTCCACTCTGTTGACTGTATGAGTAAGAGTTTTAATGGACTGCTTTAATGACTCAATTCTTTACTGTAAGGCTCTCCCATGCCAGCCTGCCACAAAATGTGAATCAGAAGTTTGATCTAGCTCTCTGTGGTATATATAAATCCTATTGTTTCCTTCTGGTTTCCTTTGGCATTGCTATAGCTTGGCACAACTAGATCCTGAACTGGGAACCCATCTGTGAAGATCTGTTGTTGAATTCCCCTTGTTTTAACTGAGGGCTGTGAAGTGGCTTGCTGCCTCATTCAGCTGGTCCACTCTTGCTCCTTTTTTGCTCTCTCCTGGGGTGCATTTCACCACCGGATGAATACTGTCGTGGACTGCAACTTTTCCAAAGCTGGCCGATTCCAGCCACAGGGCTCTTGACCTTTTGCCCCCCTCAGCTTGTTCAGGTAATATACCGATAGTCTGTTGTCAGATCTCATTAATATTACCTTTTTCTTGGGGAAAAAGAGAATATAGCAGGAACTGTGTGGTCTACTTCAGTTCAAGCAGTTTTCTGCATAGATTGCTGTTATCATTTTCACCACCCTGCCAAATTGTGCAACACCCTCTGTCGCAACTTTCCCATGTGGCAAAGTTGCAATACAATTTTCAAAGGTCAGTTTTACCCTGGATTTGAGTGATTTACTACATGAGGCGGTATGTCATGTGTCTGCTCCACTTTCACTACATGTAAGTTAGCGGCTACATAGTGAGTGAGCTGTCTGTAGGGCAACTGTTGGCAGTTGTAAAACATTTAGTTGGACGAGTTGCATGGATGGAAGTTGGACGAGTTGCATGGAGGGAAGATTTAGTCATACTCCATTACCTCTGTGGAGGACTAAGCTATGCCTCACTGAAGTCAAGTAAAAGCCAATCAACAAAAGCACTAAGCAGGTTCAGTGTGCATATTGAGAATCCGTTGTGCCAGGCACAGTACAAAGATGAGATAGAAAGTAAGGTATTCCATTGCCTGCTTTTGTCTGACAAGGAAAGAAACATTGGATGCATCTACACAAGACACTTTACTGTGCAGTAGAGCTAATTATTGCGCACTACAAGTCTTTGCTTACACATGCAGACACTTACTGCTCAGTAATTGTCTCTAATTGCAAATAAATGTGCTACCTGAAAATGCAAGCAGCAAACTTACTCAAGATTAGTGTCACTGGTAGCCGCTATAAGGCCTAGGTATTCAGTGCATTGATGTCTTCTCTTTCTGTAAGTGGGCTGAGGAGGCATTATGGATGTCTCTTTCAGCTCCTCTCTGATGTTGTCATTTTTCCTGCCATGACTTTCTTATCTGAGTTTTGGGAGTCGGTCCTTTGGGGAGGAAATTACCTTGAATCACCAGATGGGACTGCTTTATGGGGCTCCTCCTCCTTGCACCCCAACCTTACCACACCCTGTCTCTAACTTGAGAGTAAGTCCCTTGGGGCTGTCTCTCCCAGACAGGGCTATTTATATCCCCTGTCCTCAGATTACAAACAAAACAAAAAAGACTGAGTCCATAGCTGTCTACTCATCTGGAGGCCAGTCTTTTACAGAGGTCACCGCCCCCTCAAGTTCACAAAAAGTCCCCCTATCCAGGCCCTTCTAGTAAAGGCCCAGTAAATCTAAAGTCCAACACAAGAAAAGTAGTACTGCCGGAGATAGTAGTATCTTGCTGCAGAGTAATTTACTGCACTGAAACACACATGTAAACACTGACCATGGGTGTAAATTGATCCTTGAGCCTTGTCAGCCCAGCCATCTGGTGGCCTGCTCTGCCCTAGCTCAAATTGTTGATGTCCTGGACATGTGTAGACACTGCACCTAGGAGCAGTTTACTTGGGCTCAAAGTGCTCCAGAGTTTATTGCATTGCATTAATTGCACTTGTAGTTGCACCCACTGTCTTCCAGCCAGAAATAAATTAAAACAATGCAAAACCCTAGAGTTTCCAACATCTTCAACTAGCAGTTGAACCAACACTCATATACGCAATTGCATTTCCAGAGTAATTGCCTCTGCAATTAACTGAGTGATTTGCTGTGCATGTGGCTGTGGCCTGAATTGATTTTATGATGAGATTAAGTACTTATGCTACCATTTCCATACTAGGTTGCATTTCCTTTGTCTGCTATGCCATTGGCAGAAAAAAACGGCTGACTGGGGCACAGATACTGATAGATGGGCAGAAGCAATTTGGCTCAGCATCTCATGCTGGTGAATTTAAATGCAGCAATAAGGATGCACTGCACTGTGTGACCTTTCATAAACCCCTGAAACACAGTGAACCCTTAATGTTTAAGCAATTCTGCCTTTACAGCTGAAGACTCAACATTGAGGCCTTACTGGTGTTCTAGCTGTTTCTTTACTGAAACCTCCTATAAATACCCATGGAATTTAAGTGTACAAATAAATTTGATTCGGAATATTTTTAAAACTATCAAGAGAACCCAAAAAGGCAAGGATCTACCTGCTAGAGTTGTTATATTCTGGGTTAACTGTGTATGAACCTAGGTGCCCCTGCTTCTCATTTCTTAGATATTTTTGGCTCTGTACTTATGCCTCCTGTTTTTCTTGTTTAGAAACCTCGTCGCAATTTTCCAGCAGCAAATAAACAAGACTCAAGAATATTCTGATAGTGGCTTAGCAATGGTAAGTACTAATTATATGGCAATGCCAATCGCAAAGCATAATTTGACACCCCAAAAATGTTTAAAGTGTTTTTTTTTAAAAAGAGTTCTTATTAGCCCAATTTTTCCTGCCTTTTGGATGGCTGTTTTCAGGATCTTTTCAGCAGCTGGGAGATCTAGCAACTTCCATTCTGGCTTAATTTACACAGTGAAATACATGAGCAATGGTGTGATTCCCAGTGGCTTTAAGAGAACCCCTCAATATTGCAAGAGAGTTGGCAAGGGGGCTGGTTTACATCCAGAATTTTCTTTATTATGGTTTCAAAATTGCATTTAACATTTCAAACAAATTGTATACAAATCCAACTCCAAAATATTCCTCTCCCAGTCCTGCCAGGGTGTCCATCATCCAAGATTTGAGGAAAATATATCAAAACTGATACATTTCATAAAAAGTTTGAGTTTTGACAATTTATTGCTCTTCAACAAAGAATGATGTTTTGAAAAACTCTCAACTGGCTCTAGATGGCAAACCAGAGTGAAGCTGCATGTTGGTTGCATACCAGTGTATCTCCTTAATAATTCTGCTGTTTGCTTGGATTAGGTATTCACACATTATGAAAATGATTTTTCTGTCCCATCAGTTCTTTACACTAGTTTAATTCTGATAATTTAAGTGGAATTACAATACTGTTGTCAGTCAGAGGAGAACAAGGCTCTGTGGGCTGCAGTGTCTAATTCTGCCTGTCTAAGTGCGGAGGGAAAGTGAAAGCCTATGAATATTTTAGCTGCCTGTCCACCTACTGACACAGCCTTTACCATCTGCAGTATTTGCGTCCCTTTGAAGGGAAGGGCTCATTTTGCTGCTGGAGGAATCTCCGGTATATACTGTAGAGGAGTAATAAAATGATCTCAGCTGGTTGGGAAGCAGAGGGAGAAAAATGCTAACCCTTCATAACACTAGGTCCAGATGGTCAACCAATATCAGCTGATCCACTTCCCTATGCCATTTATTTAACAAGTTGATAACAAGTCATACTCTGGTCACTTTACATATTGCTGAATATAATGAAGCACTTTCCAATTGCTGCAATTTCCCTTGGGTCTTGAAAATGGAGCGGACCTTTAACTAAGTAATGCCTTTTGTTTTTTAGGAGGAACATATTGTTTGTGGGTTGGGACCTGATGGTGGAAAACCCATAAAAAGTGCCATAACCATGGGACTAATAGATATGGAAGAGGGCAGTTGGGAGAAGGACTAGAACTGCAGTGATGAACCTGTGTACTTGCTTAAAATTAAGTCCTACTAGCTTCAGTGGAATCGTCCAAAATTTAAATATGTCTTTTGCTGACTTGGGACCCATAAGATGGGTCAAGACAACAGTGGGATTTTTCTTTTCTTCTTTTTTTGTTTCTGCTTTTAAAGTAAGAGTCACATTTTCTACAGTCAAAAAATGGTTGATTCAAGAGCCAATGAATAACAAGTAGCACAGTAGGGAGGTGATTTATACAATCCAGTACTTATCTGAGATCCAGCTTACCCATTCCAGTTTTGCTGAAGTTGGAACTGAGCACTGTTGAGCCGTGGCAATAGTCAGATGCCCTCATGCCAAATGTTTAGCAGAGGGTCACACTATCTTTGCCTAAGTGAAGGAATATTTTGAACAAGAATAGAAACTTTCCAGATGTTAGCAGCACTTTGACTGGGCGAAATAAACACACATTGATCCTTTGTGGATTGTACTAGAATAAAAATGGAGGCTGGATGCATATCTTGCTGGGATCCTTTGACCCCAGCAGATTTTCTGCCTATGGCTGAACTTGATGATCTTGCGAGGTCCCTTCCAGCCCCTAACGTCTATGAAATCTATGAAAAAATAGGCCTGAAACTACGGAGCTGGGCTAACAAGGCATGGGCAGACATCACATGATATTATTTCAAACAGGGGGAGGGGACTTGTTGATGAACTGCACATCAGTGAATTCAGTATAGCTGGTACATCTGTTCAGCCCTATCCCCCAATAAGTGAAGCTTAATAATTTAACCTTGAATAAAATGGTGTTCCCCTTTAAAGCAGAATTTCCATTTTGTTTGTCGACACCCACCGTAACTAACCCTACATCAGGATTCAGGGCAGTCATTTTCTTGCCAAACATGGGCTGCTGAATACGGAGCAGATTCCTTACAGTTCCTTACAGTGAATGGAAGATACGTAGGTCTAGTGCTATCCAGATGCAGCGTTGCCAACTGTCATGATTTTTGGCATTGTTCTTAAAGTCTACACTTTGGGAATGTGAAAAACGTAGTTCTTTCATATATACGTACACACACATATACATATATACATACAAATATATATGAAAGAACTTATCTCTTTCTAAAAGAAATATATAGCAAAAGAAAGAGCTACGTTTTTCACATTCCTAAAGCATAGCCTTTAAGAACAACACCAAAAATCATATGAGCAATACTGCAGATGTTACCTAGAAATGAAGGAATGGATCAATTCCTATAAGGTGTTGGGCAAAGGGGGCCCAAATACACCCTGTGTAAGGCCCTGGGGTATCTGTCTGTAGGAGGCAGGAAGACGTATGCCAGTCTGCCCATCTGAATGGATTGACAAGACTACTAGAGGTCCCTCTTACCTATCATTTAAGAGGTGTCCAGATGAGTTCAACTAAGACAAGACCAAAGGTCCAGATCTACTCTAGTGGGAAGGACACGTAGCTTGTTTGTGCAAGGATAGTACTTGCCTGAACTGGAAGCCATTTGACGGTCTCTGATTTTAATTTTATATGTGCCAGTTCTTCTATTCCTTATATATAGTAGCCTATTGCAAAGATGCTAAGAAAAGTAAGAAAATATACATTATTCATAGCAAGGTTCTCTACATACTGCCATCTACCTATGCATATAGAATCATGTACAAAATCACAAAGCTGCTGTTAGCAAGCAATACAAATATTTGCAAACCAAACAAGCAGGCAAAACTCATTGTCCTATTATCCTAACTTGCCATCCTGTGTGTGTCTACGCATGGCTGAACAGCAGAGCAGTAAAAGCTGAGAAAAATGCTAAATGATGCTAATAAACAAGAAAGTCCCTAAAGGCCAAGGACTTGAGTAGATTTATAAGCTGGGAAATGTAATGCATGTCCAGCTCTCTTAAAACAAATAGAAAATCTTTAATAACTTCTTCATTAAGAGTTATTATGTAGATCATGATGGCCCTGGAAGTTGTAGAACCGGCACTAATGCAAAGGGAGGTGTATGTCCCACCTTGGAAAGCTTACCATTAAGTTAACTGATCTTGAAAAGATGGAAACATGGGCTTAACTTTAAACAGCTATATTGCTCAGCTAGTGGAATTAAGCACTGCAACAGGTTGCCTGGGGCTTTTGCTACTTTAAGGGTACAGACTGCAGCAGAAAAAGCCCTTGATGGTTAAATGGGATAGGTGCAGGACAGAAAGCAGTAAGGGAACAACCACAGCCTGGACAGTAAGATGCCCATTAAGGTGATGGGATGCACCTGAACCTGGTCAAGAAAACACTTGACCAGAACAGGGAGGAGCCTAGGGGATATAAACCTGGGTCCTGGAGGCAGACAAGTGATTTAGCCTTGACCCCTACAGTGAAAGGAGCTCCTGCCAGCTCAGACTGGTGGGGAGAGGGGCTATAGGCCATGGCAGATACTCCCAGGGTAGAGAGAGCGACTGGGCAGGACTGAGACTTTCAAAGCTGCTCTGGATATTTAGTCATTCAATTTAATCCTAAAAGAGCTAAACTGCTTTCCACAGATCAGGCTCTTCACCTCTTCCCCTTCGGGAGACAAAGGGTTAACAACTCAAAAAAGCTAAATCCTTCTTAATTTGTGTGCGGGGCTAGAGATGAGGAACAGCTGGCACTTGTTAGGAAGGCTCTAAAGAAAATACAAATAGCTGAAAACTGAGTAGGGGTTGAGGTTACATGCTCAAGGAAATAATTATTGGAGTACAGCAGGGAGTTCTAGCACATTCACATCAAATAGAGATGAAGTAAAGTACTGATAGTATGGAGCTACTTGGCATACTTTCCTTCCCCCCCCCCATTAGAGATGGAAAAAAGCTTAAAATATTTATTTTGACTCTGACTTTTCTATCTTGCCTCTATTTTGTTTCCAGTTTGATAGGGTTTGGTGAAAGGGCAGCCCCCTCATTAAACACCACTCCTCGTTAAGGGTTTGAAAAATCAAACCTACTTAATTCTAGTACTTACTTGCTCATTGAAAATCTGTGCGGCACACGAAAGGTTCAATGTGCACATGGCCATGCCATCACTTGCCTCTGAGATGCTGCAGTTTTCTCCTTGAACTTGGATGGATTTTTTCTTTTCTTTCAAAGCCCAATATCCTGTTTTTTTACTGTGATAAATCTCAAAACTTGGCATAGGGAGTGGACAAAGGT
Source organism: Crocodylus porosus (assembly GCF_001723895.1). Classification (NCBI taxonomy): domain Eukaryota; kingdom Metazoa; phylum Chordata; order Crocodylia; family Crocodylidae; genus Crocodylus; species Crocodylus porosus. The sequence goes on along the minus strand of NW_017728924.1, from coordinate 8,200,753 downwards.
CTAATGTCAAGAGTTTAAAAGCTCCCCTTTATTTGAAAGTAATAGGATTTGTGTTCTGCAAATGCATTCTGGGGTGCAAAAGCATAGATAAAAAAAAAAAAGGGATAGGGTTGGGGAAATGAAGCAGAGTGAGAGGCAGGCTGGAAAAAGGTTGCTGAGAAGGGCTGAGAGAAAGTCAAGAAATGTATCTGCAGTGTACCTTAAGATATCCTTTTAACTAGAACAAAGCCTGTGGGTGTGTTTAATTGAATCCCTCTACAAACTACCTTGGGTTCAAATCACAAGAAGGGGGAGTATTCACAAGATGGCACTTGCAGATATAGTATAAGAGGGTTGGGGGTTTTTCTTGTTTTGCTTTGTTTAAACTAAATCTCAACCTGCAGGAAGCTCACCTGCTCTTTGCACAGAAAACCACCCTTCTGGTACTGCAGATGGCAGTGTCACTATGGTCAATAAATTTCAGAGGAGGAAGCCATAGAGAAAAGCTCATACTAGCCAGGACACTTAACCTTCCCTTGCCCAAAAGGAAATTAAAGATCAAAAGAATTAGGAGGGACCTGGAGTCCATCTTTGACTCACAGCGCCAAATTAGTAGCTAAGATTCAATACAAAGGCTAATCAGCCCTCATATGTCAGAATCTCTCTTTGATGACCAGAGCTATCACTTGCCTTTTGTTTAATTCCTCTTCCCCCCCAACCCCCCCAATATAGGGTTATGTGCCTTTGCCACATTGAGCCAATAGGTGCTGCTTGTTTGCATGGTTTATCTGATCTAATTAGTCCAGGATCATACAAATGACTTAATTAGTATGTAGACAAGGGTCTTCAGGTAATTCTGATATCTTTTTATTAGACCAACTCAAATAGTTGGAAAAATTCTTCTGGGCAAGCTTTTGAGTATAAATACCCTTCATCAGGCTGAGGAAACATCTGCAGTTGGTGCATGCTCTTCCTACACGGAAGAAGCCAGGGGCTGGTGTGCAATGCAAGACAGGCAGTGAGTGAAGATGTAAATTGAGGATTCAGTGGGTGAGAGTCAGGATTGTAGAAGTTTAGTCCTCTGGAGACCACGTTGTGTTTCTTGCATAGGCTTAGCACTGTTTGAGTTTGGCTTCTTT
>NW_017728924.1:8197045-8199535 GCF_001723895.1 Crocodylus porosus | reverse complement strand
TACTAATAAGCTCTGTCTTATGCAAGGGTCCAAGTTATAACCACTGACTTGTCAAGAATCCTTGCTTTGAATGGGAAGTGTAGCCCTAGACAGACAGGGTTCTTTGGGTAAATGTGGTATCTTTTATTAGATCAACTGAATAGTTAGAAAAGTTGTTCTTTGCAAATTTGGGGGCACTAGTGAAGAATAGAGGTATTTCACTTCTTATCCTTGTGGTTTCTTTGCTATTGTGGCTTCATCTTATTGTGGCTGCTGTAAGTAGTTTTGATACAAACTATTACTTGTTTTTGTTTTAATAATGTCCACAACGTGTGAAGTGCAGACAAAGATCCATAAAATGCTCCAAGGGCTTCATAAGCTAAAAGGAAACAAAAGGTGAATGGAATGGGCAGTGGTAATTGTTCAGGGAATAAACTTCCATGGATAAGACAACGGAAGTGATCACGGTGCAATTATATCAACTACTGCTTCTGAATGCACGTAGCCTCGCTATTGGAATATGGTTTTTCGTTACTGCAAAAGTGGGCTGGAAGCTAGCAAGTAAATAACCTAGAATAGATGCTACAAAAGTGAATGTAATGTTAGGGTATTGAAAAGCAAGAGAGGCATGGGAGTTTACAGGGAGATTTATTATATCCTAATTTTCCTTTAGGTTTAGTTGATCTAGCCTTTGGGTAGAGTTCTCCTAGGGCTCCCATGGTGTTGGTAGTTTGGCCCTGAAGTTCATAGCAGGCAACTAAATCCACAGGAGGCATCTAAACAGAGACTGGCAGTGATGCACATGTTTCTCTAACAGGATCTTTCCAAACACTTTTAGGTCAAACCTTGGAATAACTGTGCTATGCACAAAATTATTATACCCATGTTCTAGATGGGGAAAATGGAGGTAGGGCTTTGTTCAAAATGCTGACATTGTGAGTGGCGTAACTGAGAACATAAATGTTACTCTGTGTTTTGACATCTAGTGCTTACATCTAGATTTAGGCGGAGATTTTCCTGCAACCATCGGGCATTTACAGGAATAACAAGAATACCCCATGTTGATACTAAGATAACACTGAGCAGGGATGTGCAACATCGTGCCTCTGGGCTTATGCCAGTCTCTGAATGTCAGAGATAAGGAAAAAAATCTTTATAAAGAGCTCATTTTCCCACGTCTCTCTAATGCGAGTTTCCATGCGCCTTGCTCTGAGGCACCTGGTACAGGCTGCTGGTGGGAACGGTATGGCACTCCCTGTGTTATAAAACCCGCTGGATGTATTGCTCCCTCTAATTCCATCAGGCTCCATGGACCACGTTCGGTTTCATGTGCTGGGTGCAGAACTGGTCATAGGACCAAATGCAGAAGTGAATTTAAACTGGAGTGTAACTTCCAACCCCCTCAACATGCACGTTTATACCTTTGTAAACTCCCATGTCAATTTGCACAAAATCTAGACTGGGTGTGCTAAACCTTGCAGTGTGCACGGGCAGAAACGGGCATGGCTGTGTAGTGCACATGAATCACAGTGTTGTGAGAAGTACCTGAAAAGACATAGTGTGAGCTGAGGTTAAATTGAATCCCTGATGATTTTCTTTATTGAAGGGTCAGCACAGCTCACTGCATTCAAATCAATGCACCTCAAAGCTTATATCTGGGGATAATACATTTGTAAACAAATGAATTCTAGAATAATTCATAATCTCTCTGCTTGCCCTCCCAACACTTCCCCCCCACCTTATCTTCTAAACAAGTAAATCATTTCCTGTGTGCTCTTAACTGAGTGTAGTTGCACTGGCATCTTGACCAGTCTCTGAACTGTATCTGCATGAACACAGTAAAAATGTTTGTCTAAATTTATTTATCAAGCCTTGCTAATCTAGAAGCACCCTATAACCTTGAGAAACTGTTAATACAGACCACATCCAGGGATCATTTCGCTCATCAGTGAAATGCAGGCAGGGTCCTGGACTTGATAGAGCAGTCATCTGCTCTGATATGGCATTTCCTACCTTCCTGTGTTGATGTAGGTAGCTCTGGGGAATATGTGCATAGAATTGGAAATGATATATTGTGTTTCATATGCAACTTTACATTTTGGATTGCTAGGTGTGAACGATCACAAAGCTGTTCCTAACACCAGCTTTCTAAACAACAGTCGTTTCCTGTACTTGACTGGAATATTAACTGCTAGACTGGAAATGTTACTTGTCACATACTGTACAGACCTGCCACCTGGCAATTCCCTGCTCTGAGCACTACAAAACACTTGCAGAGTGTAAATGGTGCAGTGGGAACCGACTGTAAAATTTCTATAGAGTCTCATTAAAAAAAAAAGTCAGAAGTTTGATAGGCTTGTCACTACGTACCCTGTTTTTTAACTCTTTTTAGGACTCCAGCTAAACTTAAAGAATAGTTTTATTGTTTTGCTTGTTGGTAGCATCGAGAGCAGTGATGTTAACTGGGCTTCCCAGGTGATGTGGGGTGCCACAAGATTTTTTTTTTTTTTT
>NW_017728924.1:8184112-8196418 GCF_001723895.1 Crocodylus porosus | reverse complement strand
CCACAAAAACAAACAAAAAAACCTCCCCAAAAACCCCAAACCCAAAAAACCCAGAAAGATTAAGGCTTTTTGCAATCAGGCACTATGGCCCTGAAGCCAGACCTATCTCTATATTATGAAAATAAAGTTTGGATGTTTTCATTTACCCAGGATGTGTGGCCTTGCTGTCTTCCTGCCTGGGTTAGGTACCCTGTCTGCTTCTGAAGGCTGGGAAACCTGTGTATGAGACCCAGTCTTTTAAAAATCAATTAACCCTTGCTGCTATAACCATTCTTTGTGTGTGTGTGTGTGTGTGTGTGTGTGTGTGTAATATGCTAATTTTCAAAGGCAAACCTTTAAATACCATTTCTAAGCCAACAGTCTAGAGTCACCATCAAGGGTCAGTGTCCCTTTGGGGGTGGGTGCTGTATAAAGTCTGTGTATGACGCAGACTGTATGCCCTAGAGAGTGTAAAAAAAACCCCAAACAAACAAAAAAAACACAAAACCAGGCAGTGACAGACTGCACAAGCAATTTATTTTCAAGTAATTGCTTGGTAGAGATTAGCTGGTTTGTTTTTTGTTTTATTATTTCCCTTTACCCTCTGTGCAAGAGCCCTGCCAAGCAGTACCACCTTCGCTGATCCAAAGAAAAAGAATATGCAGCTTGGAACTGAAAACTGTTACACCAGGTATCAGGTACAGATTACATCCATTCACATTTTCACACGGCAGTCGTGTGTGTCAGGGCACCCTCAAGAAAGGCCTTTCTTTGGAGTACAATAGTACCCCCTATATTCCTCTCTTTCTCTTCTTGTTTCTCCCTGTTAGAGAGGAGCTAAGACAAAAACAGAGGGGTACAAAAAGACTCCTGAACTCAGTATTTGAAGGAGATGGCCTCCCTCCTTGCTGATTATCCCCCTGTGAGAAACCAGGCCCCTAGAGTTTGCACGCAACAATAAAGAAATATTAAAAATGAATGGAATCCCTGCCTGAGCTTAGGCTCTCCACATTTTCCCCAGGGGAATTAGGTAGCTGCAACAATGCTTTATTCTGGTTTATTCCTCTGGGAATTAGTCAAAAGCTAGCTGTGAATTTTGGATTCTCAACATACCTAGCTTTTACAAAGTAGTCCTGGACTTGATTTAAGCAGAACTGTTTGTTTTTGAAATTGGATAACGATTCAGTTAGACTCAATGTGTTTAGAGATGATGCATTGCTAAGTAGCTGGAGTTGAGACATGGGTTCAAGCCTCTGCTGTACTGCAGACTCTGGGAGACTCCATGTACGGACATTCACCGTCTCCCAGGAGAATTGCCGCTCTTCCAGTAGAAACCAGAAGTGCACAGATGTTCCTGCTTTTCCTCTCTGAGCAAAAATGGCTAGCTACACCCAGGTAGAAATAACCTGGGGGAGTTTCTCCTGGGAGAATAACTGTCCGTACATTTCCTCATGACTTATCTGCTCCCAAGGACCAGGAAGAGTGGAGCTGAGAAGAAAGGCGGTCATGCTTTCCAGAAAGCGGGGCTCCTTGGCTTGGAGAAGGCACAGAGCAACTGCTCCTTCCCCTTCCTTGGATCAGGAAGGCTGGGAGGGGAAGTGTGGGTGGGAAGCATCCACCAGCTCATGCTTTACCCTCCAGGGTCTCTGGAGTAAGACTTGGGCAGGAAGATCTGCTCAGCACTAGAATTCCTGGGTCAGCAATTACATTACTTGTGTAAGTTAGCCACTGCGGAGCTTTTAGTACATCCCCATTCATTCCTGTTTTCACCGGCTTGTACCTGCCACGTGCATCATCCTGTGGAATAAGCATTGCAACCATCATTAAGGAATAGATGGGTGGAATAGACTCTACTTGCTCGAGCTGCACCCACTTCAGTAGATAATTCCAACCCAAAACTCTTCTGCAGAGGGAGCGACCAGGGCACCTTACTTCAGTTAAACTCTGCAAGCATTGCCGCCCGCTTTCAAATAACATTTCTGAGCCTCTCACTAGGGATTGTTATTGAAAACACTGATATGTAGAAGACTTTTAATGAGATAAAAGAAAGCAGAACTTGTGCCCCGTGGATTAAAGGAATCAAGGGAAAGAGAAATGCGTTTTCTGAACCTCTTTGTGCACGTCTGATTCTGAGGGAAGGTCGGTTTTAGATTCATGTATTTCAGCGGGGGGTACTGAGCTGAGTTTTTTTTTATTTCAGCTTTTGGATGCTGAATGTTAGGGGCTAGACTTGCCCTCAGGATCAGGCTTTTTTCTGTTCTGATGGAGCGTGAGTCCTAAACAGTATAGCAATCCCAAACTTGCAGGAGCACCTGACCTGCCTTGCATCTATCCAACTCATTCTTCTCTAAACTTTGTGGCGCCCCAGACCCAAACGTGGCTCTTCAAAGAGCCTACTGATCTTATCTGTTCACCTGAGGGTTTTCCAAGAAATTACCATATGCATAAGTCCTTAGATAGGCCTTTAGCCAGAGAAGCATTGGATCACTCCCAAACCTCAGCATCACACCATCACTCACCAGCATATTTTGATCATCACATATCTTATTTAAAAGGCAACCAAACTGGGGAGGGCTGCCACCTGCACTCAAAACAGGAGAACTTGGCTATTCATCTATATAAATATCAAACTGTGCCGTGACACGTCCCAAGGGAAGGCCCTGGGATCAGTGGGTATGGTGCTGACTGGTGCCTGGGATGCTTACCAGGACATCCAAGGTCATTTCAAGAGATGAAGATCATTGTGAAGAACAGCTGTTGCTTGGGGAGAAGCACTGGGAACTTGGAACGAGAATCACGTTGGAGAGGGAAGCCGAACCTCCAGCTGCAGCGTATCCCATGCTCTTCACAAGCGCAATGTCTGCCTGAAGTCTGTTCCCTCTTTTTTTTTTTTTTTTTTCCAATTCTATTTCTTGAGCTACAGATGACATCTGAGCATCTCTGACCTGATCAGTTCAGAGCAGAGATGGTTTCTCTCTCAGAGCTTCCCACTGTGCAATGGCAGATACTGTTAAATTTGTTAGGAAAATCATTTTGACTAAGCTATCATTTCCAGTCCTCAGTAGCCCTTTTTTTATTAAAGCTCTCCTCTCTTCTTCTAGGACTACATGCCATCCAGTAGCCTAAATAGTAGGCTGCAGCCTTTAAAATGCCATCCAATAGCCTAAGTAGTTGACAGCAGCCTTTAAAACACGGTACTCCGTTTTGGGTGCCAGCTGAAGAATAGCAGACCAATTTGACAGGAAAGAGCATCCATTCTTGCCTTGATTCATATTTACATGTACCCTTGTGTTCTCAAATCAAATAACATTATCAGTTTCCTTCCTGCCCAAATAGTGTTTTTATGGGTAAAATGCCACTGCTATTTATAGCTGTAATGATTCTTTGTGGGAGCAGCAGTAGTTGCTGTAACTTGAATGAATGTCCAAAGTTAGACTTTTTTTTTGCTTTTATCGCAGGCTTGGATGCTGTACTATGCTTGAAAGCATCTGCCACTGTTGTTAAGCGATAAGAGCTGGAAGTACCTTATGATCGGTATCTGAAAAAGAGTTAGATGCTGCACGGGCATCTTCACACGTTCAGTTTGAGCTGCCATGATCTTGTGGTTTGTTTTTTTTTTTTAGGAACTTTTATTTCTGTGTCTGGCAGTGCTTTTGCACGGGTTAACTCTCTTCACAATGTTTCTCAGCCTTGAGGCCTTTCATGCAGGGACACCTGGTAGGGCTGCCTCCTCTCTAAAATACTCTATGCTTTGCCATTGCTCCATGTGCTGTAGCAGTGCCCAACAGGCCTGGCCCTCCCATCACCTGCAGTCCTGGCTGCTGGCCCCCCCGGTTATGGTGACGGTCTATGCTGACGTGACTGTTCTAGCATGGAGATTGACATAGAGTCCTTGAGCAAGTGTTTGGGCCTTTGAACATGCTTCCTTAGCCCGTACTAACTGGGCCAAAAGTGATTTTTTTTTTTGTCCTGGGCAACGTGGCTGATGCTCCCCTTGGCACTGGTGCTTGCATAGTTTCTCGTACTGCGTCCAGGTCCTGGTCATCCACAACCTGGCAGCTGCTACTCCTGTGGCATAGGTGTGCCATCCTGGGCCCACCAATAACCTTGCTCAAAAGGCTCCAGTAGCTTCTTGTGGACTTGTCTGGAATGGACACCAGTGGCTCCAGCAGGCCCTCCTACCTACCTGTCAGTGAGGGGGTCAAGGCATGATTGACTTGGTAAGCAAAGTACTTGCCTTATGCTTGTAAGCCCGTCAGCACTTGCTCTTTGCTGGTGAACCTGGGTGCTAGCTGGCCCTCATTTTCCTTTGTCAACCTCCATTGGAAAGTTTTCCTCTTGGATCCTGATTGCCTTGGCTGGGATGTCCTTCCACCCTTGAACTGTAGCTTCACCTGGGGCTGTTGCTCCTCCTTTCCAGTTGAGACCCCAGGGCAGATGCCTACAATTTCCAGAGCTGCAGGAGCCCTTGGTCCATAACCTGGCCTTGGAGGTGCCTCTCTTCACCTCACCACTTCACTTGCCTCATCACTTCCTTGATCTGGCCACACACCATAGAGCTGACCCAACCCTTCAACTCAGCCCCGTCTGCCTGGTGCTTTGCAAAAAACTGTGGCTGAGTGGATGGGCCTGCACTCTGCCCATTTTGCTTCATGCCTCTTACTGACATGAAAGCTGCCCTCTCCATGGATGTACCTCCTGCCCCAGAGGTCCACCTCCACAAACGATGAGCCCTCCCCAATGGCAGCTTGCTAGACAACCCCCACCCCCTCATCACTGCCTATTTCTCCAGCTGTGGATAGCAATGAGAGTGGCTGGCCTGGTACCCTGGTGGGCTCTGCTTTGAAATCCTGTGTGGACAGGCACTGTACATGTGGCTGGTCAAAGTGTCATGCCCGTGTCCTTGCCACCTGTCCTAACACAACTTGGAGGCAGTGCCTAGGGGCAGCAACACTAGCCTGTCCATCCTGTCTCCATCAGAGGCAGGGCCCAGGCCAATTCCTCACTACGGGCAATCAAGGCACAGGGCTTGGAAAGATCTGCCGGGGAGGGACAGGTCCTGATCTGCTGGGAATCCCTGCCCAGCTGGGGGCTCACTGCTAGTAGTGGATTGGGGCTCCAGGCTCCCTGCCAGCCTCTGGACTCTCCCTGGCTGCTGCAGGTGCCTGGTGCAGGGTCAGAGGGAGCGGGAGTTAAGGTGCTGCCATGAGCAGCAAATCTGCTTCCGCATCCTCACACGTGTAGACACCTGCCTGGAGTGGGTTTTTTCTAGAGTTTGCACGTATAGACGCACCCACCTTTTACTGTAATGTAAATCCAGAGTAACCACATTTGACTGTAGCGCATATTGATTTTTGAAATTAGTCTGAAGAAGTCGACAAAGATATACTTTGCCTAAAGCATCCCTGCAACCTGGCCCTTTTTACGCACTAAAAATCGGTGTTGGCACTAATCATAAGCCGTAAGCGTAGGTAAGTAAACTAAGTAAACAGGGAAGCAAAACTAGCAACAAGAGTGGTAAAAATGGTAAGCATGCACCTCATTGGACTTTAGCTATGACAAAATGTGTCTGGAGAACAAAGATCATGAATCGCTTGTGGCATGCGGAGAAGCTGCAATGAATGAATCAGCTGTTATTGCAAGCTTCAGGGAATGTGATTGTACAGATGACATCTCACATAAATGACACACATGTTTACTTCATAGGCCAGAATAGACATTTAGAAGGAACTGTCTTCAAAATACTCCACTCGCTTTGCTATGAGCTCCTACCGTTTTAAGTATGACCCATTTCACTAAATCCGGTATAACCAAAATGTTCTGGTTTACTGTATGGTTGCATGCTTCTAAATTTACGTGACTAGCCATAAGATGCCAAGGGCAGGAGTCTCTATAAAATTGTTTTCTCAGATTGTTGGGTTTGACCAGAGGTTTATCCTCAAACTCAGTCCCACTAATCATCTGTGCTACAAACGCTGATCTTGGCACATGGTGGCAGTCCAGCCTGAGCCTGACATCTCCGCACCGCTTGCAGATATGAGATGAACCCAGTTATTACCCATCCTTTCCCCACCTCCTTGCCTGAAATGCTGCTATGACTTGTGTCGAACATTGCATAAGCAGAGAAAGTAGCTTTCTCTCTGCAGTGTTTATCTGAGAAAAAGAATGAAGGATTGGATATTTGGTTTGCTGAGCAAAGGTTTCCAATGTAGTTAAAAATCCATGATGAGTTTTAATAGGTTTCCTGTGCAAAATACTGGAATAAGTTCAGAAGAAAATAGGAACACTGAAAAAGCAATCATTTATTAATAACCTTGCTAGTATTAACAATAACATCTATATCTTATATACATAATAGCAGCCTTTGTGGATTATGGTGTGTCTCATTAAGGCCTTTTATTACTTTGTAATTGAAGCTTTAAAAATTAAAATGAAAATATTTGTGTGAGACTGCCTAGTCTTCATTGCAACATGTTGTTATGTTTTTATAAGCATTTATGGCAGTGGGTCCTTCAGATGCTTTCTAAAAAGACCGGTTCAGTGAAATACACTTGAAATACGCTCCAAATACGTTTAAAATTAAAATCTTTTAAGTCAAAAGAAGGTCACGGTGGTGCTTACTGCACAATGTTTTCATGGATAAAAAGCCAAGGAATTACAGAAATACACTCCCTACCTAGTAAACAGGGAGTTCTTTCATATTCCTAAATTGTTGCCGATCCATTTGGCACATCTCAAATGAACATATTGTTTACATAGATAAAATAAATTTAGTGTCATTTGACTATATCCAAACAAAATTAAATTAAGCCCGCAGCCCTGCTTTTTAATTAGGAGATGTAAGCTTGACCACACGTAACTCAGGTGCCAATGACGACTTTTTATTCTTCTGTAAAAGAGATACTATTGGGCTTACACAATTTGTGCAGACACGCAACTTGCAAACAGTAGTTAAATTCTCCACTGATTTTTTTACCTCTTGTACAACACCAATGGTTTCAGGGCAGACTGTCTCTGTGCTTTTAGTGCAGAAAAAATGCCTTCCCTGTTTTCTTAAGGTGATACCTCAGTGGTTGACAGGCTCCTGTGGTTGTATCTTTGCTAACATCAAACACCAGAGCATATAAGCGATTGCAAAGCACTGTCTGTAAATTTTTTTTCCACTGGATGGGCAGGGATTTTTCATTTCATACATCATTCACAACCTGCTGTAGTGATTCCACAAAGTCACTCAGGAGGCTTTAAAAAGTTAATGGAAAAGAAAAACTTTGTTTTAGATTTTCTCTTCTCTCTAAGTCTGTAGCTTTGACTTGTTCTCCTCATCTGTAAAAGCATCACTAGGGATCCAGGAATGTTACCTTGAACCAACATTGGTTCCATTTCGCAGATACCTCAGTGCAGGACCAAGTCATGGGGCCAAGGGTGGCTGCCTGTAGATGTGCCCTCTTCTGAAGGAGGAATGAACGGACCCCAAATTCTTCATTAATGGCCAGAAGGTCAAATACAGTCAGTCTGACTGCCTTATTTGCTGCCTCCAGAGCAATATCTCGCCAGCACAAGTTTCTGTGACCATTATGTGCAGCTGCTAGAGGATGGGAAAAGGACATGGCTGTGTTATCGGTGAGGCAGGAATCAGAACCAGCTTTCACTTGGGGATGCACTTTATGTAGGGCCTTTCTGCAAGGGGCAGCGGTCAGTGGAAATAGAAGGCCTTTAACACTTTCCCAAAGAAGCTCAATTTAATCATCTAATTTTGTGCCTGTTCTGAGCTCTCCCTTAGCAGCTGAGCTACAGAGGCCAGCAGCCTGCTACAGCTTTGTTTCGGCATTTAGCTCAAAGGTGGAGGTGCGTGTAGCGGTGCAAAAGGCCTCTGGTTTAAACTATGTTGTCGGCCCATGCTGGGGGTTATATAAGTGCATTTTGGCCCTGGACCCTTAGAGTTCAGTAGAGCTGATTAGGTAGATGATAGGCCTCTTCTGCAAAACGTGTGTCCACTGGCTCACTTTGTGGATCTCGTTTCCCATGCTTGTTTGAGCTTTCCTGGCAATTATTACCATTTGGTGGTTTATTGATTTGTTTTCTAATTTTGTTACGAGGCATAAGTTATGCGGGCAGGTTATCACTAATCTTGCAGAAAGGAATGCTTTGCAGGCAGGAGAATGTTGGGTAATGGACCTGCTGGATCGGCTTCTCAATGGATGAAGGCAAATGGCACCTGTGAGTGAAAATTAGGCTGCTGATGTGAGTGGATTGGTGCCAGCGTCATGCAAGGCTGAATTTAAGTTACTGAGCCAGCTATTGACCCCACGGTACACTGATGTATTGCAGAGTAACTCCGATGAAGCTTGGGGCTATCCACCGGTGTAAATGTGATCCAGCCCCAGGGCAGTATTTCTGGAGAAGCAGTCGTTGTCAGTCTGGGAATAATGTTTTGGGGTCAGATTCCTCAGTGCAGTGCAGTTTGGTGCTAGGACAAAGTGACATTGCATTTGTCCTTTCCCCACGGCTAAGTGGCACTTACACAAACCCTCTCCTTTTTGTATGCAGAGCGGCGCAGCCCAGCAGCAATTAGGTCTTCCCCTGTCAGAAATCAGGCTTTTGGGGTCATTGGCAATTGTGACCATGGTATCCTCTGTACTTAGAAAAGGACCACAGTCACTGCAGAGCAGCTAACACTGAGCTTCTAGTGGTGTCTGCTTTATAACTCTGCTTTTTTAAGCTATTGATGTAATCCACAGAGTCTTGTTCTATAGATTCAATGGAAAGGATTAAAACTGAGCAAGAAAAATAAGCCAGATTTTAATACATAGTTTATAATGGGTTAATAAATTGATTGATACTGATTAACAATTATGCTGTGAAGTCCAAGGGGTCAGATAACTAGGAATTATACATCACACAATCATAGAGAAGCAGGGCTGGAAGAGACCTTGAGAGGTCGTCTAGTCCAACCCCCAGCCTAAGGCATGATCATCCCTATCCAAACCATCCCAGACAAAGCAACTGTTTGATCTCTTGGCAAAACTGCCCAATCAACCCTGATACAATCACAAGGCATAGCGCCCTACCTTGCCACAGGTTAAATAACATTAACATCTATTGCTGATGTTTCGATAATTATCTGTAATGTGTACCACACAAGTCTTAACACCCTTAGAACAGCTATTACTCTTTTAAAAATGATAAATATTTTTGAATGATCTCTTGTATTCATGGTACACTTACTGTAATAGAGAAGAACAAGGCAGGGATCACTCTGTGTCTATTATTGTACCTTCTGGATATATATAATATAGAATCACGTGTGTTAGTGTTGCAATTGCTTTCAACCCTAAATTTTTGTCAGTCTAGAAAGTTAGGGCGGTTGATTAGAAATATATAAAACTCAATGATTAAGACTAATGAAGAGGGGAAGGGCTCAGCCAATCAATTATAGAAGGCAAGATTTCCCTTGTTGTTCTTATTCATTATAGAAGACAGTGAGGAGGAGAGGAGCTCAGCCCCCCTCCCCCCCAGAGTTGCTGGGTTTCAGTTTGGCTTTTTAATGCATTTTAGGTTGAAATCAAAACATTTCACAGACCTGATGTTAAGCTTATGCAGTTGCCCTCCTCCTTGAACTCACCTGATCCATGCTTGTTAGTAAGTCAATAGGATGATGAGCTCTGATTCCAGAATCCAGACTCAACTGGAAGTTCATCCGCACTTCCGCTCCCTTTCCTGCTGAAATAGCTGTCGCTTAAAATATCTATTTATGACACAGGATAAATATCCTAACACTGATGGTAATGATTGTGAGGGGCAAAAATTAATGTTCTCATGATTGGCAGGTTTCTTGTAAAATATATGCTCATTGGATGCATTTGAACTACACCATTTATGGGATGAAATAATCCGCTAAGCAGTGTCTTCAAATAATTTCCCCAGATTTGGTTGTGATCTGTAGGGAATGTAGGGACAATCAGGCACAGGATGTATAGATATTGCCTGCTGCAGAAATTAGCTAATGTTAAAGACAAGTATATCTATACAATTTATGAATTTACTTTGGCAAGTTTATTTTCTGGCAGTTAATTATTCATATACATGAGGCAGAATTATTGTGCAAAATCCAATAAAAGCAGTCAATTACAAACCTAAATTATAAGTGTAATCAGAGTCTTTAGGAGCACAAAAACTGATTTGCATATATTCTCACTGAAAAATGCTTTGTGTAAGATGAACATTGCACTTTTGTGCAGTCTCAGCTCAATTAGTTATTTCTGCCGCATAAATAACAGTATATCATTTTGTCAACTGCATTTTTTTTCTGCAACTGACGTTCTTAAAAAATAAAGAAATAAATGAAATCATTCCTCCAGCTGAAATCCGCTCTGCCTGGCATTTAATGGGTAAATATAATGGGACCTTCCCAAGTGTACGGACAAACACATGTGAAATGATCAAGGGAATGCTGTGAAGACAAATGTTACCCTTAACCCAAAGATTTCCCTTATTCTTCAATATCCATTAGACTGTGGTACTCGAAGTCACATAAATATATTATTAACAAGCTCTGGAGCAGTTTTGTTAGTGCAACTAAAAACATGTAAATCTCTAATAGCGTTGTGGTAGGACAACCTGGTGGGGCGGGCGGCAGAGGAGGGGGGAGCGGTATTACTTTACCAAGGATAACAGTATTGTTGAAGTGATACTTTCCCAGAAAATTGAACTTATTAATTATAGAAGACAATTAAATTAAAAGGAGGTAGGGAGGTCTGTATCCAAGCAGATTTCAGCTCAGGATAAATTGCATTGGCTTAACACCCTGCATTACCTGCACAGAATATTTGGAATGACCATGGATTAACAAGGTGTATAAGCCCATCTGCATCTCTTGTGGAAAATTTGTTTTCTGCAGGATTAGGTGCATAAACTTGCAGAGATCAACCTCATCTTTGCAGCTGCTTCCTCATGCAAAATCCTCTAGCTTTCAGTTTACAACTCGGTTTTTTAAATACACTTTTTAAATTTCAAGTTGATGTTGCAGAGAAAAAATGATATTGTTACACTCCGTTCCAAAGTTGGATAAGTAGGAAATGCAAATGGTATTTAAACTATCGTTGGACACTCTCCTGTTTTTTAAATAAAGGATGAAATAAATGGTATAAAAAGATCACAGGCTAGGAAGTGTGCAAGAAGAACGGAAGAGGGAAGATGTAGTGTGACTAGACATCGTTAGACATGTGATGGTTAGTTTGATGGAGTGAAGAATTATTATGTTTGTGATAGCTGTGACTTCATGGGACCTCAGCACTGTTGGCATTGCTGCTGTTGGCATCCTCCCTGCAAGGCCAAGAAATACACAAGCAGGGTAAAAGAGCAATCACTCTTGGGCAAGCAAAATGAGTGGTTTTCAATCTTTTTTTGTACCAGGACCCATTTGTAAACATTGGCAGACAGTCGTGACCCCGTGTCCCTCACTCCTGACTTGCTGCCCTCCACCCCCAGGCCCCAGCCGCACAATGTATGGGGCAGGAGGTGGGTGTGTGGGGCAGAGCGGGGTGACCTCAAACAGCCCCTTGCAGGCTGGAGCTTTGCCAGCTTGCAAGGGAAACGCAACAGTTTCTCACATTTTTCTCCTTTAAAGGAGAAACCATTTTTAAAGTTTGATCCATTTTTAAAAGTGTGCCCATGTCTCTTACATACAGTTTTGTGACCCACAGGTTGAGAAATGCTGCTTTAAATAATTCTCCCCATCAGAGCTGGGTTTAAGGGTACCTTGGAGCCATCGTTGTCTACAGGCCCTGAGACGGTGTCTATCACCCGTCTCTGGACAGGTAGCTAGTTATCATTCTTCCACTTTAGTTCATAACAAGTTATCAGCAAAGCTGAAAAATAAGTGTGATAGCAGTCTCTGGAGTGTTTGAGAGTGCTGCCTTGAAGCCACCCCTATTAACTCCCTCTGGGTCTGGAGAATGCAGAGCAGGAGGGGGCGGGCGGGGTGTATTTTCAGCACTCACCTTACTAGCAGAGGTAAGGCATTGTACATGTGCCCTCACATGTGCCCTTGCCATGGAGGAGTCATTAAATAGACAGGGTTAAGTGGTAGGTTACAGGGGTGGGTGGACGAGAATAGGATTGGATTCAACACTGACGAGTGCAAGGTGCTGCACCTGGGGGGGAAGAACCAGCACCATACCTACAGGCCGGGAACACCCTTCTCGGCAGCGCAGAGGCGGAAAAGGATGTTGGAGTTGTCATTGATGCCAAGATGAACATGGGCCGGCAGTGCGGGGACGCGGTCAGGAAGGCCATCCGCACCTTGTCCTGCATGCACAGATGCATCTC
>NW_017728924.1:8181316-8183471 GCF_001723895.1 Crocodylus porosus | reverse complement strand
ACAGGCTGTGCTCTGCGCATAAGTGATGGGCGGGGGAGGCAGGCAGGAGTGCTGGTGCCCCCCCCTATTAGCGTCAGATGAAATGCCGTGGCCACTTCCCAGTTGGCGAGATTGGCCGTGGGATGGGGGGGGGCATATACCCCACTGCAGCCAAAGGTGCCCATGGTTGAGATTCACTGCAAAAGAGAAAATCATTAAAAAGGAAAAGAAAAACAGCGCCCCCCCCCCCCCAAAAAGACAGAGTCCCTAAGCATTGTGTCAAAGCCATGCAGAGATTACTAAAAGATCCATGGGCTAAAATCCAGGTGTGACTTACTGCTACCACTACAGTAATTTAGAAAACATCAAGGGGAACTTCTGTCAAAAACTGAAATGTGTTAGAAAGCCGCAAGTAAAAAGCGACCACTGCAGTATAGCCAGTGTCAGAAATGATCTCATCTATGCACAGGAAAAAGAAACGGCTGGGTAAAGTCAGCTATAGCTTCTGTGCACGGTCTGACACCAGCCTGTTGGTAAGGTACCTTTAATAACTAGACACTCACATATTTCATGCTCTGGGAGCATAGACCCAGGAGGTGCTGGAATCTGATTAGATTATCTACCGGGGGAAAAATGTGCATTTCATCTGAAGCTCTACTGGAAATTTTTTTTTTTATGAACAGCAGCAACTGCACATGCACAGTAGCCAATTTTCAAGGTTAACCATCTCATCCACCTGATTTATTTATTACTTTGGAAAGAATAAAAAGTGGGAGGAACATACCACCAGCTAGTTACTTGCCAACTGCTATTTCTTAAAAAAATATAGATATAGTGAGGCTCCTCTATTTTCAGGAGCACAAAAAAATATGAAAATGGCAGTGTGCTGGACTCTGTTACTCTTTCCTTTTGCATGCCCACACACTGTATTTTATTATTTTTTCAAAATGTGAGCCAACGTAGCCGCTGGCAGCATTTTTCCTATTGCTCATAGTCAGTCTCTTCTCTGATGTCACTTCGAGTTTGGGGTAAGAGGATGTCTATTTGGAAGCAGAATGCAGCCTGCCATTTGTTTTGAGTAACATAATTTATATGGAGGAGAGAGCTCATGTGCACAAAATGCTGCTTTATCCCATGAATAGATGCTGCCAGTTGACTATCAGGCTGTTTCCTTTAATTCCTGTCTCTGCCATGTCTTATTGTTCGGCATGTCCCTGCTGTTCTACCTGTGTTCATCTGACTGTCGAATATTTCCCTTTTTACAGTGACCCCACAGGGGCGGAAAGCTGGTAAATATGAAGGTACAACTCTCCATCCATGGTTGCCCACTGAGGGATGAATTGAATGGTTCAGCACCACTTACCCCCCTTGCACCTGTCCCCCCATCCCCCTGATCATGTGCTGGGGGGAAGCTAATCTCTGACTGCTCTGTGCTCCAAAGTTTAATACCGTCGGACACTGTTGTTGCCCGTTCTTGTGACCGCATGCTGTTATGGAGGCAAGGTGATTAGAGAGTGCCGAGAGCCGCGTACTTGAAGCTGAAGCAGATGCTAGGTTTATGACACGTCTTTTCCCAGCACGTGGGAGACGTGTGAAAATGCAGGGCAGTCCATGGCTGCTATTCGTCCAATATTTAACTTTGGCATCCCATTTCTGATCGGCAGTGCATCTTCCCCCAGCCCCTGGGGTGACATAACAATTTTGAATTGGATACGTTATGGCCATCACCTGCAGCTCTGAGATGTCTGAGAGCACCTTTCTGCATCTTTCTTTGTGCCTACCCACTTTCAGATGTCACCAGCCTTGCCTGATAGGCACGGTGGTAATGAGCTGAAGGAAGGGCAGAGTAGAGCCTTCAGAAGGTAACGAGAAGAATAAAATTTGGAGCAGACACGTAGTCAAACAGGAGCAAGGACGTCATTGTTATGGCAGAGAGAAATAACTGGCAGGTGCCAGACAAAATAGAAATGGGCCCCTCAGTACATGTGCCATAATGATGTTCACAAGTGCTGGCAACCCAGTTCTTTACTGCAAATAAAGGCATTCGGTGCTGCTGCTAGGGATTATTCAAGAAAATGCTAATGTGGGGGAGGTTGCAAAAATATATATACAGATATGCATTAGTAAAGAAAAGAAAAAGAACAGAAAATATTTATTTGTAAATGCAGGTGTCCAG
>NW_017728924.1:8178588-8180628 GCF_001723895.1 Crocodylus porosus | reverse complement strand
CCAAAACTGCTGGAAGGTTGCATGGATGGATGCAATGAAACACAGAGTAGCTAGGAGTTCATAATGTCTTTCCCAGCCCCTACTACAGATTACTTGCTTCTCGTCCTGGATTGTGACTAGTGTTAGTGCAGGGTTTCAAACATATCTGCAAGGCCTAGATCTGGTTTATTAAAAGTGGCGAGGACTGTACGTGTTGTTGAATGCGCAGATTATTGCTTGATCTGCTGGATCTTGTCAGGGCCACTCTGCTGGTGGTGACGACGAGCCTGGTTCTGCAGCGCTCGAGTCTCTGACAGTCTGACCTTGCCTTCAGTGGGGTTGAATCCGAACTAGATGCGTAGGTTTTGAAGTCGTACAAGGCTGAAATATTCGGCAGGGAAATTTTGGAAAAAAAACTGGCTGCGTTTTTGCATGTAACGGTTCCATTTGCACTGAAGTTTGTTGCTCATGGTATGATGGATTGCCTGGAGGTATCAAAGGAAAAGACATGGAGCCTGAACCTGAAAACTAGACTTCCTCATGCAAGTAGTCATTAGTCGCACTAACAGCCTCATTGGCTTTTCCCAGGAGAAACTACACTGTAAGTTGTCCTATGTGAGCTAGTGTGTATGTCAACAGGCCTTGCTGATATCTGCTAGTACATTGTTATCTAAAGGAAACCAAGGTCCCATCAACAGCACAGACCTGGTTTTATTCATTTAGGACAAATTTGTATGAAGCTGGGAACTATTTCTAACATGCATTTCAGATGATTAATTCAGAGATGTTCAGAGTAATCCATTATTCTTCTTACGACCACTTATTTCTTTCTCTTAAATACCTTACCAGGATGAAAACTGGCTTTGTATGTATTGTTTAAAAATTGAAACTATGGGAAACTGGCAAAATTATTATTTTTTAATTAAAATTATTGTCCTGCAACAGGTCTCAGTTTGAAAACCAAAAACCTTAGATTTTTACCCAAGAGTAAAAAACAAAACAAGAATTTTGGAGGAAATTATTATTTTTAATTGATTTTTTGTTGTTGTCATTTTTATTGTTAGTTTCATATTTCTCTTCTTTTTAATGTCCCATGCCCTTTTCTTTTCTTTCCTTAATCTTTCCTTTACCCTCTTTCCCTTTTTTCATTGCCCTTCCTTCCCCTATTTCACACAGAAGAACAACTATTGGGTTTGGTTTAATCTGCCTTCTTTCACGACGGCCATTAGTTGCACTGCGTACCTTGGCTCAACCTATATAGACTGAGGAGTGTCGTGTTTAACAACTCAATAAAATAATATGTTAAAAATCAAAAGCTGTGATAAGACAGCTCTGTAACACAGCTTTTGAAGTTAAGCAAAGTTGACACCATCCATTTATAAAGTTCAAGTGGGCAAATGGAAAACATCTACAGTGAGATGCAAGGAAAATACTCATCTTTCACATGTAATTGGAACACCTGAGGGTGCAATGTTCAGGTCGGAGGAAATAAAACAAAACAGGCTATCAGATGCAGCGGACATTGCATGAAGATGACAACACAGGGTGAAGAGCCCGCAGTACACACTTGGGGAGGGGTAGCAGGGGACCCAGGCCCTATTACTTGGGTGTAAGGGAAGGGGGCGAGAGGGAACCAGGAAGATGCCACAGGTTCAGCTGGCTGCCTGGGGACCACGGCTGCAGGAGGGTGGGCTTGGCCCTTGACTGATGGTGAAAGCCCTGTGCAGAGCTGGGGAAGGCAGGTGATCAAAAGGAGACTTGGCGTCTGTGCGTATAAACCCAGGGCCTGAGCCAGAGCTGGCAGTTCGGCCCCGCGTGCTGAGGAACGCCTGCAGCAGATGGACCGGCAGGTACCTGAGCTAATCGCTGGACCTGCCCAGGGGGAGCTAAGGGAAGCTGATGGCTTGAACCCAGAGCTGGGTAGGCTTTTGGATGTGAACAGTGCCTTGTATTCATACTGTAATGTGGGATGTATAGCAGAGGACCAGATGGTGGCTGGAGGCCATGAACTGCACTTGGCATTAGGCAGCCTAGCATGGGTCAAGGACTAGAGGGCTAAGG
>NW_017728924.1:8152368-8178577 GCF_001723895.1 Crocodylus porosus | reverse complement strand
GATCAAAAGGAGACTTGGCGTCTGTGCGTATAAACCCAGGGCCTGAGCCAGAGCTGGCAGTTCGGCCCCGCGTGCTGAGGAACGCCTGCAGCAGATGGACCGGCAGGTACCTGAGCTAATCGCTGGACCTGCCCAGGGGGAGCTAAGGGAAGCTGATGGCTTGAACCCAGAGCTGGGTAGGCTTTTGGATGTGAACAGTGCCTTGTATTCATACTGTAATGTGGGATGTATAGCAGAGGACCAGATGGTGGCTGGAGGCCATGAACTGCACTTGGCATTAGGCAGCCTAGCATGGGTCAAGGACTAGAGGGCTAAGGGCTGCAGAGGCAAGTAGCTCACCACAGGGTACGGGACCCAGAGGGCTGAGGGTGCAGATGGTGAGGGCAGCCCAGCCTGGGGTCAGGCACCCTGGGGGCTATGGGCTGGCCCAGAGTGAAAGACGGGCCCCATAGGCACAGAGAGCCAACAGGGATGGGACAGCTGGCAACCCCTGGTACCTCACTTGTTACAGAAGGATATAAAGGATGGTAACTTTTATATCATGGTAATATTTGGTATTACTACCTTTCTTTCCACCCCAGGCTCTCTATTCATTACTCCGACATTAACGGCTGACGCTTATAAATTCCTGTTGTCTAGTTTTCCCTCTCCAATTAAGAGAAGCATACATTATGGCACAGATAAGTTTGAATCAAAATATTCCTTGAGTTTTAACCTGGGTTGGGGTTGCTGATGAGATTGGTCTGTATCACATTTGTTTCTTACTTTCACAGAAGGCAACAGGCAAGTTGCAGTATACTCTACCGCTGTAAAGCCTGAACTTAAGCGTGCCCTTGAAACATGTGAGCCGTCCCAAAGACTTCAGATCCTATTGGGCGCAGCTACATGGCACATTTAATGTGTGTTAGCCCAATTTTAAGGTGAATTAAGGGTGCACGTGTAGACACCTGCCAAAAAACACTTAATGCACATTAAATGTAAGTATATTTTAAATGCACGTGTAGACCAGCCCATTGAAAAACAATGAGTTCCCTCACTGCTGTAGGACTACTTGTAGTCTTGGTGCAATGGACATACCTCCGAACTATGCTGGATGGGTTCCTCCATCTGGCATTCTCATAGCACTGCCATTTAATCCATTGTGACTCATAAATGAGGCAACATTTGAGCTGGACTGACCCAGGTCAGAAGTTTTGCTGTGACCTGGTGCCACCTGGACCCTTGTTTCCAACAGCACTTATCACTTTCCCTAACTAGTTTTTCAGCTCCTTCATTTTTGAGTGCTACCTGAGGCCCTCTAAGGGCTTGGTAATCGTAGGTGTTAACACCTGCAGTTCTCAGTTATAATGCGTATTATTACATTCATTATAGGGAGCAATTGTCTTTATTCTCATGAAGGCTGAACAAAGAACAGGAGCATGTGGGCGGCTAAAGCAGTGATACTCACCCTTGCCTGGACTTTTAACAGCTACTTCTCATTGCTGTATGGCATTTGCATAGGCTCCTCAAACCACAGGACATGCTAAAACAAGCATCCGGTGACCCCTTTAGTCAGCCACATTGTTATCCTTGACTGGCTCTCTCGCAGTGCGCTGGTTGTCCTACAAAACCACTCCGCTCAGCTCTAACAGCGAATTTCAGTGGCACAGAAAGCCTTGCCTAGACCCCAATTTAGGTTGTAATTATGTATTATATATGCTGCTACCTTGGCATGCCTGTGCATAGGGAACAGTTAGATGAGTGTGCCTGACTCACAAGTACCACCTCTGTATTGCTTCTGCTATTAATATTACAGGCTGAATGTTGCCAACTCATTCAAAGCATTTGGAAGGTTTCGATCATACAGTACCTGCAAGAGTGAAATGCTGTTAGACCAGAGAGGGTCTCTAATTTGAACTGGTGAATGTCACATTTTATTATTTTTAAATATTAATGAGGAGAAGGACATATTCATGAGGGACACGAGAGAGAGTCCATCTGAATAAAAGTTATTCTTGCACCAAGTGCAAGGTCCATCAGCCACACAAACCATCAGAAGGGCAGAGAGAGAAGGATGAGCAATGTTTAACACATCTACACTATACCCACATGCAAGGCATTATTCAAATGTGATCTAATGATCGAGCAGAGAGGTGTGAGCTATGTAGGAAAGGCACTAGGGGTCTGACTGTGATTTTCATCTCACTTACCCAAATTTTCCTCCTTTCAAATGAGGGAGCTATTAGGCATTTTGTTTAAAAACAAAAAACCCCCAAACCTCTCCCAGAACAACTAGTGAGCCATACATTTGCAGTTATTCTTTCCTTTCCGCTAGTTAGTGTTATGAGCCCTTTCATCCTGCAGGTTGCTCTTTGAGACATGATTTAAGCTCCGTCACAGTTAAATTGCTTGCAACCTACCTGATCTTATCTGTCAACCAGGAACACTTCGTAATTGGTAACCAGTTCATTTCTGAGCAAATCTGAAGTAGAATCATGATTCTCCCCGCCCCCCTTTAGATATTAGTCCAATGTGTCTCCGATAATTCAAACTGCAGCACTTTCCTTACTTAGTTAATTAGTATGCAAATTTACATTTCAGTCTTCTGTAGTCCACCATGGAATTACAAATGGAAAACATCTAACTCCTAGTGATTACCGGCTGAATGAACAAAGGGAGACAACTAGATATGCTTTCGTGCATGCTTGATCCTGCTGTGCCTAGCGCCTTCTGTATAATGCAAGCTGCAGAGCTGGTTGAACTGGCTCTACACTTCCCCGTTTCTATGTAGGAGTTAGAGGGAAAGCATGGAGAAGGCGCACATGTTCTGTTGAAATAATCCAGCAGCGGCTAGATTGACATATGGTAGCCCTGTGGCTTCTCTAAATTATGCTGGGGAGATTATGGCACGTGGCCATCTTGGGATCACAAAAGCGGAAAGCTGATTTGAAGCCACCTTTCCTCCAGCTCTGCTCAGCTGCACTTCATGCCTGGTTGTGATGTGAGCAAAGATACCCGTCGTCCGCATCAGGTAGTCCTTAATCTACAGTTACCTAATGAGTAATAACAGGTTTCTGTTGCTATCACTAAAGGCAGCTGAGTCCAGGAAGACATTTAGGTGTCTAAGTAACCTCTCTGACAATCTTGGCCTTTGTCTTTTAGCTCAGATGACAGAGCTGTGCGATGCAAGGCCGGAGGCTTAGTGCAGGGATGCTCAACTCTCAGCCTATGGGCCAGATCCGGCTCATGGAGCCATGTCATCCAGCGTGGGGGACTGGAAATGTGGAGATGGGGGAACAGTGGTAGCAGTTTCTGCTTCCTGGCTGAGAAATGTATGGACCCTTGGGAGCACCATGAACCCGGTACACAGGACTTGGCAGAGTCAACACAGGGCCTGATCCTGGCACACTGGTTTAAGCGAAGGCAATGAGGCCTGATCAGGGCACATAAGGCTCAAAGGGGACAGATGGAGGCAGTGCGGGAAGCAAATTTGGTGGGGCATCATGGGGCCCGATTTAGCCCATGTCATTCATCTGTTCTATCGGGCCAAAAGCTAGAGCACCATTGATTAGGTAGGTTTAACTTCTTTGCTGATGCACAATAGGTGGGTAGTTAGATGCACAAAAAAGAGCAAATTTGGGAGTTTGGGGGGCTTTGAGGATGTTTTGCCTCCCCTGTTTTCATTTGTAAAACAGAGGCATTAAAAACTAAACAAAACAGAATAGAAAACTGACCGGGGGGGGGGAAAAAGAAAAAGAAAAAAACTGCTGAAAAAAGATCATCTAACTAAAGACTATCGCAATGCATATGTGACAGAAGCAAGGTGAGACTGCCATGTTTATCTAGCATACCTTGGCTTTCTTATGCCTGACCATTGAACACAAGTAACCTTTTCTTTTAGCATTTTCTCTAAGCAATGTATGTATTTGAGATTGACACGAGTGGATCTTGTGGATGGAAAACTGTTGCCAAATCTGCAACATGTGTATTACTTCTAAAGTGATGACCAGTGCATTGATGTATTTCTTATATGGTATCTACTTTACGTCATGGTGTTTATACCGTAGTCTGATACTGTGAACTGAGACCTTTTTGGATGCAAGTGGCTCTAGCTTATAGATCTCTAGTTTCAGTGGGATCATACATTCATGACAGATAATGAGCAAACAGATGCTTTTCTCCAGGTAAGATGAAAGGAAAACCCATACAGAAGTTTCATACATCAAGCAGAAATGTAAGGGCAAAAATATTGCCTTTAAGGAGCAAATATCAATGTTGGGAGAAGAGTTGCACTTTCCCTGCTGCAGGCTTGTCACGTTTTTGCCAAAGGATACTGCTTTACTCTTACTGAAAAAGAGATGCACGTCTGTGAGGGGCCAGAGAGCTGAAACGATAAAGCTTTAACTTCTGGTTGCTCCTGCATATTTTCATAGACCAAATGTTAACCCAGATTCAAACCAGGAGAGGACGGGCATCAGAGGGGCATTCAAAGAGATCAGGTGGGCATTTTAACAGCTATACTTTAAGAAACTGAGAGCAACAATAGGAAACTGTTGTGTAGTCTTTATTCGGGTAGTTGCATTGTTTTACCTGCGGTCCAGGAGGATGGCTTGATGGTGGACAGACGCAAGCCAGATAAGGCACCTTGCACACAGGGATGTGCTTAAAAAGAGGCTTAAAATCAGAGATGATGCCATTTATCTTCATTTAATGCAATATTTAGCTGTTTAAGAGATTATTCTATACCTGGTCGGGAGAGAGAGAGTGGAGACAGTCATGTCTTATTCTGCCTGCAAGTGTGTGATATTTTTTTTTTTGTAGTTTTTTTTTTTTAATATTTGTGATCTTTGAGAAGGGGAATCAGTGTGGGTAATGGAGACAGAGAAGTCTCAGTTAAAGTAGGGCAAGGAAGAAGAAGAAAAAATCGTAATGCCCGAACAACTTGGTTTCTCTGCGTCTCCTCTCACTGAATTGCTTGAGGGGGAGCTCAGGCAGTCTGAGCAACTCCTCAGGGCACGAGGTCTGACAGTGCTCGTGGCAGAGACACACAACAGAAGCAGATCCGGGCTTGGGCCTGATTCTGACTTCAGTTCCCTCGAAGTACGGTGGAAGCAGCTCCAGTGAAGGCAGAGGACTCGCCCTAATGTAATGCCAATGCAAGAGAAGTCTGGATCAGGCCCTTTGCTGCTTAGAAAGAAATGTCATGACTCAGTTTATAAATCCCTAGCAGCAAGTTTAAAATGGAAATGATGGCTCACCCTTAATGACAGCAGCGTGAGCGCTCCAGGGTTATCGATGCCGGCATGGGTAGCATCCTCTTTTTTTTTTCCTTATTATTGTCAGGATGAGCTACAAGCCGCTGCAAAACCACTACATCAGATATCAATGATTAATTGAGTAACTCTTCATGTGCCTGTTACAGATGTCGGTAGACACTGTGCAGGGGCAGTGTAAATGCTCCAGAGGATTTATGCAATATTTAGTCTTGCTTGTCTGCAGACCGCTGTTTCGTATAGCTGCAGGCTGAGCCTCTGGTTGCTACAACAAAATGACATGGAGCTCAGTGAAACGAGAAGGTGATCGTAGCAGCATTGTTAGGTGTGGAAACGAGGGAAAGAAGGCTGCGGGACACTTTGCTTTGCAATTTAGTACAGGCCGATGTTTTTTGTTTGTTTGTTTGTTTTTTGTTTTTGCTAGGGCCACCAATGCGTCGTTATTTTTATTTATCCGTTCGTAGAAAGGGAATGCATAGCAAACCCTACACTAGGCTGGGTAATGCCCACCATTATAAAAGCTTCTTTGTCTGAACAGCTCTAGCATGTCCAATTTGTTGCAAAAGGCCTTTAAATTTCAGGAGGGAGAAAGCCCTGAGGCTGGAAAAAAGTGTCCTTTCCTTGCTCGCCTTGAAACGGAGTTTAGGTTTGGGTGTCAAAAGTCACCAGGTTTCTGTCCCGTACTTCATTCTTCAGAGCAACTTTGGCAACCTGCCAAATGACTACATTGAGCAGGAACAGGTTAATGAAGCAGATCCATGCTGCTGCCATTGCAAGGAACGACAGGACGTTGTGTCGAGATGACATGGGAACAAGTGGGAAGAGAGAGACAGATCAAGCGCAGTGCACATTTTCCTCCCAGTTAATTGCATGATGATGTGCTTTCAGTGCTTAGATTGGATGGAGAGAAAGAGAGCGATATCCCTGACAGAATAGCCAATGCTCGCTTTAAACATCAGCGACTGACTCCATTTGTGTCTCATATGTGAACTAGGAAGTCCATCCCAGACCTGAGAAATCTTCCTGTTGAGAGGTTGCCATATGTAATATAGTTTGCTCTTCTCAATTCGGTCTGGGTCTCCTATACCCTGCCACAGTCAGTAGGATATATTTACTATTTTGGATGCCTCTCTCTTTTGCTTTTTGTGAAATACAATATATATGCTTTGTGCCAGGGAAGAACAAAAATATCCAAACATCTCATAATTTTTGGTGATGCAGAGTCCTTTTTTTGTGTGGCAAGCTGCACTTCCAATCTAAAAAATAAACTCAAGTAAAGAAAACTGAAAAAGAGCAAGAATCAGAGTCGGGGATGTTGCTTAGGTGATTCTGCACGAGTTTTGTTATTCTGGCAGCATCTCGAGGCCCGGTCTGTCTAATTCACTGGAAAACCTTAGCAATGAGGATCAGAGAATTTATAGCTCCAGTGATCCAGTCATAGGTGCAAAACAGACGGTTAGAAAAGCAAATCCTTGTTGCTATAATTCATTGTGCAGACTGGAAAGGTCTGCGCAAGTGAAGCGCAGGCCTCTGTTCATCTGAAAAGTTTTACCCTGATCCTATGTGAAGCTCCGCACGTGTTTCAGTATCCGCCTGGAAAGTCGGCGATGCTCCAAGATCAGAATATTACAGACCCGCGGATCGTGACGTGGGGCACAGCTTTCTCTCGACTCTTTCCACAGACGATGAGCATGACATGAGTCCACAAATTAGTTTATCAGAGGAGGTTGTGCTCTAGGTTTCAGATCGCCTGAAGAAAAAAGCCATCTGTATCTGGTGACAGTGGGTATTATTATTATTATTTTTTATCCTCCAGACTGTAATCCTATTAACATGGTTGAATCCACCAGATATTTATTACAAAATGTCCACTTCTACAAGTGCTTGGATAATTACCCTTTAGAGGTGTTCAGTGGTTCATAAATGAAGTAGGTGCTTCTTCAGTTCCTCTTTTGTCGTTGGTGAAGTTGTTAATCTTCTGGAGTACGCTGGCACTTCAGTGCACCTGGGGATAATAAACACTCATTAGGACACAAAGGCGACAGGTCACTCTTTTCTGACCCATATTATTGCATTGTATAATGGAAATGTTAGGCTGTAGAGACTTTTCTGCCCCACTGAATTTCTTTTCTATTTTTAAAGTGAATTTTAATGTTCATAGAACATGATCATTTAGTATCTCCTGGATATCTGAGTCCTCTAAATCACAGCCTGCATTTCCTAGATTCATAGATGCTAGGGTCAGAAGGGTCCAACAGATCATTGCCTGCCTGGGCAGGAAAGAGTGCCGGGGTCAGATGACCCCAGGCAGATGCCTATCCAGCCTCCTCTTAAAGACCCCCAAGGTAGGGGAGATCATCACCTCCCTTGGAAGCCCAGTCCAAATTTTGGCCACCCTTACCATGAAGAAGTTTTTCCTCATGTCCAGCCTAAATCTGCTCTCGGTCAGTTTGTGACCATTGTTCCTTGTTACCCCAAGAGGCTGAGCATCTCCGGTTCCTTGCTGTGTTCCCCTAATGAATTTGTAGGAGGCCACAAGATCACCTCTCAGCCTTCTCTTGTGGATGCTGAAGACATCCAGGTCTCTGAGTTTCTCCTCAGAGGGCTTGGCCTGCAAACCCCTAAACATACGCAGGGCCCTTCTCTGGACCCTCTCCAGGGTGCATGGTGCCAGACGCAGCATTACTGATATTGAGCTCCATTGTTCATGGAGTATAAACTGGGTGGAATTAATTGGCTTGAAAACGGACATGTTCCACAGGCTTCAGAATGATCTCTGAAAACCTGCTAATGATTTATCTTTTCACCGCCTGGAAATTGGGGAGTTGAATACCTAAAAGCTAGGATTTGTACCTGAAATTATCCGTGCCTCGCTTTACACCTGCAACTCCTGGAGATTTTTTTTAAAATTTAGGCTGTAAACTTGTATATGTAAAGCTTCTTTCCCAGCAAAGAGCCTAGGTCTAGGTATAATGTGTGGTTTGCAGTTTGCTTTACTTTGAAAAGAATAGAAAGGCGGCGTGCCTTTGAGCTGGAAGCTAGTGAACGGTATACTGGGGAGTGCTTTCTAAGGGGTGCCACTTTCCATAACGTAACACAGCCTGGCAATATTACATGCAGCGCTATGTAATATTGTTGCAGGTAAAAGCAATTGTAGATGCGTTGCAGGGAAAAGCAATGGTATGCTTCCCTCAACAGCTATATGCTCCGGTTTCCTTTCCTCACCTATCTTTCTCCCAACTTTCCTTTTTCACCCTGTAATAACATGAAATTGAGTCATAAACTCTGTTTTGAACACAAGGGTCCAATTTCCATCCCGATTTTAGCATGAAAATGTTGTGTTGCTCTTTGGCATGCTGGCAAATCTGTATGCCTGCTTTTGTAACGAATGGGATTGCTTTGGTCTGAACCTTTATTTTTAGGAATCCCTCTCATTTTAAGGTGATGCGTTGTAATATTCAATTGATGTATGTACATCCAGGATCGCACAGAAGCTGAATGTATTTTAGGAGCTATGTTTTAAAATGGGGAGCGGATCCACAGCCATTATAATTTATTTTTTATTTTTTATTTTTTTGGTCCCAGGATGGCACTATATTGTTTTATACCCACCAGCCAGTGTTCTGACCCACAAAGTTTTGGGTACAGAGAATAAAATGAATTACTGCCAGTTTTCTAATTTTTTTTCTCTGTAAGCTATTTATCCAGGGAGACTATCCATCTTAATCCATTAGCTTAAAACAATGCCACTATGCAGTAATCAATAAAGTCTGCTTAAGATGCAAAGACGCATTAAGCACCTCTCACCAAGATCAGCAGTATCACTGCCTAATCTCTACCACATGTCAAATCCTACTAGGTGCTGACATTCAGCACCTTGCCAGAGATGCTTCTCAACTACTGCTGACCCCAACTGCGCTGCTCTTTGCTTGAGAGCTGATGGTGCCTATATGCTATGTTACTATGAAATTCCTAATGCCTAGTAATATAGAGGAATAAAAAACTCTAAAACTCTTGGTTCAGAGCGGATACCTTTTATTACCAACTAGAAAATGGCAAAAAAACCCCCAAAAACATTCTTTGCAAGCTTTCAGGCACATGCCCTTCTTCAGGCTGCGGGGACATTAAAGATGGTAAACATCCCCTTAGGGTGAAAATAAACTTCATTTTGCACAGAGGAAGGTGGTTGCATGTTCCTCTGGATCCACGAGAGTCCATTTGTGCAGGTTGCTCTTTGATGGGCAGATAAGGCAGTTTCTCTTCCCTGGTGGTGTCAGATGGCAGAAAGGCAGGGAGGGAAATCTTTCTTCCCTGGGTAGCAAAAAAACCTCCCCTCTGCAGCCCCAGGAGGAGATTATTGCCTCCTGGGACTTGGTCCTTACAAAATACCTTGTTGTTATTGGTGACACGTAACCCTGATGTTAATGAACTTGGGTCTATTGACTAGTGGATCCCTGCCAGTTAGCAACAAATAAGGATCTAAGCTATTTAAATGCAGGAAAACTATTGCATTCGTTCTATCTAAGAAGAGCACAGATCAGCTGCGGACCCTTCCTCAACCTGATGAAGGGTGTTGGCTGGAAAAAAAAATGTGTAAGCTTTCGAGTACAATTTGAGTTGGTTTAATAAAAGATACCAGATTTACCCAAAGAACCGCGTCTGCCTATGTCCTTAGGCTTAGACCAACATGGCTACAACATACACCCCAAAAAACTATTTCTTCTCTACTCATGACTTTGCACCCAGCCCAGTTAAGCTGGAAGGAAAGGATCCAGCTGTCCCGTGTTAAGCGAGACAAATGCCAACTGTGTGATTCCAGTGGCACAGGACAAGGAAGCTGCATAATGAAGGCGGAGGGGATTAGGCTAGGAAAAGAGACAAGCAGACTTCGGAGAGAAGTCTGGTCAGCTGACAGCTTAGGGAGCAGGAGCAGGTATTGATCATATCTCTCCTGTTTCTAGTGATTGTATTTGATATTAAACGATCATTACATAAGCAGCCGGGGAGAAGGGACTAGCACCAAGGATGCTTCGGGGCAAGCGCCCTTGATACTACACTGCAGGGGGATATTCCCTCGCCTTTGCTTGTGTGAATCTAGTACTCCCCACTGCATGCATCACAGTATCAAAGGAGAGTACCCTGCCCAGTCTAGTATAGTTTGATAGCTGGGGCATGCTCCTGGGAGGTATGGATCTGATCTGCCTACGGGTGAGTGCTCTGCGCTATAAGCTACTACATGCAAGGTGGACAATGCAGTCACAGCACTGGAGCTGCTCGAAAAAAAGCAGTACTTTATTTTAGGAAAGAGCCCAATCCTGGCAGTGCTTGTCCTCAGAGCATAGCTACAGACTTCTCAAGGGACTTAAATACTCCAGGTTTAGGTGCTGGGCTGCTCAGATCAGGGTAGGTCTTAGTATGTGCAGCAACAGAGCAAAGCTTTTTTCTGGCTTGCAATTTCATAGTCGGGCACCTCAGTGCTTTCTAATCCCTGCCTAAATTTCCCAGGTCCTGTACTGGATCTCTCCCTTGGTCCAGAGGTCCATTTCATTCAATCTCATAGACATTGCTTAACTGGACAGCATTTAGGCTGGTGACTCAAAATAAGGACCGGGCATTGCATTTCGACTAAAGAAAGAATGAACTGGACCTATTCCACTCCAATGATGAGTGCAAGAGAACGTCTGCTATCAAGGGGCCATATGGCTTCGTCCCACTTCGTTCCTCTCAGTTACAGAAATTGAACTGACGTAGCACAGGCATTGTTGTGTTCCAGCTTCCTTTAGGAGCATCTATTTCTGTGTGATTTGCATATGGGCCTGCAGCAGCTCCGTATAACGAATTGCTGACCACCAGAGAGAGGATCCGGTTAAATAGCTACTCTCCCAGACGGTTCTTGTTATGACCTACAGCATTAGTTACTCCCGATTCTTAAGGAAACACATGGTTATTTTCCATCGTTCTTGAAAGATCAATATAAAAACTAGAGGCAAGGGTGATGATAGATGACAGATCCGCACAAAGCTGTCTTTTGGAAGCATTTCCTTGTTAAGAGCGCGTATTCCTTGATGAAGGGAAGACTGTCGTTCACATAACTGCTGAGACGGTAGAATTGCCAATGATTCATCCGTAGAGACTGCATTCGCTGCGAGACGTTCCCCTACAAAAGAACAATGTTCGCTACCGTTTTGTCTTTGTGCTGAAGAGCGCAGCTCATGGTGATCATGATCATGAGTGATAGCTGCAATAGTTCATGAAGCTCGGTGAGCCTGAGCCCAACACATAGCTCAAATATAAGGCTCGTGCTGTGCCGACTTGCATATGTAATCCTGCCAGTGTTACTCCAATCCTGATCTGAAAAATCCATCACTTCCATCCTCAGATCTCCCTCTTGACCAGGTGCTATCTATCGTGTACTACAACACTGAAAGCCATTAGCTCATATGGGGCATGCCTACACATCGCCCTGCGGTGACGCAGCAATGCGCTGTGTCACTGCGTGGCACGCTACAGCAATGGAGGAATCGGTGGGTCTACACATGATCGGCAGCAATGTCACCAAAGTGGAACGCTGCCCCGTTATAGCACGCTGCTACAGCGATGCAGTGGGGAAATCTAACTGCGTGTGGTATGCACGGTTCAGTCTGGGTGGTTACTGTGCCACGCTTTTGTATTTTTGGAAGTACTAAAGCACGGTGCCATAATAACGTTGCCATATGGTGGTGTGTAAATGCACCCAGAGTACTATTTTATTCTCTCTGGAATAAAAATATTGGAGTTGAATAAAAACTGATGGGATGGGGGGGAAAAATACTCTTTGCGTATTTATTTCAAGGAAATGGATAAAAGCTATATAGAGTCATCGGCCCTAAGTAGTCAAAATCGGTGTAACAACCTGGAAGTGAATGGAGCTCCCTTGGTTTATGCCACCTTAGGGCCTGTCCTTGGTTTGTATTGAATGGAACTAACTTTGCAATATTTTCAGTCCTTTTTTTATTGTTGTTATTTTTTATCACTATTTTCAGCTACTGTGGGGGAATCATTCATATCGCAGTGCACAGATAACCTTTGGCCTGTCTGGAGAGTCTTTTGACACTGATTTGTATTTGTGGGCATACATTAGAGAAGTGATTCATTTATAAAATTGCCTTTGAGAGATGCTTGTTATTGAAAGACTAAGGCTATGGCTTCCTCTAGATTCTGTTTGTAATATGTAATTGTTTGTAAATTTATCATTTCTAGGGAGATTATCAACAGTCAGAAATGCCAGCTTTATTAGACAACAATCTGCTTGCACTCTGGATGTTGCAAAAAGGTAAATGAAAATGGAGTCAGTCTTTAAGTTGACTGGTATTTTGCTAAGTGATTATAAAATCAGTATAATTTTTACATGGCACACTTAACTGCATAGGTGTTGTGATTATTCAAATTACTTCTCATAACTGCTCAAAGTGTGTTTTATATTCTTAAGTTTGTAATTTGATTGATTTCTGTGGTGCGGCTTCCCCTTTCTGTCCTGGTGCTGAAGAGTTTTATGAAGACTTTCACTTGGAGACAAAATGCAGGACAGAGTAAATTGGCATTAATATAGTTGTTCCAGCACAATTACATAACAGCTTATTGTCCTTGACAAGAGACAGGTTTGACAGGGTTGTCTCGATCCATAAAAAGAGTAGACAACATAGAGCTACTTAAGGCCAACACAATTGTACAGCTCTCTGCTGAAATGGGAATAATGGGAAAGAATAATACATAATCATCTCTTGAGAATCAGCACTTTGCACAGGAGAGGGGAAAGGCTCTCTTTCCTCAGAATAAAAGTTCATACCATATACAAATAAACCCCAGCCATTCACATCTGGGTGGTTCGCATCCTGCTTAATTTGCGGTGCATTGCTGAATTAATGATAAGCCCCTCAGCTGTTTGCTGTGGCTTTTGCTTCAGTGCTGCTTCTCCACTCACCTGGATCTCATCACCAGTTGCACCCAGCTATTCCTTGAAGCTGTAAAAGCTGCAGCAAACAGCTGGAGCACAACATAGGGTCTACACAGATATTTGCTGCAGCTATATATACCCCCAGCTAGCCCGTAATGCCTCATCTTCGCAGGTGGGTAAAGAACCAAACCCTACAAGTTGTCTGGGTTCTTCTGTGTATTTACATTGGGATTAGGAACCCAAATGATTGGGTTAGTCACGAACCGATTTTTGCCTGGGTATTGCATTTAATATTTCTGTTCTTATCTACATCCAGTATGGGCAATTAAAAAGGTTCTAGCTCTTGCTCACTCCTAATGCTGTGGCATTGCATATACCAGAAAAGCAAAGAATGGCTGACATAAAAAGCAAAGCATGGCTGAAAATGGCTGCTCTGTTCCTGTTCACCGAGGAGAAGCTGATGCATCATTCCCTGCTTGTCTCCTTCAAGTCCTCTATATCCATATCAAGGAAGAAACAGTAAGGAATATCTAGGGGCCTTTGTTGTAGCTGTGTTGGTCTAAGGGCACAGGCAGGCAAGGTTCCTTGGGTAGATGTGACATCTTTTATTAGACCAACTGAGTAGATGGGGGGGGAAAAAAGGTCTTAGCAAGTTTTTGGGTGGTCACCCTTCTTTAGGCATAGGGAGTCTCCCTATGCCTGAAGAAGGATGACTGTGCCCAAAAGCTTGCTAAGACCTTTTTTCCAACTACTATACTCCATTGGTCTAGAATATCCAGGGACACTTTCAGAGGCATAAAGAACAGCGAAGCACCAAACTCTCACTGGAAGTTCCCGAGTTACCCGGCTGTCCTATGTGACTATGGAAATACCTGCTGCATTGTTTGAATCATTTTAATCAACCAGCTCCCCGCACTTCTGGTGTGCGTCCTGAATTTTGGATCATTTGCCTAAAAATACAGACCAGTCATCTCTTATAATTCTGTACGTTGCACTATTTGAAGGGAAATTGAACTCCTAATAGAAAAGAAAGGAAGCAAAGTATAGATGGCTGTACTTGTATGTGCAATATTTGAATGAATTAAACCTAGGGTTTGTCAAGAAGATATGGATCATGTCAACAACGTCCTCCCAACGCAGCTTATGCAGGAAGTGATTTTTTGTTACTGTTATGGAACTGTGAATCTTTTAATGAGGCCCCTGCCTATTTGGCAATAAAAATATAGGGCTGTTAATGGCAGTTCAAACTAAAGTCATGGCAAAAAAACATCATATAAACACTTACTTAATTAGCGAAATGTCAGTTTAGCTCAAAATTGCCTTCCCAGGTGATTAATTCCTTGTCAAGTCCTTTCCTTTCACACCCTAGCTGCATGCATGTAGTGCATGAGTCAAAGCTAATTCTAGCTGCTTTTGAAGTTCACCAGTAGTGTAACCAGGGTAACCTGTAATTCTAATCTTAGTTCACTGTAAATTCTTGTGTTGTTCTAACCAGATGTTACAGCGATGATATACTCCTTAGTTTACATACCAGTATATTCATTAAAGCAAGCTTGTGCCTCTTTGCCTGAAAAAAAGCTGCCACTATTCTGTGACATCACAAATCATCATGTTATCTCTGGGCTATAATTACTGTTAGCTGTGCAATTGTGTATGTGTTTCTTTCCAGCTTGCTTTTCGCAGTCTATAAACAATAGTTCCTGTTGAACTGGCTCTCTACCCAAGCAATGCAACACATTTTCTGCTTTCCCGTTAGCCCATTTCAAAGGCTGGCAAATGTTCTTTTAAAGATGGAGAAACAGAGAGCGAGACTGTCCGTGTCAGGACTGGAGACAGAAATGCTCTTCTCTGCTAGAACTGTTGGATAATGTTTCCTTTGGATGCGGTGCCACTTCTGCATATTAGGACACTGTTTCCTAGGGACAATTGAATCAAGGTATGACATTTGTGCATGCTGTGGCTTCTGTCAACACAGAGCCAACAGAGCCAGAGGTTATGAATGAGGCAAGTGGATGCATCTCGGAGGGGAAGATGCCCTAATAGGCAACATTATAGTGAGGGAGCAGACGTGGGGGCTGTGAACAGGTAGGAGTTAGGATCTCAGAGGAATGATTCCTACTGAGATGATTGTGTACCAAAAGAAGTTGCTTCACCTGGAAATGAATACACCTCTGTTATGGGGCAAAATATGTGAGCGGCACAGAGAGGAACAATCAATGAGAGTCCTTCCTGTTGTGATCTAGTCCAATTTGGAAAGCAGCAGTCTCCTACCACACATCCCTCAGTGGGGAAGCGTTGCCATAATTAGGTGGGTGTCAGTATGATTTAGGATGGAAGAGAAATAGTTTTGCAAAATGGATGCTCACTGGTGTTTTCAATATTTATATTCTGCTAAATGGAAAAAGCAGTCATGATTTTCCAAAGTTGTTATGTTGCTTGCAGAAAATGGAGATATAGGATGGACTACAGTCCATTTTCTTTTGCGTTCCACACTGCATTTACTGTAGAGTCAAGAATATTGGATGATGAGCTGAGATTCACTTTGACAATTTTAATATAAATGACTGAATCCCCGTCTCAGGGAACAGCCACATGTCGATCAGCTTCAGTGGGGCTGGGACTAACCCCTGCAGTGTTTTAGTTGTTCCCTTATATCAGGTATGTTGTAGACATCATGGGTCAATTCTATGCCCCATCACACATGTGAAGTGTCACTGAAGGTGATGCATCTGAGATCAGGTACACCCAAACTGTTTGTAGAAATCCTTTCTAATGTTTGGCTCAATACCACAGAAAGAAGGAGGATTATACATGCTACCATGCATGCCATAGACCTGTATTACCATATTATTAGAGCCTTCTTCCCTTTCTTGTACAATTCATTTGGGTTGTGCCCTTCTCAGAGGAGCTCCTTATTCTCAGAGGAGCTGGCGGATATCACCATAAATAACCAGCGAGTGAGATGCGGCTCAGTGCAGGAAAGGTTGGACCGTAAGACTGCAGATAACATAATTCTCCATGTCAGACCTGAGGGCAAAGAGTCTAATCCAGTTCACTGTGCTGGGCTGGATTACATCAGCGTTTACATGTTCTATGTACAGCGGCTGTTTAGTGTTGCTCCAAGCTGTGAGCTTTCCGGAAGAGACAAAGCCAAGACAGATGCCAGTCATAAGCCAAAAAATTGGTCCTACTTTGGGGACAAAGGGGCGCCTGGTGTATGCTGCCAAAAACTGGCCTCACTTCCAGTGTCCCTCCAACGTGGTGTATTGCCATGCCACTCCTATCTCTGGTTCTGCTTTACCGGTGCAAATCCTCTCTGCACCAGGAGACAGAAATAGTCATTCCTTACTATGCAAAATGTGATATTTATTCTGGATCAGATCTCAGTTATCAGCATACATAGGGACTTATCTCCCACCCCTCTATTATATTCCAAAGATTTGTCCCCATCAGAGATAAAAATCTAGCCACTTTCCCCTTATTTCCGAACACAGCTGAATTCTCCAATTGTCTAAATCGGTATAACCTCACTGAAGTTCCACAATGAGGAACTTCATGGACTTAGGCTGATTTATGCTACTTTGACAGTTTGGTCCATTGTCACTTAAATCAAATAAAAATGTCATGCCAGGAGATCTGTTTTGTTTCATACAATAATATGACACCAAAGGTTTGCAATGTGAAATCCACTTAGCAGAGATTCCTTCAAAATAGGATTAGTTGGTTTTTAATAATTAAATGATAATTCTTTTGCAAGGAGAAGGGCGCAACAAAATCATTAACAACCCCAATAATAATCTAGTTTGTGTCAGGCAACTGTCAGCAGTTTAAAAAAAAAAATGCAAACAAAGTTGTAATTAGTTTTGGGAGTGAATAAGTCTGTTTCTCAGCAATAGCTGCATTTGCTAATTCTTATAAAGTGAAAAATTAATAGTTTCTCACTTTATCATTTGATCTCAGCAGTTGTCCTGCCCAGAGCAGGAGGGTAGACTTGATGATCTTTTGAGCCCTTAATTTCCATGATTTCTATTATTTTAGTGCTTTTGAAGGGAAGATCTGTCTTCAAGCAATGATCCCTGAAGAAAGAGCATCCTTAACCAGCCCATTCCTAAAGACCCAAACTTCCATCGTCCCAAGAAAGCTTAAACGTCTAGATATATTCATGGGAAAGCCAGTTGTTCTGCTAATGGGCGCTTCATTTAAAATTTCACTGTTTTTAGCTTGCTTTTGGTTTTCAAAAGGGAATGTAATCCTTTTCTAACTTTGATAAGCCAGGATTTTACCCATTTACAGGGATTCTCCTGAACCAGGACTTCGAAGGACAGAATATTGACAAAATTACCTACACCATGACTCATAAAGACAACGGACGAAGGGTAAACTAGGGCAAACGTGCTGGCATGAGAAGGATGGAGAACTGGAATTTCAAGAGAATTTTTTGTGTATGAATTTGTGTGGGGAGGGGAGAAAAGGGACATGGGTGGTATCTTTTATTGGACCAGCTGCATGGTTGGGCTAAAGTTGGACGCACTTCTGAACACACGGCATTGTTTTTCATGTCTGAGGGAAGAGGTAGGCACAGCGACGATTAAAACCAGTTCAGAGGGCTCTGACATTGGAGGAGAGCGAGATCCCTAGGGGTAGCAGACAAACAATGAACAGAAGGAAAGACGCTTGCTAAAGAAAATGTCACTGGCAATCTGAACACAAGGAAAATGTTTTGTTTTTATTAAATTTTTTTTTGGTTAACATTTTCCTTTTTATAATGAAAAATGAATATTTTACTTTGGCCAAGGTTCAACTCTAGAAGCGAGAGTGTAAGAAATCAGTGCAGCTGATGGTTTGATGTGTGACCTATTCCTCATTTTCAAGGGAGTGTTTAAGTAGGGGTGTGCAAAACAGGCCCTATTTGGTTCAGATTTGGCCTGAGCTGGGGACAGTGATTCACTTCATTGATTCAGATCACTGTCCCTGATTTGATTCGGCTGAATCCGAATCTGAAGATGTGATGCTGATTCGGAGAATCAGTGATTCAGACATAGACACAACTTTTAAAGGTTTTTTTCTATGTACCTTGAAGTACCAGGCATGCTGATCAGCCATGGCGGGACCCTGGGTGCCCCCCAGATCCAGAAGGCACCAGTTACCGAGCCAGGGAGGTGCAGGGAGGGCCCAGTGCGCTCTCCGGCAGACCCAGAAATGGACTGGAAGTGCTTTTGGTCTACTTCCAGGTCTGCTGCCGAGTGCACCGGGGAGCCCTCTGCACTTCTGAGGGACACTCCCTGCATCCCAGCATTGCAGTATTTACAAGCTGCTTGCTAGACAAAACATTTAAAGCTGTGTCTACATCCAAAACTCTCTGAATCGATTCAAAAAGATTAAGTGTCCTCTGACTTGATTTGGATTCAGAGATTCAACCACTGAATCAGGCCAAATCTCTGCTGAATTGAATCAGGGACCGAAGCTTTGCACAGCCCTAGTGTGAAGTCTGGCTCCATCCCGGCTGGCTGCACCACCTTTGTCTGGAACTGTGCATGTGACAATAACTTTTTCTTTCTAAGCTGATCAGGACCTTCTGTAGAGCTCCGTGGTGGTCCTTCTTGCAGTAATGCACACGTTGGCTCAGTCTCAAAGGATCAGGAGAGCCAGGACATGTAAATGTGTTGCCTTATTGGCTGCAATAAGGAGCTTTTATTCAAAACTTTGGGGCAGTAAAAGCTTCTGTGTGTGTGCGCGCGCGCGCATGTGCATGTATGTCTGCATATGTACACGTGTGCATGTGTGTGACGGGACTTGTTTCTTTCTCTCTCCCTGGTAACCGGTGACTCTGACCTGCAGATCCTTCTTTTTCAGCTGTTGCAGAATTTTCCCTTCTAGCGTGCAGCTTTTTCAATTGGCACAAATGCCTTCTAATGCTCAACAGTGCATTGTCACCTCTGACTTGCAAATTTTTTGTCCTTTCCACCTCTGCCCGCCCTTCTCTCTCTGCCTGGGATCTTGCTAACTTCTTTAAAGGTGACATGACAAGATCCAGCAGGGCTCTCAACCCCCTGATCTTTTCTTCCACTGACCCTTTTTCCTCCTTTGATTTGATTTGATTTTTTTATTATTTATTTTTTAAATCCTGGCTTATTACGTGTTTCTTATTCTGACATCTCTAGGCTTCTATTCACCTCAAACCCATTAACTTGTCAACTTGACTCCATCCTCTCAGGACTCCAAACCACTCTTTCAGCTTCCACTTCCCTCTGCTTTGTCATCAAATGCTCTTCTTGATGCGGCTGCTTTCCCTCGTCGTTCAAGCCACACTTTCCTCTAGCTTTAAGTAAAACTGCTTGACCTTGCCCGTCTCCCTCTTGGGCTGCCTCATCCCCTATCTCTTGTCTCTATGCTATCTCAAGGTCACGATTTCTCCAGTTCCTTCCACCCTTCCCTCCAGTTTGGTGCTTACTCTCTAGGCGTAGTAGTATAATGAGGGGTATTAGGAGGGGGTGCAAGAACAGAAGCTGCTGCCCCAGCTACCACTACCAACCCTGTCGCCCAGGGCAGATCCAGACACGGGTATGGATGAACCGGGCAGACACCTGGGGCCTGGACAGAAAGGGGGCCTGAAAAAGAAAAGGAAAATTACAATTGCAATTGCAAAAAAAAAAAAGTTTTAATATTGCACATACATGGGACTGGCAAAGTTATCAGTTGAGAATGAGTTGTTTAAAGACATCGATACCACAGATGTGATAAAGAGTTGCAACAAAAAAATGCTGCGGAGTGGTGAGGGGCGAGGGGACCCAATACTAAAAGCTTGCCTGGGGCTGCCAGGAGTCTAGGTATGGCACTGGCCCAGGGTGCAAAACCTGGTTGTTAGGCTTCTGTCTAGACTCTATGAGTATTTATACATGTGCTCCAGCAATGGGGAGGGGGCTCCAAGAGCCACTCTAATTAAAGCACCCCGAGCACCTCGTGTATCAGCATCCCTGCGCTTCAAAATGGTGGTGGGGGCACTTTAGATAAAGCTTATCAAATGAGCACCATCTTGAAGTACAGGGACGCTGATACACAAGATGCCAGAGGCTGCTGGAGCGCAGTGATTGCCACACTCCAGTTGGTCGCTGAATCAAGTCTGCCCCGACGAACTGGGATTGCAGCACATCGGAGCAGCCTCCCTGCTTGCGTATAGGCACCCTATGACTTGGGTCATAGGGGTTTCTTGGGCCCAACTCTCATTTACACTAGAGTCCGTTCTCACCACTATGGCACTGTCAAGAGGCCTAAAAGTGAATTTAAATACGGTTTACATTTCTTGTCTGATCTGAGCTCCCGTTACAATGTCAGAACGGTGAAAGGGACTATCCAGGAAAGGAATACTGAAGCCACATGCATTCCAAAATCTCTTTCTCTATTTGATGTTGTCCCTTCTTTGTGTCGTCTTGAGATGCTCTATACCTTGGACTTCCATACTTCCTCAACATCTAGTTTTCATCTAGTTTTCGGTTCCGTCCTTCTATCAGCTTCGTCTGCAGGATTCAAGAGCCTTTTGCTTGTGCATCGGTGTAACTCATGTTCATCACTTGTGGTTCATTGTCTCACTTGTTCTCCCTCAATGGTAATCATTGCACATGCAGTAGGATGTTTTGTTTTGATCAGGTTTTCAAAGGTTGGGGATTTTTTGTTTTTTCTCTACCCCGCTTTCTGTAGGGGATGCATGTAAAAAGAAAAAGGAAAAAAAGAAAAAAAAAAAACCCATGTTGCACATAGAGTAGAACATGGTCAGCCTTGTGATCCATTTTAGTTTTAACATGGTTTATTCCACTTCTTCAGACTGCTCCCAAGAAAGCTCTGTACCTTGCACAGTTTGAAATTTGGGATGGACTGTTTCGCCCTGGCTGAAAAATAGTACGTTTGAAAAGGCATTTATCTTGGAGTTTGAAACCCTTTTTTCTTTTTCTTTTTTGATTTCCTGGGCACTTTAAAAGTAAGGCCTGAGACTTTGGACTTGACTTGATAGTCTTTAAGATGCTGGTACGGGGGAAGGAGAGGGATTTGATACACATTCAGTCACCCATAAAGCTGAGAGGTTTCTAACACTGGCCACCTCTCCTTTTGCCCTGGTTCATGACTCAGACAAAAATCATTGTGCTATTTACAGTTAAATATTTGTTTTGGTGCCACTGTGAAGGCAAAAGAAGTTTTGCCACTGAATTTACCAGAGTCGAGATTTCATTTTTGTGGGGGGGGCGGGGGGGGCATTAACCGCTGTTCTTGTGCTCTTCCATTTTTTTTGGTTGATCATTGTGTTTTTAAGATTTTTGGTACACAGGCCAGGGCTGTTTTTCATCATAGCAAAAGATCATATAGTTATGCAGCTATTAAATGTTTTATATATTTTTTATTACATATTTTATTTACATATATTTATATAATAACATCGTGCTATTGTGATATAATATACATTTTTATTAATTCTACGGTATCATTTTAGCAAAAACAGTAAATAAACTCCTACTAATACTACTCAATATAATAAAATTACCCGTAGTTCAGGTCATTTTACTGGATCAATAAATACACACTATATTGAGTAGGCACCTTTTTGTCTGTGGATGGTATTTTACAACTACTGAATATTCAGCAGTTCCACCAGAGGAGAGTAACAAATTTGTAATGCGCCGCTCTAGTCTTCAGACCCCTTTTTGTTCCTTCTATCCTATCGAATGTTTTTTGTTTAATGGATATAAATCCAACAGTTGGTCAGGTATTTCTTAATAAACCTTCTTGGGAGTTTAGGGAAATTTACAGCAGAATAGAATTTGACATTTTAATAAAGAGGAAGCGTGGCTTTTATGCTGCAGTCAGCATGCTTGAGTAGAAAACAGCCAACCATGCAGAGCAGCTTATAAAGCTTTTCTTGTGCCCTTTAACTTGAATCCAGTAATCAGAAGATTGATTTACTTCTCAGACATAATTTGAAGGTGCAATTTTATTATGTTTTGGAAAAGAAAAGCTTAGGTATTTTAATCCACGGGATCCAAGTTGCACATATCAAATGGCATGCTCTCTGTTCAATTATGTCTGAATATTCCCGGCTCTGAAACAAATTTTGACTTCATTACCTTTTAAAAAAAAAATCACACCAGTGCTTTCATGATGATTTTCCCATGTCTGTTATTCCAAATAATTTTCTTTCTTGAGATATGGAAGGATAATATCATTTTTCAGAATCGGGACATGTTCTAGAAATCGGTTCATAAAAAGAAATATCCAAGTTAGCTCTTGGAATGTATTAACAAGAAAACTCAATTGTTAAGTTATGCTCAAGGTGTTTTTTAGTAATGGTAAATGTAAAATAAAGCTTTTAACCTTTGTTCTAATGAAGACAGCCCCATGTATCAGAACTTTAATTAGCTCTTACTAGTCTCTTGGTGATTTACATGGTGGATAAAAACCAGATTATTGAAATTTAGGCCAAATACACTCTGTTTTAAAGCTCAAAAGAGTTTCTAAAGGAAAAGCAGCACTTTGCCAATGACACTTCAAAGTTAGCATGAATCACACGAGGCAAATTTTCAGACCTGGAAGGCTTTTCAGAGATATCCAAAGTCATTTTGAAACTTAGGTGGACAATTCTTACTAACAGTCAATGGAAGTGGACTGCCTAAAAGTGTTTGGTTCATTTGATAATCGTAAGTCTAAATAAATACCCTGTTTTTCAAAGGTTCTGGGTACCACAATCATCCTTCTTGTAGGATGCTCAAACTCAGTAGGTATTGGAAGGGGATGCTGCTCTGAAGTTGAGACCCAATTATTTGAGTGGCACTTAAGCCCTAGTATCTTGGTTGTTTTGGGATAATGTCA
Organism: Crocodylus porosus; assembly: GCF_001723895.1. Classification (NCBI taxonomy): domain Eukaryota; kingdom Metazoa; phylum Chordata; order Crocodylia; family Crocodylidae; genus Crocodylus; species Crocodylus porosus. Next base: position 8,155,540 of record NW_017728924.1, on the reverse strand, counting down.
ATATGAGTGATAATCTAACCTTGCTGAATAGATCTGCTACCTGTTGAGTGATGTGAGCCCAGGAGAAGTGAAAGAGCTGGTTTTGCCTTGACCAGTGAAACCCCCGAGTCCACCCAGCTAAGTACTTGCAGAGTTTCCTAGAAAAGTATGGTTCCTGTAGCAGGGCCCTGGGGTGTCCCTGCCTCTTCAAGAGAGCAAGCAGCGTGAGAGCTAACAAGACTTGTCTAACCAGAAGAGGGATCAGGCTGGAGCTATATAAGCCCAGAGCCTGCACCAGTCAGGCAGTCACTCTGCAGCAAATACGAAGGGAGGAGCTCCTGGCAGCAAAGGTCCTAAAGGGACCTGGATTTATCTAAGCAACTCTGCAGGCCTGGAAGCAGAGGCAAGATCTGTAGGTGGAGAAAGACGGAGTTTTATGTTAAACCCTTAGAGGGTTTGAGGTGTAGGCCAGAGGGCTGAGATGTTTCTTGTTTAAGTTGCACTAATAGTTTAGCCTTGAGCCCAGCTGTGGCAAGCTCAAGGCCTGCTTAGAGAACCGGTAGCCCAGGAACCCACAGGCTGAGAGCAGGGCACAGTAAGGGGTCCAGGAGTCTAGCAAAAAGTTGAGACCTGAACCAAAGGGTCCATGTGCCCAGGGGAGGGTTCGGACTAGAGGGTTCAAGAGCCTGGAGGAGGGGCTGTGTGCAGGACCAGGGGTGCGAGAGTTCAGAGGGAGACCACGTAAAGTATCAGTGGTCTGAGAGCCCAAGGGAGCTGAGTGTAAAAATAGGTAACGTCAAAGAGAGAGAACACCCATGTGGTGTAGGGGAGGAAACGGAGCCATGCATTGAGCCCTTAAGGCTACACGTGCCCTGGAGGGGCACAGATACACATGCAGCCCTTGAAGCTACAGAGGTGCTGCAGGGGCACAGGCCAGCCAACAAGGTCCATTCAGCTTAAGGGTTGAATCAAGGCTGTTGGGGCAGGGGACAGGATAGACCGACCCAGTGATAGTATAAATGGACTAAGGCTCACTCTAAGGCCCATGGACAGGCCCCCTTAATCAACCTCTAATAAGAACAAGGCATGGTGGGCAAGCAGTTGGGGGGGGGGGGCTGTAATACTGAGTGGGGCAGGAGTCACATGGCCACCACGGGGTGTCATGACTACCCTGGGGCACAAATCTGTCACAGTTTCCATCTATTACAGATCCTTTCCCTCTGCTAGTTTTCTGCACCTTATTTGTTAACAGTAATGACTGGTACTTCCTGCTAACCAGGATTCTTAGCTAGATGCATCTTGGGTCTAATGCAGTATGCAGGTCCTACTGCCTTCCCTTCTGCCCTTCTACTCTGCATGTATGTGTAATGAAACTTCCTAGCATGGCTACTAGAAAGACTATCCATCTATTGGGAAGGGGATACACACCTCCTTTTCCTCTTCCCATCCAGTCGATGTCATGCTGTGATACCAAGAGCTTTCCATGTGGACCTGAAAGGTTCATTTCAAAGCTCTCCTCTAGAAAGGCTACTTAGCCATTTGACATTTCTTCTATGCATCCAGGGAGGAACCCAGTTCCTGTGTTAAGCCTCATAGCATTTACTATATGCACATTCTTTTTATGACAATCCTCATAAACTGCAAGCTTTGACTTTACTTTTGGGTGAAAAAGGTAGGTTTATAAGGCAGAAAACCAGTGCCAGATGACTGCTACCAAGAAAGGAAGAATCCCCTTGGAATAGAGGGCAATCTTTATGGCTGTTAGTGAAGTGGCTTAATCGTTTTGTCTTTTATATGTAAGAAGTTATTTCCACATAGAAAAAGGGTCTCAGTTTTTTGGTTTTTTCATATCAGTCTGATAGAAACTCATGAGCTTCTTGTTTTGTTTCCAAACTGCTTGACATTTTCAACAGAAAACCTGTTGTTTTTTTTTTTTTTCCAACCAGCATTTTCAAATGAAGGATTTGGGGTCAGAATTTCTCATGGGAATAATTTTGGTTTCATGACCATCTCTGCTGCCAGCCTGAGTTTTATGGATATTCAGTGAACAAGCAGCTGTAAAGTTGGCTTCCTTCTCGTTAGGTCCCTTTGGCTAGATTAGTGATTAGGGCAGTAGAAGTGATTAAGGCATTACAGTAAAGACGCAGTTTAAAACAGCCTACTAACAATAAAATAAAATTTAAAAAAAGGCCAGAGCATTTCCTGAATGTAAAACTAAATCATTTTATCATGCAGTGGTTCGGGAATGTTCAGCAGTGGAAATGCCATTGCCTAGCCCTGCGGTTGTATTGTGCCCGTGTGTAGCAGTACGTAGTACCTGAGTATTCATATGGTCATGTAAGATCTCCAAAAGGTCCAGGTATAACAAGTTGAGTTAAGCATGGAAGGAAGGGCTGACCTTTGAATCCTCTGGATTTTTTTGGATATAGGTCTGATTCTACAGGCTCATTTTAAGCGTTTCAGATAATCTGATGGATATAGAGTTTATTGGAAACTTATTTTTCTTTTGATTCTTTCATTTTTGCAACATAATACCTCTGTTACCAGTCTTTCTCACTTGCATGCTTTATGAAAAAAAATGGATTAAATTGAGGTGTTCATTGATGAATAGCTGACACATCAAGACAAAAAAAAAATCAGGATCATTGAGATGAACCCTCAGTGAACTGCATAGGGAGTACCAAGTGCTGCAGAACAGACACTATCTTACTGTTTTATGAAGGGCATTGCTCATTTTGCTATGGTACATTCTTGAGGAGCCTGTATGTGTTGGTCATTTTAATAGTCTGTTAAAGAAATTGACTGTAATTACTTAGTATTCTGAGACAAAAAAAATGGTATCTGATCTCCAAGCACATGCTCATCTCCCCAGTGGGCATTGCAATACCAGATGTAAAATTAATAGTCTCTAACAACAGAATATAGCTGAATATATTTCTCACTGGCCCCTGTGTGTGTGTGTGTGTGTGTGTGTGTGTGTGTGTGTATGTGTGTGTGTAATATATATTACATACACAAGCACGCACACACACATCTATAGATAAAACTAATTAGTAAATAGCTTAATGTAATGTTGTGCTTTGAAGAACAGGACATGTGAACATTTGAACCAAAAGGAAACCATTCCAGTGCTAAGGTGTTTTGATTTTATCAAGAATGTCCTGTCTCCATTCCCTGTTGTGTTTTTTTTTTT
>NW_017728924.1:8149509-8152246 GCF_001723895.1 Crocodylus porosus | reverse complement strand
GTGTTTTTTTTTTTCAAATCCACCCGTTGTTTGCTATAAAACTTTGACCATTGCAGTGATTAGTAAGCTGAGACCTGGGAACTGAACCTATATAGTGTTAGTACCTTGAGTGTCACCCAAAAAAAGGAAGGAGTCTATGTTCTATATTGGGAACTAGTATAACATGCTCTAATGATTATCACCACCAGATAAGCATGCAGGCACATTGTGCATCATCTGTAGCTTTCTAACAGTTTTCAAAGGTAAGTCTGTAGAGAGTACATTGTAGTAATTCAGTTCTGGAGGTCAGGAAGATATGGCTAACCTCGGAGGTAACTAAATGGATAATAGTAGTGAGATCAGTCTTGGAGAAAAGTGCTCGCAGACAATTAGCTACACAGATTCACAAGTTGGGGGATAAAAAAAGATTTTTTTGCTTACTACCTGAGTTGTAGAAGATTTACCATGTCTGCAGACCTCAAGAATATATAGCTCAGATAACCAGTACCCTCTTCATCATTATTGTGAAAGGGGTCAACACCTCCATTTCTGTAGTGAATAGGCTTCTGCCAGCTCGCTCTCGCTCTCTCTCTCAGAAATCAAAGGATCAAGCTTTGCCCTTGTTCACAGTAGTATAAAGCTCACAATACTCTTGCACTAGAGTTACTGAGAGGCTAACTGGACCCCGATATTGTAAAAACTGGAGTGTAGCTTTGAGAGTGTGTATTTTATTGCAGGAGGAACCCAAAGACCAGTTCTTTATGCTGTTTGTTACTTTATTGGAAAAATTCATTTTTGCAAGCTTTTGGGTACAAACACCCTTTTTCAGGGTGAGGAAGCATCTGCAGTTGGTATGTGCTGTTCCTGGATGGAATAGACTAGAAGCCAGAGACCAGTATGCATGCGAGAGAGCCAGTCAGTGAAAATGAAAATTGAGGTAGTCAATGGGTGAGAAACAGGTGGGGTAGGGGAAGGAAAATATAGTTGGTAAATAATAGAGAGGTTACCTGGAGTATCAGATGTTAGGGAGGTTATAATGTGTCATAAATCCAATGTCTGTGTTTAGTCCGTATTTTTTGTATCCAGTTGGTTGATGAAGTGAAGTTCATAGGCTCAGCTGTGCAAGGTATTTTGTAAATTCCCTCTGAGGATTAGAACTGAGAGACTGGGGAGAGAGTGGTTTTCTTATGAGAAATGTGCCCCCACAGGTAGTTACATATTCTTGCCTTTGATAGATTTCCGGTGCGTGCTCATTCTGTGTTGGCAGGCTTTACATTTCTTGTCCTGGCATGGTATGGATCCATTCGGTGTATTTTGGGCTGTAGGAAGTTTGCTTCTGGGGATGAGGTTGATGAGGTTCGGTGCTTGTTTAAAGCTAGGTTGGGTGGTTCTGGGAAGATCTCTTTAAGAACTGGGTGGTCTTCTAGTAAGGGTGGCAGTTGTTTGAGGATTTTCCATATAGGTTCCAGGGAGGGGTGATGTGTCATAACTAGTGGTGTGAGATTTATGGGGGTTTTCTTTTTGTACTGCAGCAATTCTTGACATGGTATCCAGGTGACTCTTTCAAAAGTGAGCTCTATCTTTCTGTAGAAGTGTCCTTGTTGAGTAAAAGCCCTTTTGAGATGTGTGAGGTGACAATCATGGGTGTTCTCCTCAGTACAAATTTGGTGGCATTGGAGGCTGTATATGGCAGCTTTTTTTTGGTGTGTTCAGGGTGATTGCTGGTTCTGTGCAGATATATAGGAAACCCACAGACCAGCATACATAAGGTGGTCTGTATTTTACCATTCTGGATAGTGGCCATAGTAGCTAAAAAGGAAATGTTGGTGCTGGAGTGTTCAAGAGAGTCTGATGGAGGGGTGATGATTGTTGAATTTCTGATGGAAATCGGTCAATCAGTCAGCTCACTTTTGCTTGTTAAGTTTTCACAAGTGGAGTGCTTGTTGGAAAGGAAATCAGCTTTCAAAAAGTGTCTTCGCAGTTCAGCTTTCTGCGGAATAAACATATGCTCATAGATGTGCTAACTTTGCATTTCAGGAACTCCTGCCTATTGTATATAAATCATGAGTTGAAAGTTGTTCTTCAAACTGTTCCTGTAGTTTTTCTCTCCACAGTACATTTACGTTAATAGACCGTAGTGACTACTCACTCTGGTAACACACTTGCACCTGCTTCATATGCTTGCATAAAACATGAACAAAATGCATATAAGCCTAATCACATAAGCTTTCAAACTACCTTTTTACTTTAAAGTAACAAGAAAACCAAACGTACCAGAAATTGTATAGGAAGTGTTGACATTTACTCATAGTCTAGACCAGGCGTAGGCAACATTTTTTGGCTGGAGTATCTGAAAAACCACGATGTCTACCTTGGAAGGTGCTGGAGTGCTGGCATGCCAGAAAAACAAAATGAGGGCAAGGGGTACATGGCAGGATGCACAGCATATTTGTATAATTAATAATCATAAATGTTGCCTTTCCTTGGTAAATACCAGATTTTCAAAAAATTGTAAACCTGGTGACAATAAATAAAACTTCAGTGTGCTGCCACTCCAGGTCACGCATGTTGCACTCCTGCCTCTGCTGCCCTCCCCTGGGCCCTCCGGAGCATAGCGCGTGCAACCCAGAGCAGCAGCTCACAGAGGTTGCACAGGGAAGCTGCCTGCCACTGCATGTTCCACTGTTGAAGAAAAAAATCGTGGTTCGTTTCTCGGGAGGTGGAAAAAAAACTTTCAGCTTCAGACACACTTTATTAG
>NW_017728924.1:8122031-8149498 GCF_001723895.1 Crocodylus porosus | reverse complement strand
GCTATTGATAATGCATTTTTAATAATATTTCTAACACCACTATGCCCTGGTCACACTTTCCCTGTGTGCATGGAGGCAGCAGCACAGGGTTGTGCTCCTTGCTGCTGCCCCCACCTGCAGGGGAAGTGTGGCCAGAGCAACAGGCAGCTTTCATGTGCCTCCCCAGTGCCCTGCCATGCCAGGTTCCACACATTGCTCTGCAGAGGTGGTGGGGGAAGGCAGCATGGTGGGGAGCATTGCCAGCACCTGCTGCTTGCCCTGGACTGTGGCTGTAGCTGGGGCTGGGTCCAGGGCCAGGGAGGCAGCAGCTGTTTGCATCCTGGCCAAGGTTCTGGGTAGCTGCTGCCAGCCATAGATCCTGGGCTGCTTGCAGCAGGGTTTGCATCCCCCCAGCTGCCTGTTGGGAGCAACCCAGACCCCATGGCTCTCAGCAGCTACTCAGAACCTGGGCAGGCTGCAGCCAGGAGGCTACAAAACAGCTTCCGCCCCCCCATCTTGGCCCTGGCTGTCTCCTGCCCTGGGCTCTGGGAAGGCAGCAGGTGCCGGCACTGCATCCATCAGCCAGGGCAGGGAGGCAACAGCTGTTTGCAGCCTCCAAACTTCAGCCGGCCCAGGCTCTGGGGTAGCTGCTGCCAGCCATGGTGCCTCAGCTGCTTGCAGCAGGGCCTGCAGCCTCCCAGCCACCTGCTGGGAGCAGCCCGGGCTCCGTGGCTGGCAGCAGCTGCCTAGAGCTCAGGCTGGTAGTCGAGTGCCGAGCAAAATGGCGTTACATGCCATAGTCAGCATGCATGCCGGAGGTTGCTAACCCCTGGTCTAGAATCATTGACTGCATTGGGGCTAATAACTTGAATAAGTGAAAGCAGGTTTTATGGCTTATGTTCTATTTCGGAGCAAATAAGTGAAATGTCCTCAGCTTTAAGAGAGTACATGATTGACTGCTTGGTTGTTTCTGGTTATTTAAACTCAGGTTTTCAAGTAGAAGCACTGCAGAGTGTTGATAAATTATCCAGGAGTCAAAGGAAATCAATACAAAACTTAATGACCTCCCCATACCACTCTTTAGCTCTGCATCAGTCACATATCACAAAAGCACTGAGGCTATCAGTCAAGTAAACAAACTATTTTACTTTCATATTGTAAGACTAATGTAAGCCCTTGCAAAATCCTTCTGAGTGTCTCCTGAAATTCTAAAGGAGAGAAAAAGTGGGGGTGGGAGAGAAACTTGTGAAAGAGCCAAATGGTCATCCATTATGAGCAGGTAAGGAGCAATTCAGTACTTTGGATGTGTCTTGGAAAAAAATGTTGCTAAAAGGTTCCTAATCCCTTTTGAGACCAGAAATGAACCAGAAGCATATTACTGTGTGCGTTTTTCTACGTTAAATAAGCACAACAAACCTAATGGCAAGACATTCGACACCATTTAATAGTATCTATCATGTTAAGTAATTGGTTCCGCGAGTATGATATTCCTGAAGGCTTCGTGTGAGAATGGACTGCAAGTCGTCATGATAGCCAGGAATCAAATGGCCAGCTTGCTGGGAGGAAAACTCGGGACACAATTGTGGATGCTTCACAGACGGCTATTAGCAGCCGGGAAACCGACTTGTTAGTTTCATGGTTCTGCAATTGATAGCAGCTCGTCAGTTTCAGGACTCCTGCCGTTGCCAAACCTGACCTTGATCAAGGGGCTGCCTAGTATTGGCCCAGGACCAAATCTTCAAATTCAGGACTTGGAGGGAGTCCTGGGGGGTCACCAGAATGCAACAGCAAAATTTGAGAAAATTCAGGATGGTTGGTCACTGTAGGCAAAAACAGAATGCAGATTTACAACTTCCAGGCCTAGTGTCCAGTCAGTTTATACCACAAAGCAAACAGTCCTGGGTTCTTCTTCAAAAATTAATTATTTCAGTAAAGGAAAAAAATAAGAATTTTAGCCCCTTGGGTATACCCCATGATTTGATGGTGGTGACCATTTATAACCCTAATATATACCCTCAAAACAAATCAACAGAAAAAAATCACTCTTTCCTCCTCTTCCACCCCCAGCTAAGGTATAGATGGCCGCATGACTGCAATATTTAAGTGGCTGACAATCCACTAATACACTTATCCACCACAAACCCTATCTAGTAGGAAAGTATCCTAAATTTATGCATGGGAAGCTGAGATACAGGGTGACTCAGTCATTTTTCCAGACTGACCAAATATCTGTGATGGAGCCAGACAGTGAATACAGGCATCTTCAGTCCTGGTTCAGTACATTATGAGAGGAACATCTTTCCTCTCTTCTATCAGTACCTGTGGTGAACAGTGGGTGTAGGTGTAGATGGGCAATGGCATCACCATGGCTAAGCATCTCCAAGCTATATTTGGACTTTACGCTCTACTTGTCTGTGTTTTTAGACCCTGTTGTAATGTGAATAACTTATGATAACAACTGATTTGTATAGTTGTCATTCTCTTCCCCTCTCTCTGCTGCTGGGAAGTGCATTTCAAGTTGCTTGCACTGGGAAATGGATCTCTCCTTCAGACGCTGAACAGTGTACTAAGCATGATGACCTGGAAGAGAGATGCTGAGTGGCACAGAGATGTACTCCAGAAGGTGACAGAAATAAAGAACTGAAGAGTCACTCTAGTGACTTGAAGCATGAATTTTGTTCCTGTTTTGAAATTAATAATTTTTTAATCTTTTTTTTTTTTAATTTATTAAAAGGTCTGCAGAGTTCACAGCAGCCCTTTCCTGTTCCGATCAATTCTGTTTCAAAACCTAAATGTGGAAATAATCTATCTTTAAATAAATGAAGATCAGGATAATTTAATAATCCTGCATCTGCTGTTCACTTGGTTTCTCTGATAAAAGGGAGCTTCTTTCATAAAGCCAAGTGTGCTAACTGCTCTGCACTGTGGCAGTACGATCTTAATGTATCCTGGGATTAGAGATGAATGAAGTTTAATCAAATTCCCCCTTTAAGTACAAAATTCAATTTGACCTCAACTAGGAAGCTAAGACTGGTGCCTCTGTCATCATAACAAACTTGCATTGATACTGCACCTTCCTTCTCAAATGACCTAAAAATGCCTTACAAACTCCAGGCCCTGTCCAGCTCCTACTGAAATGAATGGCAGTCTTCCCAGCTGTTTCCAGTCTTGGATGAGCACTGCTCCAGTATGAATGCCGATCAGAAGCCTCTTTCTTGGTCCTACTGGACCAGGTGCTTAAATGCCTGTGATCATGACAAAAATACTACTGTCATGCCCAAAGCTTTGACAGTCTCTTTGTAGTGTCTATTTAACTGAGTGGCCATTCCTAGAACATTTACCTCCACTCGATAGATCAACTCTATCGCTGCAATGACATTTGCCATCTACGGCTTAGTGAAGAGACAAGACGCTGTACAGGATAAACATTACCCTCCTTTGGTTTCTGCTTGCTTTCTGGCCTGTGGCATCCTTCCAAAAACTGTCATCGTTTTCCTTCTCCATTTTATAATCTTCTTTTGCAGTCTGCAAGCCTAAGTTATCATGAATTTCAAAGGCAAAGCCATTCAGGCGTCCTATGATTTATATCACATAAATAGGGAGGAGGGAAAGCGAAGAATGAAATGTGTATCTGTTTCTCAGATCAATCTTGGATAGTGGCTTGGGCCCAAGAATAATGTTTTGAACCTGCTTTTAAACAATCTCCCTCTTTTTTTTAAATGCATCTGTGCTCTGTACAGTTGTCTGTTGTGCTTAGGTAGCTGATGTGTTGAGGTTCCCACTTATCACATTGTTGTTCACATTAAACACCTTGTGTTTGTGATATCCACCATTGCCTCCTGTTTTATACTTGGATTATAAAAGCTTCTGTATCTGTACAGCACCTCTCACAATAGGACCCAGCCATTCAGACTCTAGTACAATGCAGTTACTGCTAATAATTAGTAATAAGAAGAACGCCCATTGTATCCAACATCATGTCTGTCATGCTACGCTATAGTTTACTGTTGCTGTGTACTGTACTGAAGGTACCACAGTTGAAATCCTCTTCAGTTATTTCAGGCATGATCTTCTAAAGTCCTCTAGGTAAGACCATAATTACCTGTGACACAGCAAAACAGAGGAAAGGAATAGTATCTGTAGTCTAAGCCTTTATCTGCTTACAAAAAAAGAAAAGAAAAGGAAAAAAAAAATAAAGCAAGTTCAATTAATAGAGCAAGAAGTTACGACCTGGCCTAGTCTATTCCAGTGGTGGAAATGCTCATATGCTGTATCCTCTAAAGGAAATTAGGGTGATAATCAAGAGCTTGGGGTGCTATTAATGACTTTGCTGTTGTTTGCTGAGCAATGTTGGTCTAATTGCTTTGTTTCACTGGGTGTGTCTACACATTCATTAATGTGCTTTAGGTAATGCACATTAAATCTAGTAGCTCCATTGTGAGGTACTAAGAAAATGCACATTAGCCTATTTTAATGTGCATTATCTAAAGACCATGGGGCATTTTTATACATGTGGTCTGGGAGGTGGGGGTGGGGAGGGGAAAGGGAAGGTGTTTTAATTAGAGCAGCTCCAAAAGCCACTGTAATTAAAGTGCCTGGAGCATCACACGTATCAGTGTCCCTGCGTGAAAATAGTCAGGAGTAGTTTTTCTAAAGCTCATCAAATGAGCTTCCGTTAAAATGCCTCCATGTGATACTGGAGTCAGCTGGAATGCTATAATTACCACATTCCAGCAGACTCGACTAATCGAGTCTTCTCCAACGTGCTATAATTACAGTGTGTCAAACCAGCTTCCCTGCATGTGTGTAGGCATGTGTTAATGTGTGTACCCTCGTCTGTAAAATGGGAGAATGATATTTGCTTTAAGATTCATGAATAAAAGTACAGTATTAAAGATCAGTTCTTATCACTGGACTAGGAATCAGTTCCTGTTTAATGCAATATATCTTATTGGAATGCCCTTTGACAAGCTTGGTTTATTTAATCTGTAATCTTTAGTGGGCTATTCTGTGTTTAAAAATTACAAACCTAACTATGAAAGGGAGCTGTGCCTTCACCTTGTAGACTCCTCCATTTTAGTTAGTGTGACAGTTTCTTTAGCATATTGCTTTTAAACCTTTGCAGATGGACTTGGAGAGGCAATTTATATCACAAGTCCTGCTACTCCTGCTTTATAAAGTAGGAAATAAAACCAAACCAAAGCTAATGAGTTATCCACTACAGACTGCACGGCCACAATGATTTGCTGAGTGCAAAGCAGTTCAACATTATAATTATTTGTACGTACCTCTCCGTGACAGTGAGAGATCTCTCACGCGTGTGCTGTCTGGGTTTTCTTTTTTAAATGATTTGAAATAATAGGTGAGGAAAGTGTCTTTAACTCTGCTGCCACACATTTTATCTGGGGAGCCAAATAGATATGAAATATCGGCTCTGCTTTCCTTGGTAGGAATTGGATAATATGTCGTCACAGAGAGTCCAGTTTCCTCAAAGCCAGGCCTTCCATTTCAGAAATAACTTTATTTCTCTGCTCTGACTTTGCCAGCTATCATGGTTGCACTTCGGATTTCTGGGTAAAACAAAGTATATGGTGGTACTGCCATTAGTCAACATCCTGCCTAATGCCATTTGCTCTACCCATAGAAAGGGGCCAATACATTACCCCCCTCAAAGTAGGACGCTTCTAGGCTCAGGTTCCTAACTACAAAATGGGGATAATATTAGCTTCTCATTTCACAGGGCTGTTGTGACTATGAGTTAATTGCTATATGTAGAGCAGGTCAGATATTATAGAGCTGGGCTCTATAAGAAAAGCCAGAAGGAAATGCCTAGGTCCTGCAGCCACACCTTAAACAGTATGCAGAAATTTACAAAAAAAAAAAAAAAAAAAAAATCCCCATGATTAGAAAGTAAGAGCAGTTTTTGCAGGAAACTAGGAAGGAATCCTGTGGAAGAACCTGATACACGATCCCGTTATTGGAGATGGTGATGATGCACCTAAGTTTGCACAGGCACCTTCATTCTGGAATGCCCTGGTTTTTGAGCACTCAACTTTGCAACCCTTAATCATTTTAAAGTAGTTTGGTGTGTGCCTGTGTCTGTAATAGGTATTGACAGAGGGATGGAAGTGAGTAAGAGTAGAGCACTAATTAATTATTCTACAATATGTGGAACAAATATGTATTGTGCCAGATGTACCAAACGCAATTCATTCCACAGAGATTTATGCTGCACCTAACTAAACAGGAAAATCCTTTTTGAACTTTTTCTGTGGCAAAGGTAGAATGGTTTCTCCATCAGACATGATCTTGGTTGACATTCAGCACTAGCATCTGGTGCTATGTGAGAAGCTTATTATTCTAAGAAATTGGGTTAATGGATTTTATTATGGTGTAGGTAGTGCATCATTTTATCTCAAAGAGGTTATGACAACCTGAATCCCTATTTCCTTTTTTTCAGTGCTGTTTACAGATATGGACCTGCTGTTTTCTAGTGTCTGAAATGGCATCGGAAGGAGATGAGGATTGTTTTTTTTTAAAACCAAAATCAGTGAAAAATATGTTGTTTTTTTCTTAAAATGCTGCTTTTAGAATAATCTTACCCTGTCACTCTCATTCTAGTGAGAAGGTCCATAGTCTGGATGATCCCCAACTAGACTTAAATCTAATCACCATCTCCATTTGGGAGTGACTTCATAGATATGCCATTCACAAGGTGGTGAAAGGGAGACTTGCTTGAGTTCTGTTTTGTAAAGCAGAGATGACGCGATATCAACTTGCTCTCAGCCAGCACTCCGTGTTCCACAATTAAGTGAGTAATTACACGCAGCTAAATTGAATTCAGTTCGACTTCTGAAATAATAGCGTACCTGTTTAATCTGGTTTTGATAAAAGTCATTTGCATCTGTGTTTCATTACTTTGATTGTTTCAGACCCTACAATGTGGGTTTTCATAGAGCTTTTGCCCCCCAACATCAATGTGAAACAAACCATGGACCCCATCCCCAGAGCCTAAATGCAATAATACTCTAAGGTCAAAATTGTGGCTTTCAAGCATAGCTGTGAACTCTGGGGAATGATGAAGATGAGAGTCCCATTTGAAGCATTGGAAGACCTGGCATCAAACTCTGCTTAAACGCCCCGGTACCGCTGTTAGAAAGGATCTAATGTGCTCTCTTTGTTCAAGACCGTCTCTTCTGGCTTGTGTAAATAATTTTTTTAAGTCTGGATCGGGTATCTTCTCTGTTATTGTGCATATCGGAGTGGAGTAGGTTCTCCCTGATTGGCAACAGAGGCTGTTTCAACTCCTGGGATCTGGAAATAGGAGCAAAAATCTTTCTGGATCCTCTGCTTTGTGCATCTGTCTAGCACTTGCCCCAGCTCTTTTGTCTATGTTCTGTGTCAAGGGTTTATGTTTGTGAGGGCGAATGTTGCTGAACAGATTATGATAGCCCATAAATAAGGCTAATGGACAGAATCAATAACACAAGGTCAGGCTCCCTCTATAACCTCTGCTGTACTCGGAGTATTCGCATGGCCCTGTTACTGTGCGTAATGGAATAAGAGGGAATGACAAAGGAAAGAAATAAAAATCCCCGCCACCCAATCATAATCATGTCCTGCTTTCATGGGATTCTTCTGTGGGAGGTAAATTATCCAAGTTAAAATGTGCATGGTAAAAAAGAAGAACACAATGACCAAGATGGTATGAGAACTGAGAAAATTCATGCTCTCTTGAGAAATCAAGGAAAAAATGTCACCTTCGGGGACACATGAGCAGCCAAGTGGTGGGTGGCATAACGGTGTATCCCAAATGACTTGCTCTGTGAGCTTTTTCAGATGACCTGAGCTGAAACTCAATGCATGGTAGCCTGGAAACATTTAAGGACAACCTGGTAGAGCCACATGGTTTGTCCCCAGTGCCAGTGGATAGTTTTCAGACATTTAAAAATGTATCGGGGACCCACTGTTAATTCATAGATCCAGGTCCAGTTGAACGAATGCTAATTCCAAGTGCACTTCAGAGTTGAGCTGTATTTTTTCCACGGCTCTGATTAAAACATCAGCCTTTAAAAAAGGCAGCCAGCAGGCGCTCTGCTATGAATTGAAAACAGATCCATGTGCTCCTGAAGTTGGATGCCACTTCTAAATTTTCCCCAAAAGAATTTCCTTGAATTTATCTTGCATTTCAAGGCACCCCATTTTGATCAGAAGAACCAGATACCTATTGGCTCATAGGACCAAACTGGCTGCAAAGCTGGTGAGAAGAATGACTTATTCCAACTCAGATGTGACTTTTACCGTCGACTTCATTGGGAAGTGGGTTAGAGCCTCTGCCAAGTGTTTATGCATGGCTCTCTACTTGTCAGGTTTGTACCAGTGTGTGTTCAGCCCAATATACAGGTTCTCCGGCCAGATGCAATTGTTTTAGGTTCATAAAAGCATAAGGAAGTAGGGCTGGAAGGGACTTCACAAGGTCAGCCACTGCTCACCCTTGATTAAACCATCCCAGCCAATTTTGCAAACATTTACAGCTGAATACAGAATGGGTACTGACGAAACAAGCCTGGCACATGTTTCCAAATAAAGGGCTTGGTTCAAGGTCTACCAAAGTCACAGGGGCTAGAACTGTTGGCTTCAAGCGAACTCTGTATCGGGGACGTAGAGAGTACTACCCCATAAAAGCTCACCAGTTTTTCTGTCTGAGAGTCCAGGTTACAAGATTCTGCTAATGAGTTGCTTTTCCCAGTACTTTTTATTCTTCTCTTCTAGACAAAATCAGTCATTGAAGGGAAGAAGCATTTTCTTAGGGATTCTGTAATGTTCCTGTCACCCTTCTGATATTAACCCTGAATAGGGGGAGTAGAAGATATAAATTAACTGATAGACTCAGAAATGACAAAACTTCTTTCAAACTTATCTGGGCTGCGTTCTCGTGGAAAAGTGAGGCAAGCACCTGATACTAGCTCCAAAGAAAGAGCACGGACTTGTCTCAAGTTGGATTCAGTGTTGTCGCATCAGCATTAAGCAGCTGTAAATGGGAAGAAGATAAAAATGATCACACACTGAGGAGGAGCAGAAAGAAAAGGGAAGATGTGTGGATGGGTAGGGGGCAAAAAGTTGTTTCTAATTGTAGTGTGGGCTTTCCCTCCCAGCTCACCTGGCATGCGATATGGATGAATCAGCGGTCCTGTACATACGACTGTGCAAATCTGGCAAAAGGGGGTTGATTTGATAGCTGAGCAGCAGCAGACAGATTTTGTTTGGGACACCACTCCACAGAGATGCATTTTTCCCATTAATTGTACTCCACAGGCACAGTGTTTGAGCTGCTACTCTCAGTATTTTTCCCCTTGACTTTGAGATGAAAATATTCTTCACTCCCTTTGCTTGTGCTTATCTCTCATAAATCCCTTCTATTTGGGCCCGCTCAAAACATTTTGTCCTTGTCCTGCCCCAGTTTATCATCTTGTGGTTAATGTTTTTATTTTCTGATGTTTCTCCTCTCTTCTAAATGAGGATTTGGGGTTACATTTTTTGGTGAAGGCAGCAAAGACCTAACTCAAAGTCTACTGACTCTTTTCACTAGCCAACAAACTTTCTGATGTCCATCTTACTTCCCAACGTGATGCAGTCTGAGAGCAATGTAACTGTTATAACGTGAACATGAGGGGTGTGCGAAGCAGGCCCTATTTGATTTGGATTCGGATTCAGCCCGAATCAGGGACAGTGATTCGATACATCGATTCAGATCGCTGTCCTCAATTTGATTCGGCCAAGATTCGATGCCGATTCAGAGAATCGACGATTCGGACATAGGTGCAGCTTTAAATATTTTTTTTCTACACGCCTTGAGGTACTGGGTGAAGCTCATGAATGCTGGGGCTGATGGGGAGTCCAGCAGGAGCACAGGGGGGCCCCCTGCATACTCAGCGGCAAACCCCGAAGTGGACCAGAAGTACCGCCAAATTGAACCAGGGACTGAAGCTTCACATGGCCCTAATGAACGTGTCCTTACCCCCTTCTAGGTCTCTCTAGATTATTGGAAAATAGGGCTGGAACAGACCTCACAAAGTCATCTAGTTCAACCCGCAGCTCAAGATGGGGAAGTGGCTACACTCTTTCAACTACAGTGTGAAAAAAATCTAGCCAGGGTAGAACTTGAAATATCCGTATTTGTTCGTACGTCTACTTAGGCTTAGTTCAATGTATGAATTAATGCCATCTATCAAGATAGGAAGAACTTTTCCATTGGCTTTAATGGTAATTGGATCAGGTCCCATCCAAGTAATATTTGATTTGGTTTCTCTTGCGTTACAGCACACTAGGCCCCCTTTCATTTACGCTACACCAACATAGTTTAATGCTGACAGTTATTTGGGTCTAGAATTTTTCCATTTGATAACAACAGAACAGCAACGACAACGATGATGAAATGCACATTCTCTGGTTTTAGTGACATGAAGGGATATATGTTAACATTTTGTTTTAAATAAATAAATGTGGTATGGAAAAAAAGTGGGACTTGTGAGAAGCATCTTTATCGTTACTTATTTCACGTATGATTTTGAGTGAAATGATATTGGTCCTTGGCTGACGTGATTCAGAAGGCAGGAGATATAGATGCACCTTACAGACTAGCTGAACTTCGAAGTGCCTTGGCTCGCTTCGCCAGCTGCTGTGAACCTTTGGATTTTCATAGTTTGCTCATCACTGATCAGTTCTGAAAACATGGCAAACCTGCTGTGAAGGCGATTTCTGTACACAAGGCATTTGTTTCATGTTCTGGAAGCCACGGCGTCCTGTTGTTTCACTTGCATAACAGCGGTTTTGAATACCAGCCTTTTGATCAGGTATGTTTACCCTAAGATAAGCTGGCTAACTTTGATTGATTTCAACACAAATGTCAATATTGGAAGGAGATGAGGATTAAAGGAGCTGTTCTATGGAGGCTCGGGCACAGGTTGCTGTTTGCTTCACTGAGTTGTTTTTCCTTGATTTCTATTTGGGCATTGCCTCCTGCATCGTGATACGTCGTGATTTTCCTTGCTATTCCCTAACATGCCAAATTACTCTGCTCAGTATGAGTTGATGCCAAATAGCCATTGAATTATTTTAGACTAAATAAGTTTAATATCCTGATCTGAGCCCGTATCCAAGGAAGCAACAGATTTGTTGCAGTCGTTCTATTCTGTCCAATTGCTTTAACACTGTGGAAGTGTCCTGTTGCACGGTGTGATAAGGTAACACAGCTGAAAATTTGTATCCTCCCCCTCTCCCAAGCTGCATAGAAGGGTCAGACTTGCCGCCCTTTGTGGAATTGCATTGTGGACATCAATATTGCCTTATATGTGGCACAGAGTCACATGCCTTGGGCTATGCACGTTCTCTGCAACAGCAGCCGTTGCTCATGCTGCTGTGTCACCGAAACAAACCAAAAGAAGCATCCACGTGAAGCTGATAATCGAAGCTGAGAGGCTGTGAGACCAAACAGAAGATGGAGAACAAAGGATTGAATTCATCTTACTACAGAGTATTATTTTGCCTCCGCTGAAGTCTTACAGGCAATTTAGGAGTGTCATGCACAGGTCTGGTGGCTCCTGGTTTTGGTTGCATGAAGCCCGTAAAGAGCCTGGAGTTGAGAATTGAATGAACATATTGGGGATCTTGGATACTTTGACTTTTATAGAAGATACAGCTCTGTCCTCTAAATTGCTTGTTCCCACTTGTAATTTGTGACGCATGACCAGGTACAGGCATTTATATATTTTTGCCAGTAAAAGAGATGCCTTGCTGGTTTAATCCTCTGGTCTGAAAGGGGGAAGGACCCTTTTAGGGAAAGTTCTCAATGAGGGCAGACATTCTGCTTTTTTTTATTCTTTTAGCTTAAAATATGTTGAAAGCTGAATAACTGTGGGGTGTTTATAGCTTTCTTTTTTATTGACTGGGGGGGGGGAGGGAGTTGGAAGGAGCTCCAGGACAGCTAATAATGGGTATTTTGTCATCTCAATGGCTACTGCTCAGAGGGTAAAAGTAAGTAGTAGTATTTCCTACAGGTAACCAGAAATAGTGTTGCTGGAAAGGCTCATTTAGTGGTTGTGGAGTATCCTTCTCAGAGAGGAACGGTTGTCCTTGAGGAGCCATTACTAAAAGCTTTGGTGGGCCGCACTAGTTAGTTGGCCTCCTGGTGCTCTATCCGCTTCTCTGTCACTCTCATGTCAGATGCACACTGATGCTTGCCCTCCCAAATGTTCCTATTATGAAGCTCATGGACCTTATCTCAGATTATCAAAAAGATGCATCTTTCTTAAATGTTGTCCTTCTGAAGCATATTTAGGTGGCAAGGTGATTTAACAGGACAGTATCCATCATTTCTCAGTGGGTTCTTCCAAGCTGGATCAAAATTGTTTAAACATAAAAGATGGATTGTTTGCAGTATCTGTCAAATCATTTGCCTGCCTCGTTCTTTTAGTTAGCTCTTCGCTCTTGCACAACAGAGTGTTTATCGTGTTTAAATAGAAGTCATAAAAATATTTCCAAATAGTATATGCATGTACACACACACGCACAGTAACTTGTGCGCTTGTCATGGAAACAGAAGACTGAGCTGTAATATTATGCAGCCTAGATGATGATAGCCATGCCAGGAATTAGGGGTTATTTAAAAGGTGAGTGAGTAATGGTGAAATGGCGTAGAAGAGCATCTTAAATCTATAATGGTCATTCACATAAATAACACTTTACCATTTCCCATCTGTCATCCTCGATGAAGATTTGTGGTACCCTTTGATCAGGTGACTTGTCCTTGAAGTACAGTTAGCATTTTAGTGTGAAATATCAACTGTTCTTCGGTGACAGAATGAGTTCAGTCAGCAAGCATCAAAAGCTCTGTGTGGCACTTATAGTAGCTGAGAATGAAATGCATTTTCAAGCCCTGAGGTGGAGCAACCAACACTAATAACTGTTGTATCAGGACTGCGAAAGCCTTAATTTTAAAAATGAATCAACTCTGGTGACAATAGCATAAGGAGCTAGTTTATTTTATTGGGGAAACCAATGAGCTATGGTTAACTGATCGTTTTGCCGAAGCGGTCGGCCTCCTCCTCCAAGGCACTGCTTCATCATTAAGTTTTCTTAGGGTTTTTTTTTTCCTTAAAATTGTTGCGCAAGTAATTTGTGATTATTTGTTTCACTTGGGAAATATGAGGCTCCCCAGGTTTACAGCTTGTTTATGCCTGTGCCTGTATTGTATGGGGAAAAGGGAGTGACAAATGGCAGTGATTTTGCAGTCCTAAAGAGTGTATGAAATAAAGCTAGATAAAATTATACAAAGAAAAGTAAAGCAACCTAGAGTGATGTTATGTTAGGCAGGCTATTAATTAATTTGATGGTCATTTATTCTGCCTTTAGGGTCATGCATGATGGGGAGTATTGAACACCTTTTCATCAAGCATTATGCAGTCAGGATCTCAAAGTTCTGGATCCCAGAAGACAAGACAGTTGTGGTGTGGGACCAGTAGCTCCATTCACTTCCTGATCCATGGAAATTACCTAGCTAATTATGTACAGACCAGCCACCTTCTAAAATGCAGTCAGCTTCTTCTTTTAAGAGCTAGGACAATTTGCCCAAACAGCAGATTTGCCACTGAGTAAGACCAAATACATGTAGTGGAATAAGAAGTGTTTTGTGCTTACATAGTGGCAAGGGGGAGGAAAGATCGCTAAGGACTGTAGAGGTGGGAAGTGTGCTAAGCTGATTTTAGGAAGAGAACTTGTGTCTTCTTTTTAGGGTCTTAAGACTTTCATTTATACACATCCACCATCACTTAAAAAAAGGGAAACCTCTGGCCTAGTTTCACGTGACTTGTTTCATTTGAATTTAGGCTGAATGTTGACTTAAGCACCACAGCATACAAGGGAAAAGTGTTATGCAGCTCGTATTGAGTGCAGCAATATCAAGGACTACTCCTTTGGTGCGTTCTCTTTCACCCTGCTGTTTTCCTTCCATCTTTAGTCAGTCAGTTACAAAATCCAGACAGACATAGCAAGATATTTTAATTCTGTAATACTTTTTCACTTTAACTTCTTTTCAGATATGGGCGTCAGTGTTACTTTTTGCTTGGGTTAAGGAATAAGTAGAAAGGAAATAGCTATTTCACGAATTAAAGCTGATAACTTGACATGGACCAAGGTGCCCTGTAATTTTCGCTCCACTCTTCTTTTACTTCGAGAGCACTCATATATGACAATGTGTTACACATGCAAGGCTCTAATTCCATCCTGAATGTTTGAGGATACTATTCTTTGTTATTGGGTTATAACTTATGCCTCTGCAGAGCATAAAACCTTATATACTAATTGGTATATAGGCTTTAAGTATCTTCTGGGCAAACATCCACAACAAGTTTGATTTCCCCCCGCCCCCCTCCAGGGTTACACCATTGTTCATGATCAGGAAGTGGATTGAAGAATATATACAGAGGTTTTAAGGTACAGTCATATATTGACTGTCTTGGTTCTGTCTGCTTCATTTTCTGAACCAGAAAAATAGGTTTCTAAAAAATATATATATTCCAAAGGTGAGTGGCACACCGTTTCCACTCTGACTGAGATTATTTCCAAGAGTGACAAGCAATATTAGTAGCATTAGTCAGATGCTTGGAATCCATCCAGGTGTCCCCATAATTCCTAGATAGCAAAGAGGCATTGCTATTAGATTTGATTTTTTTTTTTTTTTTTTCCCCCAATCTCTTTTCCTTTTTCTTTCACTATGACAATTGTGGTAAAGATTAATTCAGTGATGTAGCAGGGCACAGTTGCCTATGAGAAATGCTGATGGCATCCATGGTTTTCTAGCAGCCCCTTCCGAAGGTGTCTTTTGGGCTAGTGACAGAAATGATACATAATCTGGTATAAGTGACAGGAAACTAGTTCAAATCTGTAACACAACAGAACTTCAATTTTGGCCATTTTGAAAGTGGTTTATGTGCACTGGTTTAAGGTAAACCTAGATGGATGTAGTATCAGACTTAACTGATCTAGGTTAAATCAATTTATGGAACTTCTGTCCCAGGTCCCCACCAGATTCAAGTTACCTGACAGTCCCTCAGCATCCCAGGATGCTTTGCATCTCCCCAGCAACACCCTTCCCCCAGTGGGTGGGCGGACTAGCTGTGACTCCAGCTGTCTGCTCCAGCCGAGCATGGAGGTGTGTTTTAGCACTTCCTGTCCACCCCCCACCCCCCGGCTTCTGGCCTGGGCCACTGCAGGCATGTACGGGCTGGATAAATGGACTGTAAGGTAGATATAAAACTGGCTGAAGCATCAGTTTCAGACAGTAGTAATCAATAGCACGATATCTAGCTGGCAGCTGATATCAAGTGAAGTGCCCCAAGGGTTGATCCTGGGGCTGGTTTTGTTCAGCATCTTCATCAGCAACCTGGAAGATGCCATAGAGTGCACCCTCAGCAAGGTTGCAGATGACACCAAGTTGTGGGCAGTAGTAGATACGCTGGAGGGTAAAGCTAGGATTCAGAGTGACCTAGACAAATTGGGGCATTAGGTCAAAAGGAATCACATGAGGTTCAACAAGAAGTGCCAAGTCTTGTACTTAGGATGAAACAATCCCATGCACTGGTGCAGGCGGGGGGTGACTGGCTGGGC
This sequence comes from Crocodylus porosus, assembly GCF_001723895.1. NCBI lineage: Eukaryota > Metazoa > Chordata > Crocodylia > Crocodylidae > Crocodylus > Crocodylus porosus. Next base: position 8,133,856 of record NW_017728924.1, on the reverse strand, counting down.
CGCAGCTTTGCAGAAAAGGACCTGGGGGTTACAGAGGACAATAAACTGAGTACGAGTCAACAGTGTGTTCTCGATGTGATGCAAGCTAATGGCATTCTGGGCTGCATTGGTAGATGAGTTGCCAGCAGGTCAAAGGGAGTGATTATTCCCCTCTATTTAGCACTGATGAGTCCACATCTGGAGTACTGTGTTCAGTTGTGGGGCTCCCCACTACAGAAAGGATGTGGACAAATTGTAGAGGATCCACCACAGGGAGCACAAATCATGAAGGGGCTGGGGGACTTGACTTATGAGGAAAGACTGAGGGAACTGGAGTCAGTCTAGAGAAGAGGAGATGGAGGGCATTTAATAGAAGCCTTCAACTCCCTGAAGGGCAGTTCAAAAGAGGATGGAGCTGGACTGTTCTTAGTGGGGGCAGATGATGGAAGAAGCAGCAATGGTCTTAAGTTCCAGCTAGTTGAGTTTAGGTTAGATATTAGGAAGTATTTTCTTACTAGTGTGGCGGGCTTGCCAGGCTTCACCTAGTTCTCTGGGTTTAGGAGACTGCAAATGCGATTGGTGGGGCAAAACCCACCGATCAGAGACAGGCAGGGGAAGAGCAAGGAGGAGAGCCCCTCCCCTACACTCCAAAGGGGGGTGGGGACAGGAGAGGACTTAATTGGAAACTGCAGTTGCAGCCCCCCTCAATTGATTCATTTTCAATCTGGGGGTGGAGCCCCAGAAGGGAATATAAGCAGCTGCACGCTGAGCACTTGGTGCAGTCAGCAAGGGATGAAGAAGGAAGGGGCCCTGGGGCCAAGAAGAGCCGGAAGTGCTGCCTAGCAGGCGTTTCCAGCTGCCCAGAAGAGCCTGAAAGATTCTGGCACTGGATGGAAGTGGTAGGTGGCTCAGGTGTCACTGCATGGAGGGTCTGTGAGGGGCTAGGGTCCTGGGAGCTGCAGCAAAGGTAGCTTGGGTCTCCAACCCCAACACAAGGCTAGGCTGTGGTGTAGGTGTCACTGCATGGAGGGTCCATGAGGGACCAGGACCGTGGAAGCCACAGTGAGGCAGCTTGGGTCTTCAACCACGGCATGAGGCTGGGCACGGGAGTCAGTCATTGTGGGGTGTAAGACCCAGGAGAAGGAGGGGCCAGGCAGTCTGGAACCCATTCCCTACAGTGGGTCCACGAGCGCCCCGGGAATGGGGTGGTTCCTGAGTGTGGAGGAGCGGCATTCAGAGTGGCATGGCCCCGGCCAGCGACTCCCCCAAAGAAGGATTGAGCCACTGGGTCACATGAGCAAGTCGCCTCATTCCCCTGCGGCCTGGCCTGAGCCCTCCCTGGAAAACGATTAGCAGGCCAGGGAGCTTCTGAACACTGCCCCACCCGGCTCCTCGGGACTTGTGGGTCAGTGGGGAAATGGGTCTCGCACCAGGGAGTGACACCTCAGGGAAGGTAGCCTCAATAAAGAGGCAGGAGGAAGAGATCCCTTAGCGGAGGGGAACCACTTATGTCTTATATTTTGAAGTGTTTATTGATTGTTTGATTCACGCTGTGCATTTTGGAGTGTTTATTAACTGTTAACTGCACACCTTGTATTTTAGAGTGCTATTTATTGTTGTATTTATCTGTTCGTATCATTTGGGACCATTATGCTTATCGTTTGTATTTGGGTGTGTATTTAGTTATAGGTATATGTATTTATAACCTGTAAATACTCACTTTGGTTCACTACCTTATATATATATATTAAATTTTGTACCTGGTTAAGACATCGCTTTTTGTCCCTCCTCTATTGAGACATGATAGGTGGGAAAGAACTAGATGTGACCTCCTGAGGTCCTTTACAGCTTTAATTTTATATAATTCTATGTGGGACATTTCCAGAATCAAAAGTGAATGTCTTTTCACTTGCTTATAGGCTCAATTTTCTAAGCTGTGTAGGTTGAATCGATTCAGCCTTGGGCTTTTTGACTGTGTGGACTTAGGAAGTGGTTCCCTGTCCCCCTATACTAAGAAAATTAGCCCATGAGCTCCTCTGATCCTAATAATAATTGCCATATCTTTAAAATATGCTACTGAACTGAATGAATTTGCCTTTCTTGGAATCCCAGTTCAGATACAATACCTGTGAAATTGCTGATAGATAGAAAATTTTCTCTCTTGATTTATAATCTATTCATTATTCATAGTCTTCTTCATACAGAGATGATCTTAGGTAACAATTTATTGTTGGAATAATTTTCTGCCGAGTGAAGTTATAAATTTATTCTTTTTTTTTTTTGGTTTTAAATAACTCAGTTTCTTTTGCTGATCATAGATTTTTAAGCACCTCCTATGGATGCTATTTCTTGTGACCCAAAAAGAGTCAAAACTCGGTGAATTTTCAGGCATGCTGTGGTGATTTATTTTGATACGATTTTTGGGGAAGGCCAATGGCATGCCTCCGTGGTGATGAAGGGGCAAAAAGTCATTCTGAGTAGGTGGCTGGTTGATTGCATTGTAATTTGACTTGATTATGCCAATGCTGCAGAGATGATTTCATTTTTACTGGTGTGCCAGGTATCTTTTTTTGGTTAGGCTTTTTTCTACAAATTTGAATATACCTTTTTCTTTTCACATCAGGAATTAATGCAGGGTTGGGCCCCAGCCCTGTGTTCATTCAAGTCAATGGTAAAGCTTAAACTGACTACAGGGATGTGGGGTTCAGTTTCTCTCCCCTGAAGTACTGCATGTGTGGTAGGGGAATATACAGGTTCTGCTTTTCAGACAAAAGAACACATTAAAAGAATTTTAATGTTTTCACTTAAGCCCAAAAAAGATGAAAATTCCCCAAGCATCAAGCTTTTAATGCCGCTCCACAAAAGGGTGCAGAGGGATAAAGGAGCTCCCTGTTGGGCCTTGATCCTCCTTGTGAATGTCTGTTCTTTTGTTGGTGCAGACAAAAGTCAAAGTGACACCCTTTAAAACTGAGAAGCTCAAAATGCTTCGCCAGTGATGAGAGTGAAGCTGCCTGCAACTGGCTGGTGTTCTCCTAGCCTCTAAACTTCCCTCTGTGAGTTATCATCAAAGAAGTAGACAGTGTTGGAAGCAGGGGCAGCTTCATCTTGAGGATATGAGATATGGTGGCCATTGTTTCTTTGAACATCTTCCAAGGTGCTGCATAGAGGTCATTGCCATCACATCCTCAGCTGGCTGGTGTAACACCCTTGTGGGACCTCAGTGGTGAGGTGTCTCATTCATAAATAATCCTTTCATTACTGTACTGAATGTAAAGAGAGAGGTGGGTCTCATCAGCCACTGCTGCAATAAGCACTATGACCTTCATATGCCCCTTCTATGGAAGGAGGATGGGAGATGCTAGTTAGTAGCACATCTTTTAGCTTGCCCCTGCCTTTTGATCCTCGATGCCTCCTAGGCAGTAGTAAAAATGTCCTTTTTCTGAGATCCCTTCCAGGTAGCAAGGTTATCTGGGTTCCAGTCTGGCTTCTGCATGACAGCTACTACTTTCCCCGAGGTTGGGTCTCTGCTCTCTCCTTTAGGTCTTAAATTGCCAGCAGGTACTTCCTGAGTAGCTAACCACCCACAGCTGGGCTTCTTTAACAGGGCTGTCTGCTCTCACTTAAAGGGCCAGCCCTGCTACAGCTTTGCTAAAGAGGGACCTGGTTCCCCACTGGATAAGGATCATGATGAGCTCATAAATTACGCAGGTCCAAGAAGCACCGGCTTGAAAAGGGCAAGTTTTCCACTAGACTTCAGTGTCGCCAGTCCTCAGAAGTGAATAAGGAGATGCTATCTTGCAGCAGAAAAAATTGCAGTAATCAGAGCCATCCCTAGGGTACATCAAATTGGGGTGACCACCCCTGGCCCCACAACTGGGGGGGGGGCTGTGGAGTCAAGTGGAGTGGCCACAGCCCCTCCCACGGGGCCTGTCTAGAGCTGGCAGCTTAGGCCCAAGCTGTGGAAGAAGCACGGAGACCCTCCCCCTCCCTTTGCAGGGGTCCCACGGTCCTACGCAGTGTTAAGGGGGCCTCGCACATGCTGATTTTTTTTCTCGGGCCCTGCACCCACCTAGGGTCGGCTTTGGTAGTAACTCCTGGAGTCCCTGGATGTGATGAATGTAGCTCATTCTCGAAGCCAAGGCTTGCACTTTGTCTTTTCTTCTTACATTTTTTTTTTCTGTCTTTTCTATTCTGGAAAACATACACAATGAGCTGACAAGTGATTAAGTGAAATGTGCTTTGACAACTTATGAGTCAGAAATACAAAACTCAAGGGATGGATACCCCCATATTGCACATGAAGAAGAGTTTTCATCACAAATATGTAAGTTAGTAGCAATTGTAACATGCCTGAGAGCAGAAAAGAATGGAGCAGCAAGGCTAAAAATAAATGTAAAAATGTAATATAATATTATCGCTCTTTCAGCTAACCAGACAATTTTTTTATTTGCTTTTTTATCCAGCAGCTCATCTAGTCAAAATAAGGGCATTGATATGGAGCCGTTACAATAAAATAAAAGGCCCATACAGGTCCAGGCTTTCTGCAGCTTCTTATCCAAAATGTCGGACTTCCTTGCTTTAGAGAAACTAGCATTGCCTTTCTCTATCAAGGTACATTGACATGGATTCACTGAGGTCGTCTTCTGGCCCAATTAATGTAGTCTACGTAATGTGGATAATCTGGATACAACCTAATATTACTTTTGTATATATTGTTTGTGGTAACTTTCCAAGTCATAACTGGCAGGATGGGAAGACGCAAGCCAGGGAAATGAGCCAACTGGTTCTTACGGTCTAGAGGAGCTTTGCAACCTCATTATTTCCCATTTCTTACATGGCCCTAACCTTAGATTTCCAAACTATGCTGCAGGTGCCTTCCAAGATACTAGCTTGTTTCTAGGACAGTCTGAGTCTGTTAGTTTCAAGTTTTTGAGAAGTATTAAAAATATCAGGCTCCTTTTTACCTTGCTGTTTTCTTCTTCAACAAAAATTGAGAAAGCCAAACATGCTTTATCGCCTTCGATAGCTCAATAAACATGACGTCTGTTTAAAATGACTTTTTGTATGCAGTGATAAGAGTGGTTAGGTTCTATCTAAGTACATGAAAGGAGTACAAATCCCATGCTTAGTTCTGTCACAGGAATAACCTAAATTACCCATCAAATTCAGTCCTGCAAATCTAGCAATGATAGATCTCTCTCTCTCTCTCTCTCTCTCTCTCACACTTGCTTCCAGAGCAGCTGCTACGATGTTCATTATTACTGAGGTCTCGATCTAAATGCATCTCCCAATGTCAGGAATGATAATTGGTTTCATAAACTATGACAGAAACTAGTGACTTCACCATTTTACTAGGGTGGCACTTCATCTTGTGGTATCACGGTGTAGGTTGTGTTATTGTACAGTAATAAGCACTGATGCTCTCATTGCAAACTATACAAATACAGCTGTGACAAATTACAGAAAATCATTTCTCATCTTGGTTATCAGTTACTAGTGTTTACTGTAAAATGAAGAACGAGAGAGTACATTTTCTGGATACAAAAAAATATCTTGCATCTTGGGAGATTCCTTTTGCCAATATTTGTTAAAATATCCATTTAATCCTTTGGCTTTAAAAGGGGTTCCTTTATTCTTCCTTTTGTGAAAAATGAATTCAATTTATGGTACATTTCAATATAATTTAATGTGATTCAGTGTTAATCTAATTTTTGAAGCTCTTTAACAAAAAATGCCATGCTTCAGGAGTTTTAACTCAAGAATCCTATGGACTTTGAAATTATAATGTGAGGTTCTGAAAATGAAACAGGCTGATTGGGAAAACTTTAATAAAACAGATTGCAAAGGTCTTGGAGATGGAAAATGCCATACCTTTTCTAAAAAAAAGTTACTATGCTATGATGAGCAAGGACTAGATCTGTATGGAATCATAAAAATTAAAAACAAGTAACAGGAGCTCAATTATTCATTTCATCCTCTCTTCCCAAAACATAAGGAACAGGTCCTTGAAATCTTTATGTGACCAGTCCTTATTCATGAAGACATTCCCATTGAAGCTTCTGGGATTGCTTATCTGAATGAGGACTGCTTGCCTCTTAGCTATAATGGTATTCTGGATCTGGCCCACACGTAGAGGCAAAACAGGTGGAGAGAGATTTTCAACTTGTATCAATCTAGAGTAGTAGGTTAGATCAAGGTTGAAATGCTAGACCCAGTATTACATGAATACAACAGTCATAGAAAAACACTGCCAGGCAATGGACATGTTATTTGGAGACATATATTTGGGAATGGCAGCATCCAAACTGTGTGCAAAACCTACCTGTTGGCCCCCAAAAGACTCCTGACTTGATAGATGAATGAAGCTTGCCAAACTGATTTGGTTCATTTCTGGTAGTGGCACGTAATGATATATTGACTTCAGCTGATGTCCATCGGGCCTACATCAGTCATGAAAAGAAGATTAAAAAATCTAAATATTCCATTGCATTACACGGAAGGGATAATGAGAGCTAAAAAAAATAAGTAAATCATATAATTGATATCTAGCGCATAGATCTGTTTAATTAAAGGTCATAGCTGAAGCACCTTTAATCTGCTAAATGACAACCCCATTGTGGAAAGCAATTATAATGTGTATGCATAAGATGAAGTAAAATAAATAAATAGAGCCCCAAGGGATTAATCTGTGATACGTGTTTGCACTTAAAACAAGAGCAGGTACAAAATTCACAGCCCTTGCTTCAAAAGGGTTTGCAATAAATATCTTCAAGTTAAAAAATTGGTATCTCGCAGGCCAAGTAATCAAAGAAGAAGAAAGGACAGAAGGATGCAAGCACAAAATCTGTCGATACAGTGAGATATTTGGTTGCAGTGGAGCTTTGCTGAATTGCTCCCTCAAATATCATCTTTACACAAATATGGAGACTAGGCCAGGACCAATGCCCCTTAATCTAGTGCAACTCAGATTAAGTTCCTCAGGACTTCAGTGGAAGTTTTACCACAGTAAGGGTAAGTTTTGGGGGCAGAGACTGTTTTTAATTTGGATGTTTGTAGAGTACCGAATGTAATGGGGGCCTTGCCTATAACTGCTCCTGTGGGTACCTTTGTAATACATGTAAATAATAATGTGAAGGAGTAAAAATTCCTCCTATCTTCAGTCAACTCAAGTGTCACTGAATCTCCTTGGTGCTGGGTTTCAAGTTAGGACAGCCATGCGGGCCACATCAATACTTAGACTATACCTAGGCCTTTGCATACGGTGCATTTGTACTTTTACCATGTACTTCTAGTAGCCCCCGATGTGTTTGGAGCTCTCCAACATAGAAGAAAATCCAATTCCTGCCCTGAACATTTTCCAAGCCATGGCCCCAATCTTGTAGTTGTACCAGCTGGCATCCTATTAAACTGAATGGGATTCAGCCTCATAAATGTATTTATTATACACTTTCTGCCTCGCTTTCTTCTGTCCTTTTCCTGCTCCGGCATAAGTAGAGAAGCTCTAGTATGTCACACAGCATCAGTCCACTGAGAACATTTAAACCCCATAGAGCAACCCTAATCTACGCAGAATGTGTCTGAGTATTTGAGACTGTGTAAATACATCGCCTGGTACACCTTCACTCCTAAAGTCAAAGGAACAGCTACAATCAATTTTACAATAGCTGCATGTCTCTGTGCCCCTCATTCACTGGTCTCTACTCTGTGCAGGTGTATTTTTTTAGATTCCTTGTTTAGTTCCTTATAGCTTGTGCATAATTACCGGGAATGGCTTGCCTTGGCTAAAGGTCACATATATCATGCTTTGTTTTCCACAATTGCTGCTCATTATTCTGTTTAAAAGACTTTCAGGTAGATGTGCTCAAGATTAATGACATTCTCATTCTTAATCAGAAAGCTATTTAAATACAAATGAATTAATATCATTTGACCTTTTTGTGGGTAATGGTAGGCTTTGTGGCTGGGTTTTTTGGGGTTTTTTTTCCAACAACAATCTCCGTTCACCACTGTTTTGTGTACGTGAGACACTGCTTTCATTTTTTGACATGCTACATTCATTTCTCTACCAAGACAAGTATGTGCTGCAAGGTGCATCTACACATGTATCTGACTTGTGTGCAGTTGTTACTGTGCAGTCATTTAGTACTTGTTTTAGCAGTCCCAGCAGTTCACGGGTCATTTCCAACCCTACTATGCAGTAGCTTTTTGCTACTGTGCAGTAGTGTTGGTGTCACGGTTCGTGCCCACCAGTGCTATTTCGCCGTAGCTCATCACTACGACCCCGTGTAGATGCTCCCACTGTGTGGGTTTCCTAGTCTGCTGAGATTTATGCACCAAACTTACAACTTTTCTGCTATAAATTTATTGTGTTTGAAATTATTATTTTTGGGCCTACTGAAGATTAATTTTGTTGCAGTTCCACAATGGTGAAATGACGTCATAATACAGGGTCACTTAAGCTGTTGCTCGATCGCTCAGTCAAAGAAACAACTCAGTTCAGTGAAGGCTGAAGGTTCTTTAGGTAGGTGGGATATCTTTTATTAGACCAGCTAAACAGTTGGAAAAAAACTCAGTTCAGTGAAGGAAGATGGACTGAACTTTAGTCTCTGTTTTGGAGGAATAATTAAGGCTGGAAATAGACATTGTTGGTGAATATTAAGAGCTGATTGCAAGATATGGATGTCTGCAGACATCCCTGGATGCTGCTTCCTGATTTAGGGCATGTCTGTAAATGAGGGAAAACCCCCTCTTGCCGATGTTGCCCCCGTATTAGGGAGCAGGGAAGTCTGACTAAGGGGGGAAAGTGAGGCAGATGCTCCCAAAATGTGTGCAGGACCAGGCACCTTGAGCCCACAGAGCCCCTTCCCCAGGGTGGCTGAAGAGTATGGGCAGCTTCATGATGCCCATGCTCTTTCACCATAAACAAACAGGTATGGGCAGCAGAAAAGCAGCTCAATATGTTACTACCTCCTGTTGTGGTCACAAATTCGAGCAGCTGCCTAAGCCTTCATGTACAGAATTTCCCTTTTGTGAGTGTTTCTATGAACATAAAAAATATAGGTGTAAGAACATTTTTTTCTTACAATTTCTTTTCTGTGGGGTGTTTACCCAATTGATTTCATCCTCTTCTTTGTTTTTAGGTTTTAACTTTTTTTTTTTCCCTGGACAGTTCCATGATATTTTTCAGTTGCAAATACTGTTTTTGTTTTTTAAAAAAAACAATGTATAAAGGCATTTCCTTTAAAGCACGGTACTATAGTTCTTCTGTCATGTGCCACCACTGAGAACAGTCCAGCTCCATCCTCTGGACTGCTCCTGCAGGTAGTTGAATGTTGCTATCAAATCCCCTCTGTCTTTACTTCTCTAGACTAAATAAGCCCAGTTTCCTCAGCTGCTTCTCATAAGTCATGTGCTGACCCCTCCAAACCAGTTTAGTTGCCCTCCACTGGACTCCCTCCAATTTGTCCACATCCTTTCTATAGCGGGGGGCCCAAAACTGGACACAGTGCTCCAGATGTGGCCTTACCAGTGATGATTAGAGAGGAATGATCACTCCCTTTGACCTATCGGCAATACCTGTACTAATGCACCCCAGGATGCCGGTAGCCTTCTTGGCAGCAAGGGCACACTGCTGGCTCATATCCAGCTTATTGTCCATTGTCACCCCCAGGTCCTTTTCTGCAGAGCTACAGTTTAGCCAGATGGTCCTCATTTTCTACTGGTGTATGGGATTGTTTAATCCTTAAGTGCAGGGTTTTACACTTGTCCTTGTTGAACTTCATGAGATGTCTTTTGGTCCAGTCCTCGAATTTGTTGAGGTCTCTAATTCCTAGCCCTACCCTCCAGCATATCTACTACTGCCCCCAGCTTAGTGTCACCTGCAACCTTGTTGAGGGTGCATGCTAGCCAATCATTAATGCAGTTATTAAAGAAAACTGGCCCCAGGACCAACCCTGGGGGCACTCCACTTGATACCAGCTGCCAACTAAACACTGAGCCTTTGATTTCTAGCCTCTGAGCCTAATGCTACAGCCAGTTTTCTGTCTACCTTACAGTCCATTCATCCAACCCATACTTGCTTGCAAGAATGTTTTGGGAGACCATATCAAAAGCCTTGCTAAAGTCAAGATATATTGCATCCACTGGTCTCCTCGCATCCACAGTCAGTCATCTTGTCATAGAAGGCAATCAGGTTGGTCAGGCATGACTTGCCCTGGGTGAACCCACGCTGACTGTTCCTAATCACCTTCTTTTCCAAGTCCTTAGAAACAGATTCCTTGAGGACCTGCTCCATGATTTTTCCAGAGACTGAGCTGAGGCTGACTGATCTGTAGTTCCCTGACTCCTCCTTCCCTTTATTAAACGTGGGCACTATATATGCCCTTTTCCAATTGTCTAGGATCTCCCCCAGTTGCCATGAGTTTTCAAAGATGATGGCCAGTAGCTCTGCAATCATATCAGCCAACTCTCTCTGCACCCTTGGGACTTGAACATATCCTGCTTTTCTAAATGGCCCCTAACCCATTTTTTTGCCACTGTCAGCTGCTCACATCCTCCATACATACAATACTATTTCTGTCTTATAAGACATTATAATATATATTTTTATACCATTGCTGAACTATGAGGGCATTGTTGATTGCTTCCTACACAATAGTTTCTTTTTCCCTCTAGAGTTAAACCCAGACCTCCCTGAGTTATGAGGGACACTTTCTTTTTCTGTTCACTGGAACTGCTCAGTAAAAACCAAACAAAACCACCCCCATAAATTCACAACACACAAACTTATATCACTTATACAAATATAAATTTTATAACCAGAATTAGCTTCCTGTTTTAGACCCCCTTTTAGTACATTCTTAACTTCATTTAGCTGCATTTCTAGCAAAGGCTACCTATATCAACCTTTGCAAATGCTCAATAAACATTAATGGACTAAACCTATTGCTCTCCCTGTGGAGGTAAAATGTATCTGGGATCTATGTTCTTTAAGCCAGATACTATCCTTGACTTTTTATTTGACAATTCCTGGCACAATAGGGACTTCACCCTTATGCCGCCACCAAAGTTAACATTCCCAGTATAGAGGAAAATGAATCACAGCTCTCACTAAATGACTCAACCAACATCCTATTAGCAATCCCCTGACTTCTAGGCCTCTGCCTTAGCTCACCAGCTTTTCCCTCCACTTGTTGCTAAATGCAGCTTGCAGCAAAGCTTTCAGATTTGTCCCTACTGCTCATCCAGTGTGTCTTCATTGTCTATAAATACTCATTTTATTTGTCTTCTGGGACTACCATTTGGCAAACTGAATGGATGCTTATGCATCCTGTTGGTTTGGTATTGCTCCCAAAGGGTTTTAGGAGCAAGAGATTTTTCCTAGGTTCTTCTGATCTTTTAGTTTCCAAGAGAAACACTATAATTCCAGCTGTTTATAGCCAGAAAAGCTGTATCTTTAATGATCCATGATTTCTTAATACACGGCAAAGACTCTTGTGCGTTTCCCTATACCCGTATTACTAGCTGTTTTTAATATGGCAAGTTGCTGTCCTTTTTGTAACTTACTGCCCTAAACAGAGAGACCCGTTATCCTGGTTCTTAAAGAGCTCAATGATATTTTTTCATTGTACGAGACAATCAGATATTACATATGCATGAAACCTCCATTGCAACCCAACAAATCCTCGTGGCAAGGCCACAAAAGCTATTGTCCCACGCATACTTAACAATTCCTCCATTTCCCCTTTGCTTACCTGTGTTTGGATTCATTCTGTTGATTGTGGACTATGGGGGTGATTAGGAAAGGTGCCTAGTTTCAAGTTTTCACTGGTGCTATACATGCTTCG
>NW_017728924.1:8078323-8121931 GCF_001723895.1 Crocodylus porosus | reverse complement strand
CTCTGCACCCTTGGGACTTGAACATATCCTGCTTTTCTAAATGGCCCCTAACCCATTTTTTTGCCACTGTCAGCTGCTCACATCCTCCATACATACAATACTATTTCTGTCTTATAAGACATTATAATATATATTTTTATACCATTGCTGAACTATGAGGGCATTGTTGATTGCTTCCTACACAATAGTTTCTTTTTCCCTCTAGAGTTAAACCCAGACCTCCCTGAGTTATGAGGGACACTTTCTTTTTCTGTTCACTGGAACTGCTCAGTAAAAACCAAACAAAACCACCCCCATAAATTCACAACACACAAACTTATATCACTTATACAAATATAAATTTTATAACCAGAATTAGCTTCCTGTTTTAGACCCCCTTTTAGTACATTCTTAACTTCATTTAGCTGCATTTCTAGCAAAGGCTACCTATATCAACCTTTGCAAATGCTCAATAAACATTAATGGACTAAACCTATTGCTCTCCCTGTGGAGGTAAAATGTATCTGGGATCTATGTTCTTTAAGCCAGATACTATCCTTGACTTTTTATTTGACAATTCCTGGCACAATAGGGACTTCACCCTTATGCCGCCACCAAAGTTAACATTCCCAGTATAGAGGAAAATGAATCACAGCTCTCACTAAATGACTCAACCAACATCCTATTAGCAATCCCCTGACTTCTAGGCCTCTGCCTTAGCTCACCAGCTTTTCCCTCCACTTGTTGCTAAATGCAGCTTGCAGCAAAGCTTTCAGATTTGTCCCTACTGCTCATCCAGTGTGTCTTCATTGTCTATAAATACTCATTTTATTTGTCTTCTGGGACTACCATTTGGCAAACTGAATGGATGCTTATGCATCCTGTTGGTTTGGTATTGCTCCCAAAGGGTTTTAGGAGCAAGAGATTTTTCCTAGGTTCTTCTGATCTTTTAGTTTCCAAGAGAAACACTATAATTCCAGCTGTTTATAGCCAGAAAAGCTGTATCTTTAATGATCCATGATTTCTTAATACACGGCAAAGACTCTTGTGCGTTTCCCTATACCCGTATTACTAGCTGTTTTTAATATGGCAAGTTGCTGTCCTTTTTGTAACTTACTGCCCTAAACAGAGAGACCCGTTATCCTGGTTCTTAAAGAGCTCAATGATATTTTTTCATTGTACGAGACAATCAGATATTACATATGCATGAAACCTCCATTGCAACCCAACAAATCCTCGTGGCAAGGCCACAAAAGCTATTGTCCCACGCATACTTAACAATTCCTCCATTTCCCCTTTGCTTACCTGTGTTTGGATTCATTCTGTTGATTGTGGACTATGGGGGTGATTAGGAAAGGTGCCTAGTTTCAAGTTTTCACTGGTGCTATACATGCTTCGTCTTACTCGTGTGTTCAAGCGCTTTCTAGGATGGATGCCAGAGTACGCGATACCATGCAGAACTGAGCTTACCCTTATGAGATGCCTCTGATTATAAACTTGGATAGTTTTGTCTGAATGATCCCTCTAAAGCTGCCAATCCTGAATCAGGAAGGGTAAAATCTGGCCATTTACTAACACAGTTGCAATGTTTAGCCTGGGTAAATCAAATAAAGTAAATGGAGCCTCTACATTTCTTAAAATAAACTTAAAAGCAGCCTATCTATGTCCATCGCTGTGCGACTGGAAATGAAATGTCCTTGATCACACTTTTATCTTTTGCTCTTCTTTTCTTTCACTTAATAAATGTAAACCCACTGAAGCTTTAAGGCTGTCTTGCTGTTCAACAAATGGTTGATTTCCTCGTGAGCAGGGACCATCAGTTCCTAGTGCCCCAAATGGATCTGAAGTGTTTACTACATGGTATATCAGAGGTCAAGTAAAGCCAGAGCCAAGCATCAAAGGGCTATCATTAACAAGTAACAGCAAACCAAGGCCCTGATCCAAACAGAGTTGATTTCTCTTGATGGTTATCACTGGTCCTTTAAGAGCAAGGATGCTTTTGTTGCAGGCATTTTGGAGGTGTGGGTTTATTTCTGAGGCTTATCACAAGCTTTGTAATCTTGGGCAGAAGTGCTGGTTGGCCACAGTCTCCAGCGAAGTTAATGGCAGCCTGGGGCGATGAACACCTTTTGTAAATCTGACACTTCTGTGCCTCAGTTTCCCACCTCTCAAATGAAGGCACCAGTAGTATTTCCTTTGTGCGCTTTTACCATCTAGCCTGTGCACTCTTCAAGGGAGCAGCCAGCGCTGTCTCACCAGGTGTATCTGCAGCATCTGGCGCAATGTCTCCAATATCAATTTGTGTCTTTAAGGGTTGCTATAATACAAACAATTGGGGGAATTACACATTCTTGATGTTTCACTGCAGATTAACTTGGGGAAGAGTGGCTTTCTAATGTGGTAAATTTGTGAAAACATTAGCTATTTTGTAAGCCACATGGTCTGTGATGCCACTAGAAAATAATTTTTATTGTGTATCATTAATCATCAGTCTTTTTTTCCCTGGAACAATGGAGCAGTACTGAACTCTCATTTTAATTATGATAAATGAGTGCAGGCATACCCTTACCTGCTTTTTATTAGCCAACTTACATATGTTTATAATGCAATATATTGTACAAGTTATTTTACAACAGCTAGCACAGTAAAACTTTGCTACTTCTTGCTTTAATAGTCCAATAATCCAGCAGGTCTCAGGCAAAAGCTCTTTATGATTCACCCCAGTTCTCAGCAATGATGGAACAGCAGATAGTTATAGCAAAGTTTTGTATTAGTAAAGCTTCACTGCTTTAATAGGACACATAGTAGGACATCTACCACTGTAATATGAAATATTATAGATAATAGAAGCTTAACTAGCTTAGGTTTAGTATCATATTAATTACTCATGCTTCTGAGATTTTAAATTTTCATAAAAAAGAAAAACTTTGTTGGGGAAAGGGACTCCAGTTCCTGCTATAACACATTTCTGTGGATTTAATTGTGTGTATCCCAGTTTGGGAGGGCAGGCAAATTTCCCAGAATTTGTTTTAGGTAAACCCAGTGTCCAAGGGAGAAGAATTGCTGAACTCAGGGCAGCCCTGAGAACCTGTCTCGAGGTCACTAAAATACTAGAATGGAAATTTCCCTCGACTGCTTTGTCCATCCAGCCACTTACTGTAGTTGGGAAACCTAAAGTTTTGCTTCCATGTTTTCCATTTTCAGTCGACAGCTGGTCAAACGCGTGTGATCCCCCATCTGTAATAACCACACGCTGGGTTGTTCGAGCACTCAGTGGGATATGAGAGACTCGGGGTCTAAGCAGGAACCCAAGTCTCTCATGTCCTTGGTGAGTGCCTGAATCTCCAAGGTATTGGCTTGCCTGGGGCAGGCTCCCCCGCCCCACTCCCTTTGGTAGCTTGTGAAAAATCTTCAAACGTACTAAGCATCGTCCTGGTGAACATTAGGAAAAGGTTTGAAATCTCAAAAAGTTTGGCAGGGTAGGAAAATGATTTCAGTCCAGTAGGAAGTTTTACAACCACAAAGCAAACAAGCAAGCCAGCTGCAACACGCCATAGCCTAATGGGAATGTCAATATAAGACAGGCTGAACTCACTTAAACCATGTAACCAGCCCACAATAGAAACCTTGCCTGAGGAGCATCCATTCAAAGATGTTGCCTGCAGAAAGCTTCTCAGGTTAGGCTGAGGTAAAACCCTAGGAGGAAGGTGAAAGAAAGAAAAAACACTAACACGGGCACAGGAGAGTTGGTGACAATTCTGTCACCTCCACTGAGCGTTAGTGTATAATTCCTCTTTTTGCTTAACGTTTCAGAGTTGCCCTTATCGTGCTGAACTTCTTTTGTTCTTGTGGTGGCATACATCATGAGAATATAATACAGTGATATATATTTATACAAATAGAATATCAGAATTAATTTCAAGATGGAAAATAGAATTATTTGTGAAGCCAGGATGTGAAGAACCCCCCCTACCCCCCATCAACTAAATTATTTACAGCGAAAGAAAAAAGTCTGATTCTATTAAGTAGATAATACCTAACCAGGTTTGAAACGTGTAAAGTGCTATACAAATGGTACAGATTACAGTAACCTTATTTGCGCAATGAATTCATGGAATAACTGATAAGAGTGAGAACAGGTTAAAAGGATCTCTGCATGGGATTTGGCCTTTGTGAGAAGTGAGTAAATGGATGCGCTTGCCTGTTGCTTTTGTGGTTTGGTTGCGTTCGTTGGGTGTTTGGTGTGCAGAGTCTTTTGCAGATGGGAGAGAGGCCTTCTAGATGAGGACATAAATAAGGCTGCCTGCCTGTGATCCCTACTGATGGATGCCTAACAGAGGGAACTGGGGTTATTTAGTCTGTAGAAGAAGAGACAGAGAGGGGATTTGATAACAGCCTTTAACTCCCTGCGGGGGGGTTACAAAAAGGATGGGGCTGGGCTCAATGATGGCAGATGACACAACAGGGAGCAATGGGCTCAAGTTGCAGCAAGAGAAGTCGAGGTTGGATAATAGGGGGAAACCAACTTTCTCACTAGGAAGGTGCTGAAGCACTGGGACAGGTTACCTAGGGAGGTTGGGGAGTCTCCATCCTTGGAGGTTTTTAAGCCCTAGCTTGACAAAGCTTTGGCTGGGATGATGCAGTTGGGGCTGGTCCTGCTTGAGGCAGGGGGTCGGACTAGATGTGTCCTCCCTTCCACCCTAATTTGCTGTGATGTTATGATTCTAACTGCTGAACCTGTACAAGAGGGCAGGGCTGATCCAGCCCAAAAGCTTAAAAGCCAAGCACTTGATGACCAGACGGGTCAGTAAACGGATAACAGAAAGCAAGGGTGTTTGTGTAGGGTAGAAGGAAAGCTTGTCCATATTTCTTCAGGAGCGGATCTCAGAAGAGAAAAAAAGTGATGGATACCAAGGCAGTAATGGAAGTGACCCAGAGAATGGCCTAAGCAACAAAGATAAGTGGATACAGGAGCTATAGGATGTACCTTGAATGGATACTTTGAAATGGGAGCCTTTCATATCTGAATCCTTGCCTGGGAGGATAGACTATCTGAGCACTTGAAACGCTGTGGAAAATGGCAGAGTTCATCCAGCTGAGGATTTGAAAATGTGAGAGGAGGAGGTGGTAGGGGAAGGAAGGGAGAAGGAAAGAAAATCCTGCGCAGAAAACTCAAGATTAGCAGATCATTAACACCCAAATGAATGCTTTACAACAGTTTCCAACAGGGATGGTGATATTGGCAATAGAGGCAAGAGCAGGCTGGTTTGATGCGTGGAAATGTTCACATTCAAGGTCAAAGCAAAACTCAAAAAGACTGAAGCACTTACTTGGGGCCCAGATAATCTCCATCACAAAAAACTGCAAGAACTGGCAGCTCATGAAATTGCAAGTCCAGGAACGAGGATTTGTAATAAACCTACCCTTTGTAATAAATCTGCCTTCATAAGCTTGCAGTCTATAATGAAAACACACTAACGTGTGTAAAGCTGATGGCAATGAGAAAATTACTCAATATTAAGGCTAATAAAAAGGATGTTTACCGGATAGGGCCACATCACCTTAAATATTGCACTATTAGCTGAAAAACTAGACTATGCTTTCAGTTCTAATTAAATCTGAATTTCTGTACTGACTCTTCCTTCAAGCGAGAAGGAAAAATACCGGCCTCATTCTGCATTCACATCAGTGTAAATCAGGAAGTCGGTGTAGTTGCAGTAGTGATCTTTCATGTTTCGCGTTCATAATTTCTTTAATGGACCATTTTCCAACATAGTCCATCAAGGAGCTGGCAGAGAGCGTAGGGAGGGAAAAATGGTATTCATTTTTTTGGTCCCAGCTCTTTTTTAAAAAAAAAAAAAAAAACAGAAAACCAAAGTAAGTCCTCAGCGGAGGCAGAGAATTGCATCTACAAGCAGCTTGTTGTTATAGCACGTAGACTTGCAGTTCGCGTATGTTAATGGTGCTCTTTATATCTTCAAGGACAAATCTGAACCCAATGGAAGTGCCTATGTCCCTGCTTTGATAGTTTGGGGGGTAGTCCTCTACCCGGCAATCTGATCTATCCATCTGAATTCCTTAATAATCCAGGAAAAATCCAGGCTCATCCTTACTGATCAGTTTGTAGGATCCAGATTTTTGGGACCTTATTTAATCCAAAGCCCACCAGAGTGAATAGGAGTTAATGAGGTCCTTCAGTAACTTCCCACCTAGACAAATAGATTTCTTGTCACTAATCAGCTCTGTGGAACAAACTATATATTTACTAAGAGTGATTTTTCCCAATTAATGTCTATTACACTGAAAAGAGCCTTGAAGGAATATCAATACTAGTCTCTCTGAAAGAAGAGAAAGCAGAAGGCTTTTTTAGAAAGCTAAGGCGCTAGCACTCCATGACTTTGCATGTTCTGTCTTCAGAAAATGTGCTTATTTTTAACTGGAGGGGTTTTATTTATTTATTTATTTATTCCCTGAGCTCGTCAGAGCGTTTTTAAGTAATGATGCATGGGAGCTTCCTGGTGACCTCCGGTTGCCATGGGTATTGCGCTGCTTCCAGCAGCTTGTACCAACTTTTAGAAAAGCAGAGTTGTATTAGCTGCTTCTGCATCAAAAGATATAATCAGCCATGACACTGCACAGAGTAACCTGATAAGAAACGACAAAACAATTTGTCATGTCAGGGGTTTAAAAAGAAAGCCCCAACCCCCTCCAACATCTTGGCTCACAACATTATTATTTCAAGTGGCATTAGGTTTTTAAAAGCGATCTTTGATCGTTTGTGATTTATTAAAACGTGCAACATGGTGCAATATCACTCTGCATTTGTCTTACTATGCAAATTCCAAATGAAATCAAAGATGGTCATTCATTATTTACTCTATAGGTTATCAAGAGCTATAGAGCCACTTTAGCATGGAAGTGGCCCTCAGCACGTTCAGTTCTCTTTCCTGTCCCTTGTTCCATCTTGATGGAAGAATGGCAGCTTGCTTTGAGCCAAATTCAAATGTAAATACAAGTCCCTGGCTGAATAAGTTGCTTTTTAATAACTTAATACAATTCAGTAGGCAGAAGGAGAAGGGGGCAGAGATTTAGAGGAGCCCTCAGATTTTTTTTTTTTCCCCAATCTGAAATGTCACCAACAAAATGTTTGTTTGTTTTTTTTTTTAATGAAGAAAAAGAGCAAGGAGTAAGTGAGAGTAAATGTTTTCTTTCCTCGTAAGTGGTATTCTCCGCCTCCCTATCCTACTGTATCATCAACATTGAAAGTATTTTTTCTTTATCAGACTTCTCTTCATTTTCTTGTAATGTACTGCCAGGGATTTGCCAGCTCTCTGTGCAAATCCTCAGCCATTATACGTTCTCTTCGAGTGCCCCTTTAATTCCAGTCTCAGGCTTTGTTCCTTTAGAAGGGCAAGCCTCGGCATCTTTGACACTAAGGCTGGGTCTCTGGTTTGTAGACCCTTCACTGGTCTTTGTGAGCTCAGTAAGTCCAAAGTAGCTTGATTCCTGATGGCCCTTTCCCTTTAAAAGGAAAGAATAAAGCCAGAACTTCTTAAATGACTTAGGCAGCCTTTCAAATCACAAACCAGCATCTGTTATTTAGCATGGATTGGATAGTATGTATGGATATGGAGTCCTTAAGATTAACTTGGCCAAATCAAACTCAAGACAGTCCACGTCAGCCATGGACCATATTCCCTTGAATGCCGTCTTCACTCGCTGTCCTTTGTTTCTCCTTGTACTCCTGTTATGGGATGAATTGTGCTCTTATACTGTGTTTCTTTCTCCTCAGCTCTGTGACTCCTGGCTAGAAAAAAATAACATTCAGTTGCTGGATTTCCACTGTCTTCCTCAAGAGCTTCTTCCTGAAGGAAAATGCCAAATTCAGTTCCTGGTTATGATTAGCCATTTTTGTACCAATCCAGACAGCTATTTTTATTTTTTATTTTTTTAAATTTAAGCTCCTTGAGAAGATCATTACCTAGCCAGCAAGTCTCCTGTTGCACTTCCATTCTTTTGGCACATTGGGATAACTTGCTCCTGTACCCATAAGAGAGTCTTCTTTAAAGTATAGCCAGATCTCCTGGACTCCTTTTCCCCTCAGAGTTGCCTTCCTAGGGATCCTGTCCACAAAGTGATGGTTATCCCGTTTTCCTATTATAACAGCTTGGCAGCAGAAGTGGGTTCCTGGCTCCATTAACTCTTTCTTTTAGGACACAAAAAGCTTGTAGAACAAGATTTCACAAGTATCGTAAGAATTGTCCAACATTTGGGGTCATTTCTGACTTCATGCCAATATCGGCGTACTCCAAATTTAAAACATGTATAAGGAAGGTAGTTTGTTTCCGTCTTTTAGGTCATTCTTCATTAGATAAAATCATTCCCATTTAACACTATGAAAAACATCAGGAGGTTAATATGAAGTCTGTTTTTTAATAAGGAACATCTTTTTACTTTCATTTGATAATATGAGTCGTAATGTCAGAAACCTATTGGTCAGAGACCTTCCTGGTTGAGATTACTTTTGGACTAGAATAAATATCATTAGAACAGAAAATGTAGCCGCAGTTACTGTCCAACCATCCTTACCACCCCCAATGTTAATTGATGACATTTTCTAACTCTCTAGGGAGAAATTTTTACATGGATGACCAGCCACCAGACTTTACAATGTTATTTTCCTAAATTGAACTAGTGGAAGGTTTTCAGAATGATTTACATCCGTCTTGACCCTGATCGATACCACAAGCATTTTCAGCCTGCAAAATTAGGGGGAAGTATCAAAGAGATTGAATAAGTCTATTAACATGTCTATTAATACAAATGTGCACATTTTCCAAACTATTGGGAAACTGAAAGTTGTTATTAACTAAAGTGGCTCTAATGGAAACTACCTTTAAGAAGTCAAAGTTGGTTGTTCTTTATTTTGTAACTATAATAGATCATAAATAGACCGGTTTGTTTTCGTTTGCTTTAAAATTTATCTTTAGATACCTGCAAGGTAAAATAACATGACAGCTTTTTGTGTCAGATGTCTCAGACTACTTTGAGACTTAATTTTCAGCTTTTCTATGTACGTACATGAGTATGTGTGTATGTGTAAACATATGCACACAGACTAAATATATTTACATTAGCATCTGACCTGGCAAAAAGTCCCATTGATTTGGGGTTGGTGGTGGGAGAAGGTGCTGATCAACATGAGTAAGGGTATTGGCATCTTAAAAAAAAAGAGTACCTTAAATTAAATGTAGGACATCATGTTCAACAGGATGCAGTTTGGAGTCATAGACTTAGTGCTGGCCAAAAAGTGATTTTGAGCATCATACCAGAACATACCCAATGATCTTTGTTGGTAGATAATCTGATAGAGGTAAGGTTGTGGTAACAAAAGAAGCAGCACAGCATCAGCGAAAACAGAAACGAGAAGAAACTAGGTGTTATGCTAAGTTATTGGCTCCTATTAGTGACTTCACCCTGCACAGCCTCTCTGGACTCTGGCGGCCTTGTATCTTATTGTAACTGGGGATTCTTTGCTGTCGCAAATAGGATCTGTGCTCTGTGATTTATTTTTAAGTTCCAGTTAAACAAATCAATGAAATGTAAAATTCCTTAAAAAAAACATATACAGTCCCATGGAGAGTGGGAAATGATGGTTCTGTGCTCCCGGCATGACTGTATCATTCTTTGATAATTGGTTCTTTGGCTAGATAATACAATACATTCTTTCTGCTCTGTGCTCACACTCTCTTTCTCTTTGTCCAAAAGAAAATGTAACAGCAGTGGAGAATATAAAACACAATGTAAAAGCTATGAAAGGCAACACGGCAACAAATATCATGGCATAATATGAACTCAAGCTTAGAAGGTGGAAGATGGAGATCAGGCTTTGGACCTGATGTTGCTATCATTTTTCACATGCATCACTTTACTTGTCAGACTCCCTCACCCTAAAAGTTGTCCTCTTCACATTTGTAACACATTGGTGGAAGTCCAGTTTATACATGGGCTCTGGAGTGCTTCATTTTCCAGAGCTGTCAAATGATCCAGATCCAGATAGGTACCAGAACAGGAAAGAAACATGACAATCCACATTGAATAAAATCAATATATTTATTTCCGCCAAAAATAAAGTTATTGTCCATTGTTTTTGAAAGTAGGAAATGGGTATGTATAATAAGATGCCTTCCCCACTAGTACATTAGTACATACTGTCATGTTACAGAAGTGTCTACATCTTCCCTGTGGTATATTTTACAAGAGATATTAATTAGAGAAGATACTGTTGGGTCTGCACTTTTGATCATAGACTCATAGAAAATGAAGGTTGGAAGGGGCCTCAGAAGGTCACATCTAGTCAACCCCGCTGCCCCACCTACATCATCCCTGCCAAGGCTTTGTCTAGTAGGGCTGTGCAAAGCTTCAGGTGGTGATTTGATTTGCAGGAGATTCGGCCCGATTCAGTGGTCGAATCTCTGAATCCCCAAATCTGAATAGAATCAGGGGACCAATTAAAAGGTCCAAAGTGATTCAAAGCTCTCTGAATCTTGGGCAAACCTGACGGTTTGGACAGTCCCCGGTGGCTGCAGCAGAGACCTGAAGCCAAACTTGGAGCTGGTAAGCACTAGGAGCAGGAGAGTGGGGAGGGGACTATGGGAGGACCCCTGCCAGCCCCCCTGCCCGCCCCAGCTACTGACACTTAAAAAATAAATAAATAAAAAGCCCCAGTGTCCACCGGGTGCTGCTGGGTGGGGGGCGATCCCCGCTGCTCCATGCTGTATGCGGGGGGCTCTGCCATGATCCCCCCTCAACCCGCACCTCAGCTGCTCTGCCTGCCACAGCTCCGGCCCTTAAGAAAAAACAAAAGCAAGAAAAGCCCCAGGACTCTCCACTCCTGGTGCAGCCTCGGGGCTTCAGAGGCCCCATGCAGAGCCGCCACATGGTGCAGGGCAGCGGGGGCAGCAGGGATCATCCCCTGTCAGCAGGAACAGTGAGTCTCAGGGTTTGTTCAGGTTGTGTTTTTTTTCTTAAAGGGCTGGAGTTGGCCTGTGGAGGGGCTGGGGGATTGAGGGGAGCATTTGGGGGCTCATGCAGAGCCCCACATACAGTGGGGGGCAGTGGGGATTGCCCCCTGCCCAGCAGCACCTGCTGAACTGGAGGTTCCCCGTGCTGGGAGCTGGGGCAGGTGAGCAGCCATTGCTGGGCTGGGAGAGGGGCAGGGGATGGGCCTGGCCTGCCCAATTCAGAGATGTGGCTGGTGCCACATCTCTGAATCAGATTCGGCTGAATTGAGTTGGGACAGTGATTCGAATCACCGAATCAAATCACTGTCGCCTGAATCAGCCAAATCGGAAGTAAATACTAGCTGCTTCATGCAGGCCAATCATTTAGCCAGTCTTAAAAACCTCTGAGGATGGAGATGCCACCACCTCTCTGGGTAACCTGTTCTAGTGCTTCACCACCCTCCTAATGAGAGTTTTTTCCTAATATCCAACCTCAACTTCCCTTGCTGCAATTTGAGACCTCTGCTCCTTGTTTTGCCATCTGCCACCACTGAAAACAGTCCAGCTCCAATGTATCATGATATATCATGATCATACAGTTTTATTAGTTTCTAAAGAATAAACTATAAGAGGTAGAATAGTAGTTTGACTAATTTGGGCATCAATATTTTAAAACAAAGCTGTTACAGAAAGGAACGTATATCTATAGCAGACAATTAATTGCATTTATTCATTGATTTTTGTTGTTGTTGTTGTTATTGTTCATGTGTTTAATCCTTAGAATGGTAAAATGTTATAGATCATTGCCTTCTTTTAATTCCTTATGCAGGCCCCAGTAAAGTATATACATTATATCCTTGTCACTGGTACTTGCCATTTGTGACTGCTATCCTTCTGATATGGTGAATGCCTTTTAGCATCTCACTGAGATCATAAATAACTCATTTTGTAATCTATTCTGAAAGAAAACATGGAGATTATTAGTTGTTTGAAAAAAAGAAATTAAAATAAATTGGTGTATCTTGGCATTAAATAAAATAACTTATTTCGTAAAGAGCAGCTATGAAAGTTGGAGTTTGGCAAGCTTACAAGAGGTTAATGATTCTCATCTTTCTTCCTTGATGTAATGTAACGCGACAGTACTTTCAATACCACTTGATAAACATGGACATTAAATTATATATCAGCTATTACTAAAATCCTATACCGTATAATAATTTACTATATCCTCCATGTGGTTATTGGCAACACCTTATATATTACAGCCCTACTGCTATGAGCTACCTAAATTGGCTAAGTTTATCTTGATGTACAATGTGGGCTAATTTGGGGATTTCACGATAAGAGGGCAAATGTGTTTGTTCAAATGTAATTTGTCTTTGGAACATCCAGTTCTTAAAAATGAGAGTCCAGGTGTCAGCTCCATTGATGGTCCAACAGCAAATACCTTTTGGTGTTGGGAGTCAGTCAGATTCAGCAGGTTAAAATAATCCAAGTTGAAGAAAGGATCAGAATGTTTCAAACTCTTCTTTACCTTGTAATATTTTGGTGTCATATGTATATGTGACACCTCTGTCTGCCATACGTATATATGAGTCTAGTATAATAGGGCCTGATTTACTAGAGTTCAGATGAATAACAATAATTGAGACTATGCTGCACTCTTTTTTTTGAAGTTTTCTATAGAAATGATTGATTAAATAAAGGCTGACATAGGATGTTTCTTTGGTTCAAAAAGATTCTGCCAAGTTGAGTTCATTGGCCATATAAGAAATGAGGATACCACTGACTATTGCTGTAATCTCCCAAAGTTGAAGAAACTTTTCTTAAATTATCACAGAGAGAATAAACAAATAACACAAATAACAATTAACACAAATAAATAAAAAGAATAAACAATTAACACAAATAAATAAAATAAATGGAAATAAGTGGAAGTTAGGCACTGAGTGCCTTTGAACATCTCATGAGCACCTACCTGCATCTAATCTTCTTGTGACTAAATACATTTATAAATGTGTGAACTCTTTCTTCATGAGGGCTGTAAGACTGTGTAACAAGTTATTTAAGGATAACATCAATTATCATATTGTCAGTCTATCCTGCTCAGCTACAATACCTACATGCCTTCCATTTTACAGTACCTGAAAAGATTGAATTGATTCAGCCTAGTGCTTTTTGACTGTCTGTACATAGCCCCACTCTTGTCTTGTTATCTATAATACACAACATCAAATATCTAAGGATTTTATTATCCCCTTTGTGACCTGTAATACTTCACGCAGTCCTTCAGTTTAACAAGAATGGGAAGCACTGGAAAGAAGGTGTAACTTGCCTGTTATACCTGGTATAGAGGCATAGCTGGTCTCAGCAAAACTCGTTCAGGTAGGAGAGCCAATTCTGTTGTGCCATCAGTCACAGCTGCTGAAGAACAATATAGTTAGCAGACAACATGCAATATAGAAGGGGAGAGATGGAGAACAAGTATAATAGGGAAGTACAAAGCCAGATATTTATACGGGTTAAAAGACAAGTCACATTGGGACATGGAAGAGAAAGAAAAGGTTGCTTGGAGAAACTACTGTGAAGGCAGTAGAGGGGGAGTCTAAATATCTGAAAGACAGCAACAGATGGGGAAAAAAACCTGCCTCAATCAATTCATTGTTACTATTTTCATTTAGATGAATTAATTTAAAGCAATGCTATTTGACAAACCTAGGGCATGTATGCATGTCTACTACTTTTTTCTTGGAAGCAGTAGGAAATTAAATGGAGAAAATATGTTACTTTCTTGCTTTCTGTGCCACATTTCTTTTAAAACACAGATTGATTGACAAGGGTGCCCATTCTGCAGGGAGAGAAACCTATTTTCAAGCTGTAGAGTAATGGCTTCTCAACCGTAGCAGCCCATATTTTGTTTTTGGTTTCCTTCCCAGCTCAAAATCCCATGTTTATGTAACAAGATTGTATTCTTTCCAATTGGGCATAGAAGACATTGTTAAGAACAAAATGTAGGGTGGTTGTGCACACTTGCATTTTTATTTGATTTGGAACTATGCATCTCATTTCATTGATTAAAACAGCAAGCAGCACTAAGAGCGATAATATTGTGTGAGTGATGTTAAGATGAAAATCATTCATTTTGGGAAATGAAAGGCGGGATGGTGAATTGAATTGGCTATAACCTTGACAATCCCAGATTTCTAATTTCTAGCCACAGCTGTGTAGTCTTGGTCAGGTCTGCGCCTGAGAGGCTCAATGTCTATTTAGTAGGAGGTATAAATTGGGGTTGTCCAAGGGTCTGTCCTGGGCCTATTATTGTTTAATATCTTCATTAATGATTTGAATCATAGGATCAAATGCATGCTTAGCAAATTTGCAGATGACATCAAGTTGAGTAGAGTTGTAGACACTCTGAAGGTTAGGGCTGGAAGCTAGAATGACCTGGATAGATGGGAGACATTGTCCACAGTCAACTAGATAAAAATCAGCAAGAATAAATGAAGTGTCCTGCACTTGGGATAAGATAATTATACACAAATATAGATTGGGGAATGACTGGCTAGGCTTCACTACTGAAGAGAAGGACCTGGGGGTTACGATAGACTATAAACCAAATATGAGCCAACAGTATGCTCTTGTACCAAAGAAGGCCAACATTATCCTGGGTTGCATTAACATTAGTGTCATTTGCAAATCAAGGGAAATGATTCTTCAGATCTACTTATCACTGATGAGGCCTCACCTGGACTGTTGTGCCTAATTTGGGGTCCCACGCTTCAAGGAGGAGGTAAACAGACTGGAAAGAGGCCTTGAGAGAATAATAAAATGATTAGGAGCCTGGGGAGCATGACATGGGAGGAAAGTTGAAAGAGCTGGGGTCACTTAGTCTGGAGAAGTTAAGACAAAGGGTTGAGGGGGTTCATAACTGCATTCTCTATAATCATGCTTCAAGTATTTGAAGGCTGAGATGGGCTTTTCTCTGTGGCTTTAGGGGACAGGACTAGGGACAATGGTTTCTAGCCTCAGAAGAGGAAATTTTAGGTTGGAGATGAGGAAGTTTCTGACTATGAGGGTGGTCAAGCACGGGAACAGGCTTTGTAGAGAAGTTGTGGTATCTCGATTCCTGGAAATTTTCACAAACAGGTTAGACTGTTACCATGCTTTACTCATGGATGGTCCTGGTTGGACTAGATGACCTTGTGTGTGAGGTCCCTTCTAGCCCTACTTTACTATGGTCTTATATCAGCTTTATAGTGAAGGTAGCAGTCACTTTCTTCTGCGTCTCCCATTCTAATGTAGTAACCCAGTTAAGCTTGTGCTTAACTTTGAGAGTCTGAGCCAGTCCCATGACTTTAATTTCGGAGTGACTTTTCATAATTTTTAATTAAGCATGTGCTTTAGGACTTTGCTAGAGAGGTGATTTGGGCCCATATCCTTTAACGTATTTCGGTGTCTATTGAAATCAGCTGACTCTATTTTTGTCCATTTATGAAACACAGTAACAGTCCTGACAGTTCCTCCCTCCAGGCACATTGTAAGGATTATTAGCTAACACTGGTATATTATTTTGAACAGATAAAGCACTACATGTGTCCTAAACACTGTTGTTGGTATGTTCTTCCAAACAGCATCTTCCATCCATGCCTTTAAATACACCAGTAAATTCACCAGGATTCACCTAAAAGGATAATTGCTCTCCTTGGAGTAAACATGCCAATATGGCCTCAAAATATAAGGCTGGAACCTGTCAAAAAAAAAAAAATCTGTGGGGGGATATGCAGGGAAAGGAAACGTGCCCATATAAAAGGGGGAAGTGCTCAGTCAACAAGATGAGTCATATTTCTCAGTAAAAATAAAGCACTGACAACACTTGGGATTTACCACAAAATTTGTGACATTTGGTACCTGGTTTCTGGAATCAAGAAACTGCCTGAAAATATCAGCTTTTGTTTTTAAATAAAGTAAGTTTCTGGCTCTTGAGACTGTGAGGAAAAGCTTGAAAATGTTAAGCAAGTCCACACACAAGGCTCAGAAAAAAGACCCGAACTTTAACATTTAAAGATATTACATGTTTTCCATGCCAAAGTCATGTCTCATTGTTGGTTTAGGTGCATGAGGTGGGGATCTGAAAGTATTCTGGGAGCGAGCCAAACTGGGAGGCTTTGTACAGGAATAATTTAAACAACCGTGTGAGCAATCTGTCTGCCAACAAAGTCTCTAATCTAGGCAGACTCCCACGTTTGTGAGAAGCAACTTCGCACATCATGCAAAGGGAGATGTAGGTGTGGACTCGTTTGTCCTTCAGGTCAGTAAGATTTGGCATGGGGAGAGCTTTGGGCCTTTGGTAAGTTAGTCGAATGCTTAGCTTGGACTATGTAAGCTCCTGTCCAACTGATAGGTGTAACTGAAGGAGATGAATCCACATTGTGGACTTGGTAAGCTGATTTAATTACAGGTAGGTACCTTCCAGGCCTGTTGGGAGCCAGAACCCAGCCACAGATCAATTAGGTTGTTTGCATATAAAAAGATGAACCCTAACATCAGTGCTGGCTAACGAGGCAAGGGTTGATGAAACTCACCTGCTCCATCAACTCTTAATTGAAGACTCAAACAGAAGGAGGTTTATGAGGCTCAGAAGTTATACATGAAGCCCACCAGCTCCAGAAGAGCTTGGGCATACTAAACCAAACTGATGGACAGTAATGGAGTAGCCCAACCACTGAGAAAGGTTAGACCTATTCTTACAGCATTTTGTACCAACGTCAAACAAGTCCCCATCAGGTACAGCCTTGACAGAGAATTGTGAGTCGAGCTGAACAGACCGAGATCTGGACACGGGCACTTCAAAACAACGCTCCATACGATGAACATCTTGGACAGCCCCTGCGTGAATGCGGTGTCCAACAAGCGTCGCAGACTCAACTGAAAGCTGCAGTCTTTCCAAATGCTCAGATGGGGTAGGTGGAATCTGCACATCGGACGGTCAGACCAGACAGTGGCTCATAGATTTGGAAGTTGATATTGGATGCCACACAAAAGGAAGAAGGCTGTTTGCATAATTTGATTTTAGCCCCAGAAGGACTCCCTGTGTTTCCTTGCACCATTTTGGGGCACTGTCCTTTTCGCTTGTCTCATTGGAAAGGAGCAGCTTTATACCAGTTGCTAACTGTAAAACAGGAAGCCGGTGTTGCGTTGTGCTTTATTTTATTGTATTTTTACTTTTATAATTCACTATACTTAAACTGTAGCTGCTTGCAGATTTCTAGTAAATCCAGACTGAAAGTACTCGATAGCCTTAAACTAAGCGTGCATTTTCTGTTATAGGAATTCCTTTTGATGTTTGCAAGATAACAGATACATTAAAGGGTAGGACACATTTTTCAATCATCTTTGGTTGTCTTCTTCCACCCATAGGGCTCTAGCCTATTTCCCGTTATGCTCCTACCTGGGAAGAACTTCCTCGGCATTCTGCTATTGCATTTTACCTTGTGCATATTCTCATTTTATCATTTATGATTGCATTATTTGAACGTAGAACAACAGGTGAAGTGGGCCGGCAGCTTCTAGAGGGTCAAAAAGGGGCCTGGATAATAGTGGTAGGCCTGCATGGTGGTTAGAGCACTTTCTTGGGAGACTGACTTGAAGTAATTTTTATTTCGCCCTGTGGTGACCTAAAAGTCCAAACTCTGCATGTAAGCATTAAAACCTGCAGGTACAGTGCTACATAACATGCTATTTAGGTGAGTAAAGTGAAATAGGATTTCACCCTTTGTGACTTCCTGTATCAGAATCAGAAAATGTTACCGCCATTTTCTGCCAATTCCATGCATTTCCTCATGCTAGTTTAAGGCTGCTTCACAGAAAACATGCATTTTTCTAACTTCCTTTCAGTTTTCTTGAGTGATATGTTTTGAGAAAAGTAAACCATGTTGCTTTCCTTACTGCATAATCATGATCTTGACTCTTTAATAAAACAGTCCTTCCCTGCGCGCTGTATGGGTATTTCCAGAGGAATCTTCATTAGTAGAGAAATACGCCAGGCATTTTTCAGGATCACCATGGAATTTGCTTGGGGAGCTGTTATAATGTAGTCACTCCAGCAAAAGGCATATAAAGAAACCTTATCCAGCATTTGCAACCTGGACATTTAAACCAAAGCAGCCTGGAAAAAATTACTTGGAATTACCAGGGAAATTATTCACCATGGTCAAGAGCTGGAGGGCTGCGCAACGTAACATTGAATGAATTCTAATTTGCACCGGGCACACACATCCTCCCTTTCATACGATGGCCCTCCTTCTGTTGTTTTTCCTTACCAAAATCGCTTTGAAAATGCAAGCTTCCCCAGTAGAAAAAGGTGCAGTGCTAGGTACGGAGGTAACTTGAACTTCAGCAATCGTTTTGTGAAATGATTTTGCAAAAATAAACTCAATTGTCTCTGGAGCCTGAACTGACTGTGCTAAATTACCCAGGGAGGGTAGAGAGGGGGCTTTCCCACAGGTGTTCTCAAGCTTTCAAGTAGTTTTGAGCACATTTTTAATAGCAGCTGAGAGTGCAAATTGTGGATGCTCCCCTTCATATTTGCATTTCCATGCCCTCCCCTTCTTCCCCTTGCTGTATTACAGCCCAAGACAACTGCAGTGTTTGCTCACACGGGAAGAAGTCTTTTATTGGTGTGATTCAGGAGCTGAAAGCTTGGTGGCCAATGCTGCCTGACCAGCCAGTTCTGGGTTCGAATCCCACCTACTGCTCTCACACCACTGTGAAGCTGTAGTACCCCTGAAGATGTTTTGAATTTATATCGGTGGGAATGAATGCAGTATAAGAGGTGTAAGCTTGACAGGTCAACCTCTGATCTCAGTTATAGCAGAAGTCCAGTGGAATTGCCCAGGATATACACCTCTGGAAATAAGGGTAGAATTGGATTTGATGGATCTGATTTTTTATTTTCATCAGGAGAACAGGACTTCCCTCTGGCTGGGGTCTCGGCAATACTTCCCCTGATGCCCAGCTTTGAATGAAGGGCTGAGTTGATTCTAGAGTCCTGCAACCCTAACAACTGGCCAAAAAACTTACACATTTCACAGCTTCTGTGAAACTACTCGGCTTTCTCACTTTACTGGGTAAATCCAATATCTTTTACTAGACCAACTCAAACAGTTGGAAAAATATTTCTGAGTTTGACTAATAAAAGATATCAGATTTGCCCAAAGAACATTGTCTTCCTATGTCCTTAGACCAACACAGTTACAACCTATACCTCATTTTACCGAGACTTTCATGTTTAATGAATGGCATATGCCAACTGCTTTTCTGCCACGGATCCACTTACTGTACCCATTTACTGCACTCAACTATCACCATCTCATAGTTTCTAGGGTCGGTTGGAAGGGACCTGAACAGATCAAGTCTGACCCCTTGCCCTGGGCAGGAACAAGTGCTGGGATCATAATACCCCAGCCAGATATCTCAAAATATCCCTTTGCTTTTCTGCTGTCATAACTTGCTAAGGGTCTGTTCGAATCCACACTAGGCCGCCCCAGGTCTAACTACAGCATTACCTGAAAGTATCAATGCAGCTTTGTTGATCATTTTGCCTCCTAAGCTTTTGTCTCCTCTGCCCATCTGCACTGGCAGTCTCTCTCAATTCCTCCCCCAATCTATGTCTCATTTCCCTTTGTGTTACTTGTTGATGTGTTTTTGGAATATATTATTTCTGAAGAAGTGAGGAGCTTTAGCAATACCATTGGTGACTCCGCTTCTGCTAACACACAAACCCATAGTAAAGTTCTCGTGAAATGCAAAGGAGCCAACCTTAACATTTCATTTGGGGCCATAATCCCCTAAAGGCCACTCTGCTCAGGATCACCGCTCTCCACTTCCTACCCAAATTATTTCATTATAATCTAGAAAGATTACTTGCAAAAATTAGTTTAATGCAATTTTGCTTCATTTCACAGTATGAATCCTCTGAGCCCCTGAGCTCTTCAGTATGCCACACTAAATATAATTCACTGTATTAAACATCAGTAGAGCATGTGCAGTACGAATGTGCAGGGCATAATGATGAGGAAAAGGATTGCTGCTTTTTTTTTTTTGTTCATGTGGCTTGGACTGCTTAATGCATGAACAGGCCATCTTTCATTGCATTGTCGTGTAAGCTAAAACATTTCAGCAACTTTTTTTTTTTTTAATAAAGCCATCTCTATGTGACAAGCAAAACCGTACTTTGTGTGGATAACAGGGTATAATGCTTCAGGTAAGTTCAGGTAGAATTAATCACAGAGTATAAAAAGACATTAAGGCAATGCAAGTGTGAAAAATACCAGTGGCTAGATCTGCAAATCGACTTAGGTAGAATTCAGCTGTTAGTCTGGCACGGTAAGTGGAGACATCTAAAACTTAGCTTATCAGAACTCCTGCTCAGATCCTGATTTTCATGTCAAACCATCGGTGTACCTTTTCAAACCATTAGTGTACCTTGCTAACTAATCTTATCAGTACCTATTTTGTCCCCAGCAAAATTCCCCAGGCCTCCAATATGCTTCCTCTGGTCTTGACAGGACCAAGCAGCTGGGGCCTCCCTCATTGCCACTGGGAGTCAGAAAAACGGGTACAGGCAGTCCTCGGACTTACGGCACAATTGGTTCCTCAAAACCGCATCTTAAGTCATAGTTTCTTAGTATTTAGGGATCAGAAGTGACCTAAATAGATCATCTAGTCTGACCCCCTGCAACTGGCCGGAGCACACGCTGGGATCGCACGACCCCAGACAGGTGTTCATCCAACCTCTCTTTGAATTTACCCAAGGTAGGAGCGAGGACCACTTCCTTAGGAAGTTGGTTCCAGATCCTAGCTACCCTAACAGTGAAATAGTGCCTCCTAATTTCTAACCTGAACCTATTCTCCAGCAGCTGATGGCCATAGTTCCTCGTCACCCCAGGTGATGCTGGGGAGAATAGGGCGCTTCCTATTTGGTGCTGATCTCCCCTAACGAGTTTGTAGGCAGCCACCAATCCCCACTCGGTCCCCGCTTGCCGAGGCTGAACAGGTTCAGGTCCCTCAGCCTCTCCTCATAGGGCCTGCCCTGCTGCCCTCCAACCAAATGGGTGGCCCTCGTCTGAACCCTCTCAAGGCAGGCCACATCCTTCTTAAAGTGCGGTGCCCAGAACTGGATGCAGTACTCCAATTGAGGCCAGACCAATGTCACGTGGAGGGGGAGGACCACCTCTCTGGACCAGCTTGAGATGCATCTTTGGATGCACAACAAGGTGCGGATGGCCTTGCTGGCTGTGATCTGGCATCGGTGGCTCATGTTTATCTTGGAGTCAGTAATGACTCCAAGATCCCTTTCTGCCTCTGTGCTCTCAAGGGGGGAGCTCCCCAGCTTGTATGTGTGCTGTGGATTCCTTCTCCCCAGGTGCAGCCCTGCATTTATCTACATTGAAGCCCATCCTATTACCACCCGCCCACTTCTGTAGTCTGTCTAAATCTAATTGCAGCCTCTCTCTCCCTTCAAGTGTGCCGACTTCTCCCCACATCTTGGTGTCATCGGCAAACTTGGACAAAGTGATTTCCTGCCCCTTGTCCAAGTCACTGATGAAGATGTTGAACAGTGTAGGCCCCAGGACCGAGCCCTGGGGGACCCCGCTATTCACATCCTGCCAGGTCAAAATGTTGTAACTTGGAACCAATTTTCTGATAAGAAACAATGTTATAAATGGGGGATTGGATCCTGAACCAAGGCCCAATACCCTATTTTCACAAAAAATACCCCTGAATTTTGTACTCTATCAATTATAGATGAGTGATATAGCTACATTAATATATTTATATTGTAAATAGCAATGATATTGATTTGGAAGGACTTCTTTGAAGCGACTTTGCTGGACTTTTTACGGGCTCTTGGTTGGACTTTTTGAAGGGCTCTTGGCTGGAGTCTTCTCAGGAGTCTTAGCTGCAGGTTTTTCTGGGGTCTTGTCTGCTTTCTTAAAGAAAGTGTCCAAGGAAGTTTGGACAGATGTTCTCCAGGGAAGCGAGTGATGCAGTGAGCTTGTTCACTGGCATGGCATTGCGTCGGATCCAGTGTTGTAGGTCGAAACTGGCTTCGTAAAGTTGAAAGGGGGTGTCAATTTAGAAATGTTGTAAGTCAAGGACTGCCTGTATTCATTTGCTTAGCAGATATTGGACCTCGCACCTGACCTGCTTCCCCTTGCTTCACAGCCTAGTCTAGCCCAGGGGGATGTGGGAACTGGGGATGGGGAAGGGTGCCCCACATCTTTGCTGAAGGTAAAAACTCCCCTTCAGGAAAGAGCAGGACACCTAAATCCTGAAAAGGGACAGCAGCATTTAAGATCCATTCATTTCTTCGATATTTTCTGAGCTGAGATGGCCTCACCTCAACCTGCCAGCTCTTGCCATGTTTTCTACGGGTATCTTAGGTCTGTGAAGTCTTCCAAGTACTTTGAAGTTGCATGCTCAGGTTCCTGTATACTTTTGTAAGTGTGACGAGAAGAGTTTTGTACATTCAAATCAGGTCTGTGAAGTCTTTCAAGTACTTTGAAGTTACATGCTCAAGTACCTGTGTACTTCTGTAAGCGTGACCCAAAGAGTTTTGCACATTCAGATCAGGTAAGCTTCAAGTCATGGGCACTTTAAGGCATCCCCAAAGGCAGTGCTGCAAGATGTGTTGCAATGACATTCCCATTTGTCAGCAGCATACCACTGACATGCTGTCATGCAAAATGTGTATTAGCATCGTTATTAAGGGGTATGTGTGTTACCAGTTTGGGAATGAACTGCAGCAAACAGATCCTGAAATGCTGAATACCATTGCAAAAAAACAAAATGCTATTTTTCAATGGAGCTGGGGTGAATTACAAATGAAGACCATTAAGAAATAAAATGATGCAATTGCCTAACACCACTTTCTCGGGCAGAAGACAGGGTAGAGATGTGTCCTATAGACCAGCTGAATCAGAGATGTTTAAGCTTCTGTGAGCATCAGCTGACTTCATCTGCAAAGAGTAAGCTATCAAATAAGAGTAATTTAAATACAAAAGATGGAGAAGGAGGGGATGGGTGAAAGAAGGAAGGATGGCAGTGCTGAGAGAGGCAGAGGGGGTGGAAGAGAACAGAGAAGCAATAAAACCATAGGGACATAATTTAGGGGCTGGGTACGAATCCATAGTCCCCATTTAGACCATGCTTTATACAATCCAGCCTGTGCATGATTTCTTTTGCGTTTTTGCATTCAAGTTGATTTTTAAAATCCTGTTGTTTAAGAACAGCTATTCTGAGACCAGTGTTGGAAAGTCTAGGGATGCGGAGGTGTTTTTCCTGGGGGTTTTATGCATTTCTGGACTAAGTGTCAGATGGGTGTCTAGTCATTCTGCCACATAAGGTTCACCCCATCTATCCCATGTAGACAGGAGAGTAAATGATGGCATCTATGATGTTGGTGAGGAAGCCACTGAATTCATCTCAGATGTTTATAATCCTCATGGTTTGGTCCAGGGATACTGTGATCTGTGTTGATGAGGGGCATTTGGGTCTGCTGCAGGGCCTAGTCCCTTGGTGAGAATTGGAGTTGGGCAGCCTGCTGCTGGAGAGAGACTATTTGCCTTACGGTTGACAACTGTTACCTGTTGCTCACAAAACCAGATGCATCTCTGATTCAGTTAGTCTACAAGGTGCACCTCTGCTTTGTCATCTGCCTGACTTCAGACTAACCTGCAACTACTTCTCTCTACCACTTTAAGTAATAAAGTCTCATCCTTGCTGACTGTAATGGTGCAACATGGATTTACAAATACTGAGCATCCAGCCAGGTATCATTTTTAAACTGTTCATATCAGGTAGGGCATCCGTGCTCTCTTTCCCTCCCTAAAAGCTCGTGTGTGTCCCCTAAAACAGATACTCCTACGTAAGGGCTGCATTCAGAAAGGGTGCGTAAGCATACGTTGCTAGTGAAATGTAAAGAAAATATGCCTGTGCTTTCCATAATAGATGTGGACCCATCTAATGGGAGTTGGAGCCAGTCCTACAAGTTAGTTTGGAGGCTTTCACTCACTTTACTGGGAGCTGGATCAGTTCGTGGCCAGAACAGCTGAAGGCGAATGCTTAAAAATAAACTTCAAATGAAAAGAAAGCAGCGTTTCATGTTTAAAGTTTGCCATTTTCAAATCCTTTCGAAGTGAACAGGATTCGGGCTGCTGTAGCGCTTGTATCAGAGGCATGAAAGAGAATGAAGGTAAGGGAGAGAAGCTGGGCAAAGGAAGGAGAAATTATTATCCTTTAATTTCAGGAAGACTACAGACCCGGTCCCAAAATGAAATACATCCTGCCTGGAAACCTTGGAATTAAATTGGGAAAGAAAGAAAGGAAACTATTAAAATTAGGCACTAAAAGTAATGGGTTTTTAAACGAGGAGAGGGGGACTAAAATCAAAACAAAATATTGTGAAAAGTTTTGAGGCCCATCCAAAGGAACGAGAGAAATTTTCCTGAAAAAGTAAGAGTAGTAATGTGAGGGACTCCGGCAGAAAAATCTCATGAGCTAATACATTTGTGTAAACATGGGCATTGGGTTCAGTCTGTCTCTCACTGTAAAATCAGTAGAATAAAGCACTCTTAATCTCTCTCGCGTTAGCATTGTGGCTTATCGCAGGTTTATAAAGCCTCAGGCACAAAGCATTAGTTAAATGCAAAACATTAGTATTATTGTTCGCTGTTAGTATATCGTCATCTTTCCTGTGATTATTTTCTGACTAGATACTGAAGTCAAGTTTGATGATTTTATATTTAGATGAAAAACCAGTTGAAATTGCTTAGAATAATGAGCAAGGGGGAGGAAGTTCGAAAAGGGGAAGAATCTGTCATTAAAACAAATGTAAAATAAAGCAAAGATTCTTTGTCAGTGAAGGCTGACAATAAAAAATGCTACTGAAGGCTGCAGCATCTAAAAATATTTACCTTTTACGATAGCTTTTCACACCCTCTGAAGTGGTTTTGATATTACAAGTCCCAGACACTGTTGAACCCTGAATTAGGTCCTGCAAGGTAATAAGACCGCCTTAAAGCTTATTTAAAAAAAAAAAAAGAAAGAAATGCTGGATTTTCAAATGTACTCTCATTTGTGAATGTTTTCTGGCAACCAGGAATCCAGAAACACACACACGCATGCACGCACATGCACACATCCACCTTTGTGTAAATATCGATCTCTGTTGTGTGTGTGTGTGTGTGTGTGTGTGTACACACACAGACATGTATATATACACGTGTGTGTGTGTGTGTATATTTGAGGATCCTCCTACCCTTGTAGACTCAAAAAGACTGACCATAGCCATAGTCCACCTACCCCTGACTTGTGCCGCTATATATGTGTGCTGCTCTGTGTGTGTGTGCGTGTATGTGTGTATACAACATACACACACCCTCCTTTGTATCTGTCTCCTTTGTGTATAAATGTGTGTGTTTATGTGTGTATACACACCCCTCCTTTATGTAAATATCTATCTCCTTTGTACACACACACACACACACTTATATATATGTACACACCCATACCGCTTTGTGTAAATATCTATCTCCTTTGTCTAAAAACACACACACACACATTTCTACATTTTGTGTGTGTGTGTGTGTGTGTGTGTGTGTAAATACAAGCGGACATTCTCATCTAATCTGGTGAACTAAGCAGAGGTAAACAGTGGTCTGACCAGGAATATATTAATTAAATCAATACCCCTCCCTTCCATTTTTAGGTTGTGCGGAAGAACAGAAAAGCTTGTTTGACTTACCTTAAAGACACCTGACCTGCTTAAAGGCAAATGATCCTGTTAGCTCATGCCCCATGGAAAAACAAAAGAAAAACAGAAGGTGCTCAGCACTTTCCAAGGGTTACGCTGCTTT
The DNA here is from genome assembly GCF_001723895.1 of Crocodylus porosus. NCBI lineage: Eukaryota > Metazoa > Chordata > Crocodylia > Crocodylidae > Crocodylus > Crocodylus porosus. Next base: position 8,096,031 of record NW_017728924.1, on the reverse strand, counting down.
GATATCACTGGTCGCCCACAAAACTTAGCCACCTAAAAGCACCTCCATTTTTAATAAATAGGCAGTGTTAGAGTGAAGAGCAAAGCATTCATGTTCAGGTCTGAGGAGGAAGAAAGCAAGTTTCTTCCAAGCTTGCTTTTCCCTCTCCCGTGAAGGAGACTGCTTTTGCATTTGAAAGCTTGTCTCACTTCACCCCAGCTATTCAGTTGGTCCAATAAAAGCTACCACCATAAAAACTCCTTGCCTCATAAAGAAATGGAGAGGCTGGGTTAGGAAAAAAACAGCTCTCTTGGGAACTCTGAATGTCTTGCGATCCGAGGTGTTTCTTTGACTCGTATTATCTTGTTTTTGCTCCTGGACTTAGCAGTGACACACATTCAGTGAGAATTCATAAAACCCCTTGTCTATACCCTGTTGAAACCCCGGGATTGCGGTGCATTGTACTCTGCTATTCTGGAGTGAGAACTCAGTGCAGGAGCGGAGTAAATGGTGCAGCTTTGCTGGGGCCTCCCATCATTAGCCAGATACCTTGCAGCTGGCTTCAGAGCAAAGGCCATAAGCACAACCCTTTCTGCTGTTGCTCCTGTTTTTTTTTTTTTTTCTCAGAGAAAGCCCCTGAACTGAGAAGAGCTCATGGAGGTAACAGAGTTATGTTGGTCAAAGAAGATCAGAAATGGGAGAAGTAAGCGAAGGGGAGGGTATGTTCTGCTCATCTGTTTTCTTCTGAGTGCTAAAGATTACCTAAGGTTTCAAGGGCAGGAGGATAGCTGCATGTTCCTAGCCAATCATAAAAATGCTAAAGATTACAGCAGCCTTACTTTTGTTACGTTTGCACAAAAAAATTAATGGAATAACTGATGAGAAGAGTGAGAACAGACTAAAAGGGGCTCTGCATGGGACTTGGCCTTTGTGAGAAATGCTATGGGTGACACAAAACAAAAATGGGGCTTTGCTCTTTGACTTATACATGGGGAATCTGCCATGCTGCCCAACCGTGCTTTTATTATGGCATTCATGTTGTGTTGTCTTTGATTACTTGATGTTCAAGTGCGGTGGTAGATGCTTGGACACATGCTGGAAACCATACCATTTATCACAGAGCAGCTTCTGTCCCAAGGCATGCAAGCTCACTTCATGATTTTGTTATTCATTTGACAAGCTAATCTCCTGCGAGAGTTCTGCTTTTCCAACGTGGATGCTTTCTGGCCTTGGTAAATATGTATTTATGTTAATACTCTTAACCCACATCTTAATGTTCTTTGTTTGTAAAATAGTAGATATTCTTTGCGGGGGAAGGAGAGATTGGTTGTAAGCTCTTATTTCTCATTCTCAGGTGTCAGCGGCAATAATGTATAACGTATTTGCTAGTCCTTGTTGTCACCTGGAGAACTTTAGGCTGCTTTAAAAAATGAGTGAGGTGTGTATATAAATGTGGTGCAACTGAAGTGCCCTCCTGGGGTTTGCAAAATAGCTCTACAACACCTTGCTGCACATTACATAACATAGTCATTAAACCTGGATTCTCTTTTGAAGGAGAGGCAGAGATGAATGAGTCAAACTAAAATGATGAATTGGATGTGCACGATGAGGTGCGGTTTCACAATGATGTAGGAAATAGAACCAGAGAAGCCAGAAATATTAAAATGAGATTAATGGAGCCCCGTTTTTAAGGTAGATGAAAAATGTAACTGGCTATTTCTGTAAAGAAAGATATACTTGCATTGCACAGGTGCGTATTAAATGAACACATGGTCTTTTCTCATGGTGGCTTTGACCATTGCATTCCTGTCTGCTCTGCTCTAGACCTGCCTGCAACATTGCCTCATTTTTTTTTCCTCTCTCAAATCACCTTGACTCTGTTGTATCGATGTTTCTGGAGAGGCTTTTCCATATACCCCTCCGGAGAATCCTCATTTGTGATTCAGAGGTGGAAAGTCTTTTTCTCTCTTAGTAATGGGCAGATGTTTTACTGTAGCTAGCTTTCACAGGCAAACCTCATGAAATCCTGCTTTGTGATCCAGGCAAGCCTCTGCGGGGGTGGGAGGAAGGGGAGTTCATGGTTCATGACAGTACACTTCTGGGATCTGAATTCATGTGCTGTTTTTCAGTGTGGAAAGCAGCAATTCCTTTCAAGACATAAGAGCTGGAGAGAGCCATGCATTTGTAACCAGTGTCTTTAACTAGGATTTAGGATTAGTTTTCACTACTGTTCTTTCTTCCTCAAGCCATGAAGAGGCTTTGCATGCAAATATATCACATCTTCCTTCTAAAAAACACCCCGTCCTATAAGGTGCAGAAATTTGGAAATTTATTGGGCACCTAAAGAGGGCAAGATCTGTTAGTTCGTCTCCACCCTTCCCCACCCGCTTAGCTAATGGGAAACCTGTGCTGTATATTGGTATTATTCTTCCCTTAGCCTGCCACCAGAACAGCCAGTATGGAGCAAATGGGTGGCCTGCATGGCCACATCCAGATGAGCAAGGATGTGCGGTATGTAGCACTGCAGACCGGTCTGTGTTGTCGCACACCGCACATGCTGCTACCTTGCAGCGCAGGATGGGGGGTTGACCCCAGGAGATCCTGGGCTCCAAAAAACCCATGCCGAAAAAGAAACAAGGTGGTGCACATGGTGGCAGCATGCATTGCCCAAAACCAGACCCTGGCCAGCTGGAGCCACATGGGTGTGGGCAGGCATCAGCCCTAGAAGACCCCCAGGACCCCGGGTAAGGCTGCTGGGCCCAGCATCCCAGCCTCCTCTACCCCACCTGGGGTAACCTGGGGAAACAAATGTCTGTGCTTGTCTGGATGTGCCCTATGTGTCTAGTATGTTATAAAGGCTCTGCTGATCTGGGCTCAGATCAGAGGGGATGTGGCTTTTAAATTCTCTTGCTTTCCATGTGTTCTGAGCCAGCCTAAGCAATCGTCTAATCCCCACCCGAGGCTAGTTACAAGGATGAGATGCTGGGAGACAAAAGCAAGATTTCCTGGCTCTTGGGTTTCTCTGGATTGTAAGCATATATAAAAGAGTCAGCCTGATGAAAGGATCATTATAAGTACCGCTTTTAACAGATCTGCGGCAGGCAACTTTCACTTTCCTGTTAGGTTAGTTTGTTACCGACAAGTGTTGCAGCCACTTAACTAACTTGATTTAAAATGAATCAGAAGCCTGAATGTGGATTTTAATTGAAGCAGTTTAATCCTTTGTGCACATCAGTTTTGCTTGCATTGGTAATTTGATTTCCTTCAGGCGGGCAACTTTGTTTGGGTAGCTGGTGTTATCTTTTATTAGGCCAACTGAGAAGTTGGAAGACGGTTCTTTGCAAGCTTTCCGGCACAAGTGCCCTACTTCAGGCATAGGGAGTCTGTGCTGCTCTGAGATCTCCAAGGAATGAAGGAAGTTAAAAGTGTGACAGGATGCCAGTGAGACTGTAAATAGGTGGAAATCAGGAAACCAATGGGAAGAGGAGGAAAGGCAGTGGGAGAAACAATGCCAAAGGTAAGTAAGGGAGAGACGACTGTAGCTGAGTTCTCCAGGGTAGAAAAGAAGCAGGCTGTGAAAAAGTAAATAGCTGGAAATTAAGAAGAGGGTATAAAAGGAGAGGAAGGAAGGAGGTAGGGGGAATGTAAATAGTAAGGTCAGGCAGGTACCTGGTGAAACAGATGGCCGGCAGGTTGTAGTTAAGTCATAAATCCAAAGTCTATATTGAGTTCGTGATTTCATGTGTCCAGTAGATTTATGAAGGTAAGTTCGTAGGCTCGTCTACAAAAGGTTTTTTGTAAGTTCCCTTCTGAGGATTCGAACTGAGAGCTCGGGGAGGGCGTGATTGCCCTGTGAGAAGTGTGCACCCGCAGGTAGTCGAGAGTTCTTCTTTGCTAGATTTTCAGCGTGCGCTCATTCTGGTACGCAGTCGTCGTTTAGTTTCTCCTTCTGTAGTTTCCATCAGGGCCTTCAGTGCATTGGGGGAAATGCATTACATTTCTGGAGGTGCAGGTGTAGGATCCAGGCATGGTGATGGTTGTGTAGTGGGGTGTGGTGATTTGTAGGACTGGTGTCGGCAGGTTTTGCATTGCTTGTCCTGGCATGGTCTGGATCCATTAGGTATGTTTTGCGTCGTAGGGAAGTTGCTTCTGGTGATGAGGTTAGCAAGGTTTGGTGCTTGTTTAAAGGCTAGGATGGGTGGCTCTGGGAAGATCTCTTTTAAGAACTGGGTCGTCTTGTAGTATGGATTGCAATTGTTTGAGGGTTTTCTGTGTAGGCTCCAGGGAAGGATGGTATGTCATAACTAATGGTGTACGATTCATGGGGATTTTTCTTTTTGTCAAATCTTTGCGTGGTATGCAGGTAGCTCTTTCAAAAAGACAAACTCTCTTTTTTGAGGAATGGCCTTGTTGAGTGAAGGCCTTTTTGAGATTTCCTTCATGCACTTTTCTAGGCTGCTTTAAAATATGAGTGACATCAGTTTAGGCTTCTTTAGACTATCTTGCACTCCAGTGGTGTCTGTCTGTAATGAAGCACGGTGTATATTGCATATTGGTCAATGAGGATTTGTCTACGTTAGGGGGCTGAGGCTGCCAAGCTGTGGAGTCGGAGTCCCCCTCATAGAGGTGCTGTGTATGGGGGCAGAAAGATATTATTTTTCCTCCTAGAATAGCTGAACAACCTTCTTGAACAACAGGAGTCTGTCTTCTGCACAGGTGAATGCAGACTGAGTTGTTTTTTGTTTTTTATAGGTGTTTTTTGTTTTTTATAGGAGAGCTGCTTTTGTCCTAAGAGCAAAACTTTTTAATGTTCACTAACTGGACTGAGAGTGTATAACAGTGTAACTGGCTGTAATGTACCCATTGGGGAAATTGGAAGTAGCAAGGCAATTCCTTAAATTTACATCCCCTTTAGACTTCTCTCACCTTACTGAGACAGACCTTTGAATGTGATGCAAGATGTTGAAGGAAATAATTCACCATCAAGCTCACCACATTCTCTACTCCTTATTAAATATGCAGTTTGCTGACTGCAGATAGACTATCTCTGATGTCAAGCAGAATAGTCTCCACTACAGAGTAATTCAGTGACTAATTACTCGTTCATTTCTTGCTAATTATTTCATGCTCATTTTCTAAATGTGTTCCTAAAATCGAAGTAAATGAATTGACTTGCAGCATATGATACTTGATTGAGTTCCTGATTTGCAGTGAGCAGCAGGTATAGCATCAGAAAATGTGGACTAGATTGCTCACTGTCTAGTTTTGTCTGTCCTACTGTTGACTTAAAATTGTGTTGGTACATCTTTATTACTGTTCATTTTGGCCATCCCTGTTCAGTGGATGACAGTGTAGTAGTAGTCAATGGACCCATCCAGTGGATGTGGAAGAGCTGCATTGCTCTACATGTTGGATCTGGATGACTCTGCTGAGTGTGTGCTTTTCTGTGCCAAAGCTCCCATATGGTCTGGCCAGTACATATATAGCAGCACAAGTCTGGGGTATGTGGGCTATGGCTACGGTCAGCCTTTTTGAGTCTACAAGGGTAGGAGGATCCTCAAATATCTCTGCTTGATGTACCCACCTCATGGCAATGATTGAGTTCAGAGAATTACAAATATAAGTGCAGAAGCAATACTGTAAACTGGATCCCAAAATGCACGTAAGGTGCATTTGTTGAACCACCACCCAATGTTAGCAAAAGTCTGGCTGTGGTACCAGTGTTTTTTGCCCTGCCTTTTGTCTTGTAGCAAAAGGGGAAAACAAATGAGTGTATGAACAGACAGGCAAGTGCCCACACCTAACACAAGTGCATATGCCTTCTGGGTTTGTGTAGGTGTTCACTGTACCTGGTCTATGATCATGAGGCTTGCTTTAAACCAAGTGATCATCGATTGGGAGTGGTGTGTGCAGACATTTACTGGTGCTGGGAGCCTCTCTGGGAACTTGGTGCAAGTAATTCAAGGTAGGGCGAGCAGCGGGCAGGTCCATGCAGTAGGGGCAGCATTGATGGGTTTGCAGGGGGATGATTGTCCATCTGGGCTAGCGGGGGGTCACAGGCCTAAACATAGTCCAGCTCAGGGTGTGGGGGTAGCTGGGCTTTCCCAGCTCTGAATATGTGCAGATATTCACTAGATTTGCCCAGCTCATTCCCGATCTAAGTTACTTTACCTCCTTGGGTGAATCGAATTAGATCAGGCCTACCATCTGCCCTGCCCCCTCCCTCCCCCCCCCCCAATTTAGCCTCCCTGAAAGTCTGCACAGATCAGCATTTAGATCAGTCCAGTGCTAGTTAGGTTGATCTAAATGTAACGTCTGTGTGTACCCTCTGAGACGGATCTGAAACGACCTCTGAATTTTATGGATTCCAAACTTATTTGATCTGATTTGATCTTGCACTTCTCTGAATTTGAGAACTTGATTCGAGGCAGTATCTTCGTTTAAGAAAACACCCAAACATTTGCTCAGCGCAGGAAAATGTAAAATACATTTAAGTTGGGTATGGGCTTAAGTGATTGTACGGGCTCTCTTCTGTAGGCAAAGCCTTCTAGATTTTAGATGAGTTTAATTGACTCTAGGACTGAACATCACTGTTGCTTAGTGGTTACCTCAGTATCAGTTTGAGAGGAGGTTAATTTTCCCGTTGCCGATTTTGGTTTACTCAATGAAGGCTTCAGTTTAATTCACTCTCTTTTTATTTATTTATTTTTTAATTCTTCTGTCGGAAGCAGTCAAGGTCAAATCCTACCACTCTGGGAGGGAATTATTTTATACAGCAATTAATCAATGCTTCTTAAATACGCCCTAATTAATTTGGAAGAGCACATACACATTATAAAACATTTAATATAAGAAAATTAACAAGTTACATGGGCATCCAAGTAGTTTCAAAGTAATCAAGGCCCTGGGCCAGGAAGTTATTTAAGTACACAGGTGACTTTTTAATTGTGCAGATAAATTCATTGGCTTCAGCGAAACTGCTTGCTTATTTAAAGTGATGCCCAACCCCCCCCCCCCCGAAAAAAAATATGCTGAAGTAGGAGCGTAGACCACTAAGGCACTTATTTCTTCAAACAAATCTCTAGGATCTTGTGCGTTGTTCTGGATACATGTCCATACTTAAAACAAACTAAGTAACGGCAAGGAGTCTTGCAGAATATCTATTTAAAGTTTATTCTGTGACTATGCAAGGTCAAGCTGCGTTGGGAAAGTGAAACTAGAGTAATCCCTAGACATCTGAGGGCCTGATTATAACAACCAGCTGTCAGATACCATGGGGATTGGAGCCTTAGGGCGTAATACGGACCAACAAGCATGTAGAATAGCAAATAGTGGAACTGCACCTGCTGGCTTTTCCACATCAGAGTGACACGGATCAAAAGTATGAGATCCTTTTTTTTTCTTAATTCTTCCTTTTTTCAGGGGTAGGGAGAGAGAAATTTGGATGTTAACAAAGAACAAATTAAATAAGGTCACCCTATTTGTATTTACTTTGTACGTCGTTTCTGCTGAATAGTTTTGGATGGAAATAGGTATGAATGACAACAAGAGAGCAAAACTGAAGATTTATTCCTAGCTACCTCCTGAACTGCAGGAAGTTTAATCCCTGCTGGTGTAGGCACAGATCTTGTCCCAGTCCTGCAAAACTTCAGTCTCTGCGACCCCTTCTGTTCATGAAGTTTACGTGATGTCCCTCTGAATCTTAAGTGATGTTTGCTATAAGAAAATATATAGCTACGTGGTTTTAGTGACATAATAACTAGGAAATGCCTTTTGCATTCAAGTTAAGTCATTATATCTTTCTTTCTGCGATACATTATATACTTGGCATGGAAACAGTGTGGTGTAGCATTGGGATGTTGGGAGGATAGGTGGCCCCTATACCTCTCCTTTGAGTAGGTGTTAAAATACTAAGGAAGTGAGAGCTCTGAATGCTTAAGTGGCTAATAACTTGTGTTAGATTTGACTGGGGAGGGAAAGTTAAAAGAAAGAAAAAAGCAATCTTTCCTAAATAAATGGTACAGTATCCAAAAGGGAGTGCTGCTAATTGTAATGGGGTTGCGGGGCAGGAAACGTTTTACCTACCGAATATGTTAGCACTAATAAATGTGACTTCTGAGAAGATATGGTTGATGGTGGCAGTCTGTTTTCTGACTCAGCAAAATTATCGTATTATTCTTATATACTCTTTCCAAGACTTTAATATCTAGCCAGAAGGGTGCTTAGTTGTTTTGTTTTAGAGAAATACACTGACCATCTGCCTTCCCTCTCCTGCAGGCTGAATACAGCTTTTGCCTTAACGGCTTCCTCTGTGGAAGAACTTTAAAGTTACGCTAGATGAAAGTCATTCACAGTTTCGTAGCCGAGCCCATACTGTTCATATCTCATAAACCATAGGACGCCTTGATCTGCCTTAGGGTTTGGCTCAGTATGATTGGGGTTTTTCTCTTAATGCTGAGCTCTGATTGTCCGAAGTGAGAGGTGTCCTTGCAGGACGATCACGGGAAGTGTGCAATACCCTGAAATGTTCATGTGTTCATTGCAGACTTTCACGTGAAGTGCATAATCCTTCAAGGTGCAAAGAGTGCTGCATGCGAATCCAGCAGAGCGGTTATGCATGGGCTTCTCTTTGGGCACAAAGTCCAGTCTCTACTAGTAGTCAAGTAGCAAGGCATGGCAGGAAAAGAGACGTCAACTTCCACATGTAGACTTAACAGGCAGATGCCACTCGTGGCTTACTGAAGTCCATACGCATTTCTAACATGCTTAAAGTGAATCATGCCAATTTGTGCTTTACTGGATTGGGTCCAAGGTGCCCAGCAATTTGAAGGACTGGGCTTTAGGCAAATTTTTCTGTTGCTCACTAACCCGACTTCTCTATCCGTGGTTCCATACTGTCCATGCAGAATGGGCCGAGCAATGTTTTTTTTCAGCCTTTGCTTTGGGAACCCAGCCACAAAATATACTACAATCCTAACTATCTACAGCAATGCAGGATGCTTGTCTATCCTACTACTTGGATCATTGCAGAGAAGGGCAGGTGGTTTCAGTGGCATTCACTAGATGATCCTATATGCAGCAGCTTAACAATTTAGGGACATAAAGTATTAGATTTGAAGGCCATTTTAACCTTTCTGCCACAAAGTAAAGGGCCAAAACGTGTGTTGTGTCTTCATTCTCTGATATCCTGGAGCTGCTGACTGCATGTGCATATCTTGCATATTCACATCACAGCTTCCTACAAAAGAGAGCTATGCCTGACTGAGAAAATATTCCAGTTCAATCCTTCATGCACAAAGCATTATAAGTCCAGAGCCTGGTATGAGTTTGACCTGCTGATGGTGGGGACTTCATGCTTTATATCTATGCTGATATTTAGGGTTGACCTTGAAGTCACCCCAGAACTTATACCTGCTGATGGACCTGAGTGGCAGCGGTCTAGCCTAAGCCTGGTAGCTTGGCTGGACTTCTGGATGTGAAGTTAACCCCAAAACTGCTTGTCTCCTAATCCTGGGTTTCCTGCAGTGTATTTCAAAGCTTTCTGGGACTGAAGGACTTGAACATGGGAAATCTGCCAACAGCACTCCCATACTTCTCTGCTGCTGGCTCTTCTGCTCCCTGCTTCCTCTCTCTACAGCCAAGAAGTAGAGAGGAGTCCAGAAAGAAACACTAGGAATTTGCAGACTTCTTAGAAGGGCTCTGCAGAGAAACTGGGGTACATCTGCAATGCTATATTTCTGTCCCCATCTTAGAAAAAGCAAAATGTCGATGATTTTGGTAAGGCCTGCAAGGTATGTTGCAAGTGGGGAAGGGCTCCAATTGTGAAGGTCAGCTTCTGCGTGAATCCTAAACACCAGGGTAGATATGCACAGTGGTGCTTCTAACAAGGGAGAGGAAAGCCAGTGGGTGGGACAGCAAACTGGGACGCAGGAAATGTGAGTTCCAGTCTTTGCTTGGCTACTGATCTCCTCCACAGCCTTGGTCACATCCCTTCTCCTTGTGCCTCAGTTTCCCTAGCTGAAAAATGAGTGTTACAAAATATACCTTTATAATACTATATGAATACCACGACCAGCAAATAACTCTAAGACATGGTAAGGAAAAATTACTATGGTAAGAGATAAGGAATGGAAAACTTCAGTTATATGAAAGTGCAGCATAGTCTGTCGCATGGTGGTTTGACTTTGGTTAAAAAATTTCATTTTCAACCCCTTGTAGAGCAGGGTTTGTTTCCCTGTTGTATGTTAATAATATATACATGCACACAGAGAATGGTTCACAGTAGTCTTGACTGGTTAGCCCAATAAAGGAGTTCTTCTGATCAGCTGAACATCATGGTGTATAAAACTATATTTTGATTGGAATAGTGCAAAATATTCCAACATAATTGTGGAAACCAGGGATATGTGCCTGGCTTATAGTTTGCAAACTTTGGACCAGCTATTTTTGCAGGTCTTGCTAAGGTTTATAACCCTCTTGACAGGATCTGAACTGATGTGGGTGGGAAGGGACTTCTCTCGGATCTAGGTGCCTTTATTCTGTTAGTTTGGTTTCTCTGAGAGGAGCCACGGTGAACTGCAAAATATAAACCTGAATCAAGGTCAAGAAACCTTCAAAACCTGAGCTGCTACTGAGGCAGCAGGGTTGATTTGCACAGTGCTAGGTCAGGTGTCTAGTTCACAGTGAAAGGCAGATCCTACTTTAAGCACTCTTTAAAGTCTAAATCAACAGAAAGGAAATTGAGGCACAGAGCTTTTGATGGGTTGGTGCTTAAAGTCCCCCACAATCAGCCTCTGGGAAATCTGAGGGTCCCGACTCTTATTTAAAGGCATTGACCATAAAACACTAACTGCTTCTTAGGATCCCACACGTTGGTCTGGAAACCACCAGTGACCTGGTTTCACACCATCATAAAGTCAGAGCAAAGACTGTATGGTACATCCTATCTCTCCCTGCTCAAGAGCACCAGCAATTTTTTCATTCTAATGAATTGTCTCCATTTTACCACCAGCGTCATGTGCTTTGCCACTTAATCTGAGACAGTGTCAACCCCAGGAAGCACGCTATCTAAGCTGGTATCCCTCATTTTTCCCCCTTTAACTGGCACAGAGTTTCCCCTCCAGGGTGGTTGTCAGAACGGCTAAATGATTCCTGCGGCGCATGCAATCAGACACGTGATATTGCCAAACTTTGTGCGACTACGGTTTCCATGACCTCTTCCTGGGCACCAGCTAAAGGAGCCTGCTCCAGTGAGGAAGTCTCTTGCTATCTTGCAGTCTTTGATGGGAAGGGGGAACCCTCCAAGAGGTCTGACTTTAAATTGAGATGGTTTGGCATAAGTCAATAACCTGAAGCCTTGCTGCAAAGTCTCTTCAGTGAAAGATTCTCACTCAGCTCTGCTGAATTGTATCGGAGGGAATTGCTGAGTCCACTTATAACGCAGGCTGGCATTTGTATACATCTCTGAGAAAATAGCTGGCATTCCCCAGCGTGATTGCTTCTGAAATCTCCTTTATAAATGGCAGAAAACTGAACCACAATTTTTTTATTATTATTTTTAATCAAAACGTGAATGGTTTAACTCGGTTCCATAATGATCCAGCAACTTTGGTCCACGATTAGAGTGAAGGTGGAAATCAAGTGCCTGTGATTATAGGGCTTCAAAACATTGTTTCCCTGTTTGTCTAGTACTTCAGCCAGGAGTTGGGCACGTGCGTGCGATGGCAGCACAGAATATAAGGAAGATGTAAACGTACGTCTCGGATGATATCCGGAAATATCGCTGTAGTAGTCCCACAGTCCAGTGACTTCCAAAAGTTTCTTCCCCTTATGAGACTTCAGAGAGGTGAGTCAGAAGGAAGGGATGGCCCCCACAAATTAAGTCTTCCCACTAACCAGGCAAGGGTTTATTTATTTATTTTTTTTGTGGCCCACATCTGGCATAGATATGACTGCATATTTACTGAATCCATTGGGACCCTACTTCTGTCACGGAAACCACTGCTGAGGAGCCTTAAACTGTACAGAACTCAAATAATTAAGCCTCAAACAAAAAACAAGGTATAGAGTTGCACCCGTTTTCCAGATAGGTAGATTGAGGTTTAAATTGAGGCAGAGGGTCAAAAACATTGCTACAGAGCATAAGGTAACTGTTGAAGCAAAAGTTAAGATCCCAGGAACCCCAACACTGGTTTCTCTGCTCTGCAGCTTCTTCAGGCGATGTAATGACCTGCTCAGCAAGGAGGCCCTAGCCACCAGTTTAAACTTACTGTGTCGTGTGATGTGTCCTGCAGTCCAGCCTAGTGAAAGCAAAATTGTTATTGTTACTGTCCTTACTTGTATGGAATATTAACATATTTATACTGTTGCATTGCTTAAAAGAATATACATGGGCTAAAATTAAAAATTATTGAATAAGAGTTGTTTTCAAGTCTCTGGACTCTTCAGCTGCAGGAAGTACAGATGAGATCCATGTCTAGCTGCCCAATATCTCTTCCAAATGACTTTTTTTTAAAATAGATTTTCAGAGTGAAATGTATCACCCTAACAACATAATAAACAATCTGGTTATGTTGGTGCATATAAATATTGCTGCAATCTTTTTTGCAGTGGCTAAATTTCCCAAGGACAGCATACATTGTATATGAACTTATTTATTAAATGCTGAATCCTAATCATGGTTGGGTTTACAGGGAGAGTCCCTGTTGTATGTTTACGGGTCTCCATTGCAGTGATGTCAGATTTTTGACAGATCCCAGGGTGGACTCAGCATATTTTTTGGCATGGGTCATCCTGCAAGTCAACGGAGTTATAGTTGGCTGGGATCTTTAGGCTAGGTACAGACATTCAACAGCCCAAGGCAGAATCCATCTAAGTTGGTGACTTTGCTGTAAGTGGCATAGTTTAGATCGGCTATGAACAGAACAGAAGTCTTAGACCAAGTTCTGCCATTTTGAAATCAGTTGGTGTGTGCTGAACTTCCGTTCTGTTATGGGTATAGACCACTTTCTGATCATTTATACTGGTAAAAGTGTAATGTCTAAAGATCAGGCCCACTGGGTAAGGACAGATGATCAAAAAGCCCAAGGCCGAAATAATTAAATCTTTGCAGGTTAGTCTAAGCTGTTTAGATTGAACCAATAAGCAACTGAATAGAAATTCACTTTTGATTCCAGAAATGCAATCACGTGCCTGCAGTGACCCAGGCCAGAAGCCAGGGGGCACTAGAGCACACCTCCCTGCTTGGTTGGAGCAGACAGCATGGGCCAAGGCTAGCCTGTCCACCCTGCAAAGCATCCTGGGATGCTGGGTGATTGTGACTTGACTTGAATCTGGAGGGCATCTAGAAGAGAAGTTCAGTAAGCCGGTTTAACCTGTCTGATACTGCATCCATCCAGGTTTATATTAACCGAGTTTCAGCCATTTTGAAAGCGGTTGACATGCACTGAAGTTCTGTTGTGTTACAGATTTGGCCCAGTTTCTATTGATTTTTAAATCATTTTACGTATAATTCCAGTCCCGAGCCACTATGTACATGCACCTGCTGAATGTTATCAATCTCACTGCTGTCACAGGGAGGGAATAAACCTTTACCGGTTCCTTCCTAGTCACCTGTCTAGCAAAGCACTTCAACAAGATGCATCACTTTAAGCCTGGGAGTAGTCCAGTGGGAATTCTCATGTATGCTTGGGATGAACGTCTTTGAACAGGACCCGACTTGAGTTCCTTATAATCTGCCTCTATCAAAAGAAATACGCAAACTCCCCTTATGAGCAGCACGATGGTTAAACGGTAGCAGATTAATCTGTAGTACACAATGACTCCCAAATAACAATTGGGAAGCATCGGGAAGGGATAGCTTCTCTTTCAAGAATGGGTGGCAGGTATGCAGCCTCAGTCGCTGGAGACGCGAGGGCTGTGAAAGCCTGTCCTTCAGACTGCCCTGGGTTTGCAATGTGCCTGACAGAAGGAAACATTCAGGGGATTAGTTGAGGAGGCATTCAGATTTGCTTTGTGTTTTCTTTGCACAACGGCAGGGCCTAGGAGGTTTAGCTGGTGCTTTCAGACATGGTCACTGAGTCTCAAATGACGGAGAAACCCACCTTCCCTTCCCCTTCCTTCTTCTAAAGAAAATCTGACTTGACATCTTTCACTCACAAAGATAGAAGAGAATAGCCAGAGGGCTTTAAGCCTGTTGTGGATGACAGACAAGCCTGTCTGCTGTCAATAATTTACCACTGTAAATAAGCAAAAGTATAGTGAAAGGTGGGGGGGAACCTGCGTTTTTACAGAATAGCAAATGGGCTGATGTGCGGAGGCGCTGACCGCTGGCAGGTCTTTGAAAATCTAGTGGCAGCTGTGGGCTGCAAGGATCTCTGCAAATCAGGTTAGCTAAAAGGCAAGGCCAAATTTGCTCTGAACCAAGCCAACAACAAATCTCTCGGTGACGTTGTGTAGCTATGGACCTTAAACTAACAAGTAGCCCTGACTGCAGCTGGATATCCTTTGCAGCCAGAGACCAACTGAGAACAGCTTTGCAAGGAAATACAACAATTAAGAATGGGCACAGATAAAAATCTAGGATGCGTCTGTGTGCGTGTGAGAGAGTCTGTTATGATTCACCTGGCGATCCCCCTACTTTTCCAGAGCATTGAACTCGCAGCGGTTCTGGCGCCTGGTATCCAAGGGACTGGGAGCATTTTGCAAATAGGAAAGAGCGTCGGAGCTCTCTGCCATCTGGAGCTTTCAGAGGAATGTAGACCCTACTTTTCTGGAGCAGCTGAGTTTGTGCCAAAGCGTACCTGCATGGTCTTGTGTCCAAAGGAAAACAGCATCTTTGTCAAAAGAAAATGGGGAAAGAGATGCAAGGCCTCTGCTACTGCCACTTGGACTTGATCAGCTTTGGGTTCCTTCCTCATTGCTGCACCGTGATACCTGATATACAGAGGCCATTTTAGAGCAACAGGCCCCAGTCCAACAAAGCTCTTTCACGTGTTTAAAAACACATACTTGTATTCCTCTTGAGCTTTGATGGATAGTTAATATGCTGAAATGTAAGCAGCGCTGCTGAAATGCTTCAATGGGTTGCCATGAAAGTGTTTAGCGCCAAAGAGTAAATGTGTCTCGAGTTCTTCCAAAAATAAGGAATATTATTACTTGTTATCAATAAAGAAAAAAATAACTATTAACTATATGATGCAGTTGCATCAACCCCCCAAATATTGGGTCCAAACCAGATGGAGGTAGGCAGAATATCCTTTGTCTTTTATAAATTGGTCAGGTGCTTCATTCAGTGCTGGAAATGTACAGCAATAAAATTTGCAAGGAAAAAAAGATTGCAGTTCAATGATGTCTGACAACTTTCTGGAGGACTACTCAGAATATCTTGTAGTAAAAAGGAAGGTGCTTTTTTGTGTGACAAAAGCAGTGTCCGTATCTTTCTCTGTACTCTGCCAAGATAGTCAAGAAAAGGATGGTGAGACAAGATATTGAGGCATCCCAGCACAGGAAGGCTTGCCAGGGTCCTGTGGGATCTGGATGGGGTTATACAAAGGCTGAGGGAAAGGCCCCAAGGTGGCTAAGTCCAGGCAGACTTCAGATGGTTCAAGCACAAATGTGCCCTTTTTATTATTACAGACATTATCAGATATAAGATGCATACATATTAGATGTGAGATGTGTCGTCATAGTGTACGATTGAGGGGATGATGTAAAGGGAGCTGTTGTTGAGATCGGGTTTTCCTTTTCCCAGGTGACACAGGCTTACAGATAGACTGTAGAGTTTTTTCCCACCTTTGTTGAACCTCCAAATCCATACATGGTGCAGCCCTGGAGCATTGCCGAGTAGACCACATCCATGGTGGTGCTAGTCTTGCACTTGGCATGCTCCACGTAGGTGCCGGCATCATGGATCACATTCTCCAGGAAAACCTTCAGCGCCCCCTGGCTCTCTTGGAAGATGAAGCCACAGATGAGCTTCAAGCTACCATGCTGATCCAGGCGGTGGCTGGCCAGCTTGGTGATGTTGTCCTGCATCACCTTCTTGTAGCGCTTGGTGCCGCCTTTCCCCAGCCTCTTACCACCCTTGCCATGACCAGACATGATAGCAGAACTTCCACTCCAAGAGACTGATGAAGGTTATTTTTCATCTTAAAAAATGCATGTTGAGGGAGGGCTAGGTGCCCTACAGTTAGTCGCACTGTGCCAGTCTGAAGAGCACGCCGTATAAAAGGTGCATCGACCAAACCTCTGAGCACACTGGTTGTTGATCTTGGGTTTTGCATTGAGTTTTAAGTGGGGTCAAACTCATGCTAGGAGGCTGGCAGGAATTTGACACTCCAATGTCCTCAGCACATAAAAGACCTTCACTTCACTTGATTATCATCCAGTCTGGATGGAGCCTTTTTTCCGTTTCCCCTCTTTGCAAGAACAAGGAACTGTATGAGTTGACTACCTGATCCAGAAAAGAAATAAAATAAAGGCGTACCTGCATGGTCTTGTGTCCAAAGGAACACAGCATCTTTGTCAAAAGATGTTGTGGGAAATGACTGGAGGCTCTTGGGGAGGGGGAGACCCTTGCAGCAGGACTGCAGTTCAAGAAAACATGCAAGGATGTGTTTAAATCTCATTGAAGGCAACAAGACTTAGGCATGAGTTAAATTCTTTCCTGAAGGGGGACAGCAATTACAATTTTTTCCCCATTTCCTGGCACTTACCAGAACATTTCAAGTAATATTTAGACTCCCTTTTCAACTTTTTGGCATCAGGTCACGACAAGATTTTCCTGCCAACTTTTGTTTTCTTGGGAACTTGCTCGTTCTGCCTTTATATTGACCAAGTCAGAAAAATCCAGAGCCATATCCTCCGTGAATGCAAATCTATACACTTCCATTGAAGACAACTGGCTTATGGAAAAACTTGCACAAACTTGAGTCTGGTCCCCATGTCAGTAAATGCCCAACATGGACTACCACTGGCCAAAAAGCTGCTTTGAGACTCGTTCAGAGAGTCCTTCGCTTGCTTAGCTGGCAAACTAGACCATGATATGATGGAAATGCAGCTTCTTCCTAATTGGATTGGCAATACAGAGGCTTGGATTACTTTGTCATCTAATTCATGCTGTTTAGTCAGAACCTCTATTGTTACTTTGAAACATCTGGCCCAATTAAAAGCAGGACAGCATGCGAACTCATTTGAATGGCAAAGGAAGGTTAATTTTAACATGCCCTGTAGGCAAAAATCTGTTATATGCCGTATCTGGAAGATTCACAGCGATTACAGACATTTTGAAGGCTGATTGAGATTTTACAAATGGGGCCATTTTTTAAAAAGAATGGGCCTTTCATTTAGGAAGGGCAAGAGTGTGTGCATGTGAGCTTTTGCCTGGGCTAAGTGGCTGCATAAGTGCATAGACAATTTTTTCCACGGGCACAGGTAAACACACACCCACTGTACATAGACAAGCTGGTGTCAGGATAAGGCTACTGGGAAATATAGCACATTGAGGGCACTAGGTATGGCCAGGTCTGGAAGCGGGGTGAGCTCCTCTGACCCTCAGCTGAAAATGATGAGTTGGTACATGGTAGGGTCAGGACGGTTGCAGACCCAGTGCAAAGCCTGAACATGCATTAAGTACGTACTAGGTGTTTCCTGCCCAAGAGCAAAAGCTGCCTTGTACCATATTCCAGCAGTCCACATAGTTTCATAGTAGCTAGAGTCGGAAGGGACCT
>NW_017728924.1:8073065-8077313 GCF_001723895.1 Crocodylus porosus | reverse complement strand
TCCCCCGCAAGGCCCTCCTGGATGTGTGCCAGGATAATTTTTTCAAAGAGCTTACCCGGGATTGAGGTAATATATCACATCGTATCCACGTGGAGAAACGGGACCCCTGGCTAAGGGAGATGGAAGTTATTTCCATTTATTTGTATTGATCAGCATCTTCCTGGGGATTGACAAGAGCCACTTTCATGTAGAAATCCCTGGTAATGGCCAAGAGCACCCGAATCAACAAAAATGCTGAAGCACCTTGTCACACCATCCTTTTATTGACAATCTTGGCCAAAATAACAAGAGGCTGAATGGCTGGTGCAACTTCAGTACCCATTCAGTTTAGAGTGAGTTCTCTTAAGTATCTACATGTCTGTGGAAAAAGAGGTATATTGGACCGGTACCTTTCACAAGTACAAATAGACAAGAAAAAAAAAAAAGTAGAGCTCAGCAGTGGCTTTATTTTGGGTGATGTGGACATATGGATAAATGGAAAGACGCATACAAAATGTGTTGGATCTAATGCCAAAAAGTCATTTTTGGATAATAGCAGTATTATTTCATCTGAAGGTACTATATCATCTCATTGGCAATGAGAGCATGCTAGGCTGCTCTAAGTCATTTGGGACACCTGAAGAACTTCTTAGGTACTTGGTCACATTACTGCTCTGCATCGGTGACCAGGTCGACTACTCCTATATCCCAATACATCCATTGTTGTACTACAGGGGTTGTGAAGAACAGTATTCAAAGGGACCTATTGTGATTATATATGTATTGCATATTGACTCCAGCAGCTGTCAGGACTTGCGGCATAGTGATAATTTGACTCGTACTGCATTTTACTTTTATGGCTTTCATCCCAGAGAAAGCTACCATTATAATGTTAGCTGACCAAGCGTAGGTACATGCTTAGCAGCTATTTATGCATTAGTACAGGCAAATAATTGTTCCCCTGAAATGATGGAGGATGATGCTTTAATACCATCAATGCAATACTCCCCACAAGCAATACTGGCTAAGACCACAGCAAATGGCTGCAGCATCTGTGGCTGGGTAGATAATTGCCTGACCAAGTGAAGCTGTGCTATAGTTCTGCATTGCCAGTCAGGCACTGAGAAAGGAAGGGCAGCAGATGGCCATTTTGTGGAAATGCCATCAGCTAAACTCTTACAAATTCATACCCTATTGTCCAGAACGAGACTGTCATTAATGACCGCAGTTTGACACTACTTGTTACGTCTATTAATGACTACTGCCAAAGTGAAATGGCAAATAAGAAATGGAAGCCAGCTACTTATAAGGCCAAATCTGGATTTGCTCACTGAAATTAGAGAATCCACATTGTCTAGCATGTACTCCGTACCTCATTGCTTCCAGTCTTTAAAGAGCTGATGAAGTGTATTGATTCATTCACAGCGTCATCAAGGTGGGCAAAAATCCATTAGTGACAGTAGGCAGTAGGTCTTTTTCTTTTTTTGGCTTACTACTCACTTAAAAAAAATCCAGAAAACCCCACAGTAGATACATTTCAACAGCAGCATTTCTCAATGACTTTGTGTTGATTAATGACTCCATGAGGGGGAGGAATAGAGAATTGTGCTGTGTCTTAATTGGTGTCTTAATATGACTCCCTTATTCTAGCACAAGACTGATTCATTGAAAGAATCAATAAAAACTGGTAACAACCCTTCCAGATCACTGTTTCACAATCATTTCAACACGAGTAAGCACGATGCCCTGTTAGCAAATAAAAAAAACAAAAACAAACTGATGCCTGAAGTGCAAATTATTTTGGAGAACAGCCTTTTTGAACCTGTATGGTATTAATGGTCCTCAGATGCTGCTATGTGGGAGCATTCTTCATGCTCTTACAAGGTACTCAACACTTGCATTTCTGGACCCTAATGGTCTTAGTTTCAAAGATGATGAGCACCCAGAAGTCCCAGTAACGGCCACCATCTCTGGAAAACCACGTCATAATCTGGCATTACTTGATCCACCAGCTTTCTTTTCAAAAGATTGTAATAATAAGGAGAAACTTATATTTTGAGGCCCACATTCTGTCTTGAATGGAACTTTGTGTGGTCACACTCGTGTTAATGGGAGTGCTGCAGAATCTGGAGGCAAGACGTGCCTGCATCACAGTCGTGATGTTCCAGTTGCTAAGCTATTTCACTCCAAACCCCCATTTTCACTGACTAGTAACTATAATGTTCGCAGAAAAATTACCCTTTGGGCTAAATTTTCATTTGCTTGGTCTCCACTCATCAGTGATTTGCTTTGGAGAGTTGCATAAAAATCATTCGGCTGGTTTTATGAGTTGCAGCATATGAACGTGGGGGGGAAATGCAGTTTTCAGCTATTTAGAAAATTTTGGCATACTTTTCCTGCTTATATAACTCAAAAATGCTTTCTCTTAAAGCATCAGGCTCAGCATGAAGCATGAGAAATCCATGCTCTGCCTTGTTTGAGACCATTGGTTTTGAAATAACAAAGTTATGCAGACTTGAACATAGCCTTTTGTGTGAGCCTGGCAGTAGGTTTGTTTCCTTAGTTTCAGAACGATGCATCAAAAATGGAGCCACTAACCTGTGTACACTCCTGGGTCAGGAAGGACGGTCATTTTTTCTATTTTGCATCCATAACTGAGGTTTTCATACATGACTTTGGCTGCCCTACCTCAAAGGGAGCTTCCCTCAGGTCCTTTTCCTTCAGAGGATTATTGACCGTTTTCCTGTGGGTAAAGTATTCTCAGTACCTTGATCCTATAATAATGACCATAACCTCTTGGACAGAAATAATACCTCGGATGTATTTGGGGCATCCCCACATATGCCCCAGACTCCATTCATGCTCCTTTTGCAGCCCCAGGTTGTTATAGCATGCCTCCCCTCTCCCTTTCAAGGGCTGAAAGTTTTGTCAGTGATTTTAACAGGAACAGACTCTTATTGACTTGAAAACAGTGTTGGATTTATTTTTGAAACTCAATGATTGAGTTTCTGAACCAAAGGGACCAGCACACTGGTGCTCTGCTTCAGCTCTAGCTACAACCAAAGTTGCAAGGGGTGAAGCAGGACATAGTGGTCTTCTCTGAATGGAAGATATCATTGGGTTCAAAGAGTTGAGCTGAAGTGGCTTGGCAAAGGGTATTCACAACTGGGTAGCTGCTGCCCTGGTCAAGGTTACTGCCACTTTTAGGGTTGGCCTGGTTTTTCATCTTGAGTTCTTCCCTCCAGAGCAGGAAGAAGTTACACTTCTAGGATTGACAGATGAATGGGCATTGGTAGAATAACTATGAACAGATGGGTATTAGTGGAGTAATAATTCACAGTAAGGGTGGCCAAATCTTCATGATAAGGGTGGCCAAAGCTTCGTGGTAAGGATGGCCAAAATTTGGACTGGGCTTCCAAGGGAGGTGGTGCTCTCCCCTAACTTGGGAGACTTTAAGAGAAGGCTGGATAGGCATCTGCCTGGGGTCATCTGACCCCGGCACTCTTTCCTACCTAGGCAAAGGGTCACATTTGATGATCTATTGAGGTCCCTTCTGGCCCTAGCATCTATGAATATATGACCCAAATTATAAACCAGTAGAAAACTGACTGGGTGAATCATGCCATCTATGGCTCAAACCCAAAGCTACTTGAATCGTATAGAAAAAATGGTGTTTGCATTAGTGAGTGGTGCCCAATTCCTCTTTCTCGGCTGAAGTTGTAAAATCTTAAGAAAATAAGGAAGGAACCACCTTTATCTCCTGCTGCTACTGCGTGTCTCCAATATCTCCTCTTATAAAAGAAGCGCTGTGGAATCCAGTTGTACTGGAGGTACGATCTAAGGAAAAGACTATTGGTGGTTGACTCTTATGTGCAAAGCAGTTGGATTCTGTTAAGATCAGAGCCCCAAAGGGGCTGCACAAATGCATTCGAAGGTACTGTTTTTATGTCAGCAGTGCAACTGGCTGATAACTCCAAAAGCAGGAATCTATGCAGTTAACTGGAAAATTGCGAAAAGATTGATTTGTTAATCTGTGAAACAAAAACGGCAAGATAAGTCTCTGGTGATGGAAGGTGCTGACACTTTTTTTGAGTAGGGTGGAAAGCTGGAGCTAACAATGCTTTTAGTAACCAATAGTCAGATTGCACAATTTGTAACTTCTTAAGAGAGGTCATGATTCATATTGTGGCAATGTGCACTTGTCAAAAATGGAAGATCTGCATTTGATAAACACTTCCCACTTAAACAGTCCCCTAACAGACGGCTAAA
>NW_017728924.1:8047435-8072875 GCF_001723895.1 Crocodylus porosus | reverse complement strand
ACACACACACACACACACACACACACACACGGCACTAATTCTCAATACAAAGGCTAAAATGGCCGGAGCTTAAAAGCTAAGTTATAGCAGTGAATTGTGTTTTTAAAAATATTGTATGCTGATTTTATATTTTTAATAAGTGACATGGATAAACAAAACTTGTTTTATGCACCATCCCCCTGCAAGCTACAATGTGAATATTCTGATTGCTATAGAGGAAATCTGATCTTCAACCAATTCCTTATAACATGGCAAGACTCCAGGTACTAACATCTTACACCAATTCTCCGTTACTTGTTCTGGAATGTACGTTAGGATTCATTGCATAAATTGCTTTCGTGGTACTTTATTTGATATTCAGTGCCTTTGTCTCTTATGCAACGGCTTAATTAACTTGCACATCTAAAATTTTGGCCAACCTATTTGCCTTCCATTTTTCTCCCATAAATTTTGCTAACCTATTGGTTTTCTGGGACAGAAAAGAAATGAGTAAGGATTTTTCATCATCAGTCAAAACATCTTCAGCTTTAGGCAGGGGGTGTGTGGGTGTGTGCGCGCGCACATTGCGTATAGGTATACACAAATGGTGTACGTACATCTACATACAATGTTTACTGTCCTTTCCCCCCATATTCACTAAAAAAAACATTGTATTGAGGAAAGGGAACATCTATAAATAGCATCCAAACCAAGGGCTGGACCCTCAAATGGCATATATCCTGTCTTCACTGGAGGCTCTGTTAATGTAACATGAGAATCTGGGGACATGCAAGTCTGGATAGTGTAGTATTAGCAAGCACTAATAAGGGTGGAAAAACTAGACAATGGCTTAATTAGATGCATGGTACATGTGAAAAAGTAATGGGCAATAAGGAAAAGCATCTGAGCATCCTTAACAAGAGTGAGGCTCATGGGGCAATTTCAGCTTTATTGCTATCCTTCTTATTATTGCCTTCCTAAGAAGGGGGATTTTGTGCTGCTACCATTGTTAGATGCTATTCCACTGTTGCCTTAAAAATAGGTTGCACTTCTAGGACAGACAAGCCACATGGCCGGATCAGTGGGAATTGGCAGAATAATTATGGGGTTAGTGGATTATATATGACTTAAATCATAAACCAGCTGAAAACTGAGCGAATCACACCATCTATATGCTACTAATCCAATGTCCTCTGAATACTGAAAAACAGGTATTTGCTTTAGGGAGCGATGCCTCAGTTGCTAATGCCTCTTCTCCTTCCGAAGTTGTGAAATCTCAAGAAAATAAGAAATGTTGAATTTGATTCTCAGGGGCATAAAAAATGACCTCCTGGAAGAGGCTAGTTGCTCCTCTACTCCATTATCCTTCTGTTAGTGGCCGATGCCATCAGCTTGAGAGGCAGGGGTTTGCAATCGCCCTTATAGGAATGGAGCGGCCTGTCCCCACTTCCCCGAAAGTGTTACTACCTTGCTGTGATAGCTGGAGGTTGGCTTGTGCCCTAAACATGAGTTTGAGGGATGCTTCTTCCTTAACTTGGGAAAATTGAATCTGGGTGTGTAGGAAACTGTATAGAGAATTCATTGCTGAGTAAGACCGCAGTGGTAAATGGTATCAAAGAGCTTCAGCTGCGATGACTGTAATAGCAGAGTTAAGCAGTTCCACCGTAACTTTACTGCTGCCGGCGCTATCTGTTTTTCAGTGCAACCCTCAGAAATGGAATTGGGATGTAACATCTGAAGTAATGGCATGGCTCCACTGTGAACAATTTCCAGCAGATTTGTCTAGGTAGGCAAAAGAAGATGAACGATGCCTGGTAAAATGGGAAACGTGGTCGCTCGCATAATAGCCCAGTCAGAAGCCTAAGGAGGGGAAAACCCTAAGATAAAACACTCACATTGCAGATGAACAGCAAATATGTTCGGGGTAGAAGCCGTGAAAGGTATGCCCACTATTCCAGTGATTTATCATCACTGGACTATAATGCGGTGTGCGAATGGCTTATTAACGGGTGCAGTTCTCCGCACAGGTAGCAGCGAGCAGGGCCCGGGCAGGCGAGGAGGATACCAGGCAGGGATAAATCAGAACTATTCTTCAAGGTAACTGAAGCCTTATAACGATCAGGGAGTCCTCCAGGTGTCTGAAGTATAAGTAGGGCAAAAAATAACACTCATTGCCGTGTCAGACAAAAGGTGCCCGGTGGCATTGCTCTGGGACGTGCTGCACTCCCCTGGGTGGGGTCGATTTCGACTACTGCTGCAGATCGTGGTGTTGTATGCGTTGTTCTTCATCTCTGCATAATAAATGGAATTATCTTCTACAACTGGTGATTATCTAATTAGCATTTTGCAATTTCGTTCGCATGGTGGTTGTGCTAGGATGGTGAAGCATTGCTGGATGATTTACATAGAAATCACACCAGTATTTTACATATCTCCCATTTTAAATGGCATGTGGTGCGGGCTGGGAGCTTGCAAAGAAAACAAGCAGGGCATTTTATTTTAGAAACTATATTTGGGACCTGCTATGCAGGAAGCACTTCACACGGCATCATTTTTTGTTGTTGTGTTGTTTTGTTTTGTTTTGTTTTTTTTAAGTTCAAACTTTATAAGATCCAATATCCATTCAAAGGCAACTCTTTCCCTGCTCATGTGATCCATTATAGATCATTTGTTTGTGGCTTATGGAGACTACACATTAGAGTGGTCTTGCTATGTAATAACACAGGAGCCGTATGTTGTAAGGTATAGAAGCCAAGTTTTCCAATCCTCATCATTTTTCAGTGGCAAAGGGGGAAAAAAAAAATATTTCCTACCTCTCCTTCTTCCTTAAAAAATATAAGGACTTGCTTCATCAGGATCAAAATTAGCAGCACCATTCATACAATTTGTTCTGCTGAATGTAAAGATGATGCTTGGACCTTTATGGCTTGATTATTTTTATTATTATTGACTGCTCAAGTTCCAGTGAATTCAATGGGATTTATATGCAGCATAACCTTATAAATCTGGCTTTCAAAATTTTGAAATTCTCAAAAATCTGGGACTTTTTAAAAATATAGTACCCTGCCTTATTGCATTAAAAAATAGCTTCCTAATAATCCAGAAATATCTCTGGAAGTCCGGCGCTTCTCCCACTGCCATTGTTTTTGTTCGTTACCCACAGCTATTGTTTTGAACAATACTCAGTCATGTGTATAGTGTAATAGCAAAGAGAATTGTCCTAGGACAATGCACTTTCCTTATGTCTCAAAAATCCAAAATTTTCACATTTCTGGAGGTGCTAGGTCCCAAGGATGCCGGATTTATGAGGTTGAACTGTATATGCCTATCTCAGTTTATGGTGCATTTTCTATTTGTTTCTAAGTGGGACAAAAAAGGGACTGTTTTGAAGGCTTCTCCAACTCCCCTTATGCCTTTATTGCTTGTTAATCCATTGGCTCTTGTTAAGAGATGGCAAGAACATTTGTCTCTAACTGTGGGAGGGATTTGATTTTTATTTTTACTCTTTTTCTGACCATCCCAAATTTTTATCCTACCGTTATCCATTAGATCCACTGTATAGTAAAGGATGCATTAATCATGTGATTTCCACACATCTTCCCCGCCACTTACTCTACATCCGTGAATAGTGGGTGGGGAGTGTACTTATCTTTTCTTGCCTCATATTGTTTGAGCGCCAGCTAATTCAGTGAGAGAACACATCTAGCAGATCCCTATAGTACGTGGCAAGTCATATTGTATTTTGGTTTCTCGCTTTCCCACCCCGTGCGTCGATAGCCAATAGTTTGGTGGGTTTTGCTGCTTATTGTTTTTAAGCAGTAGTTAACTTAGTGAGATGGCTCCGAAGTGAACTTGGGTTCGTGGAAGCTTGTGTGCATGCACCACCTCCAGTTCACAAAAGCTTGTGTGCATGCTGTGTCTGTCTGTCTGTCTCATATCTATGAGAGAGAGAGAGAAAGGCGGTGCATGCACACAAGCTTTCTTGAACTGGAGGTGGTGCATGCACACAAGCTTTCATGAACCCAAGTTCACTTTGGAGCCATCTCACTAAGTTAACTGCAGCTTAAAAGCGATAAGCAGTGTGTGTGTATAAATGCATTAAAAAAAAAAAAAAAAATCTCTTATTTTAGTTAGGTGTAGATCTACCCTCCCATCTGACCATTCCCATTAGTCATGTCATGTATAGAAAGAGCAATTGGGTGGAAATAATGTCCCAACATATCATTTTGGTTTTTGGCTGGCTTGTTGTCATTCCAAAGCACATCTGAATCTGGAGTTGGGACCGACAACAGCAGCTGTATCATTTACATCCCTGACTGGATTGTGATTCTGCTGACGTGATACGTAATTACTGAAACACCTTCAGACTAAATTTGTCTCTTGTTTTTAATTCCATTCGAGCCAAGACGCCGTTGCAGAGATGAACCTGGGGAGATGGCTGCATTGTCCAGTTTGACAGAGTCCTTGCCTAAAAGGGCTGTAGGCATAGGAATGGTCTATACAGTGAATCAACTACGCTTTTCCCATAGTGCACTGCTGCAGACTTATTCCTTCTGTCCTGTCCCCAAACTGTAACCAGCTGATCCAGCAAAGTAGGCAGGCAAATACTGAACTCCTGATCCTGGGAGTGATGGCTTGGGCTGACTTCTGTCCGTCCAGCACCTCACTCGTGTCACTGAGTGCGTGGCCATGGGCAGTGCATCGCAGAAAGGGTACCTAAATATATGAATCGTGCGCTCTTCTTGCATTTCTTTTGCGTGTTTGGTGTTTTCTTTTCAGAATGTGTGTTTCTGGGAACGAAGGACAGTCCTTTGTGTCGTGTGGAGTCGAACCGACTTCTGGCATGATGCAGGTAATGAAAGATCATATGAACCCACATGGGCATGCAGTGAGTCTTATCTGACGCTGCAGCATTTCTGTAATCAAAGCCAAAAACTGAAGGCTTCCTCGCTGCTGAGTGCATGCCGCTTGCAAAGAATTAGAGGCTGGATGAAATAGCAATGAAGCCAAGTGGACAGCTCAATGCCTGCTGCTTCCAAATTGCTGAACCCTTCCCATGCCTCCAGTGATGCTTGGGGCACAAATAAAGCTGCCTCAGCCCTGCCTATCCTGGGCCACTCTTCACATGCGCTCTCTTTCATTTAATTACCACTGAATGGAGCTCCTTGCTGTTGGTCCCTCGATGCATGCCCCTCCGCATGCTCAGCACCGTGCTAGCCAGGCCTGGCACTCGCTGTCCGTCCTTAACCCACATCCCAGATATTTCTCTTTTCTGGAGAACTCTTGAGAGTTGCTGACTGAACTTTGACAAATCCTAGATTTTCTGGGGTGATTCATAATTATGGTTGATAATCAACCTAATCTGCCTTGGGATGCTGGAGAGCCTTTTGTTGTCCTTTTGCTTGTTGGCTGAGCTGCTGCATAGAGATTCAACATTTTAACAGTACGTTGGGGTTGTGGGAGTCCTGTTTCTGACTGTGAGGTAGTCCATCAGCCAGGTTGCCAGAGTAGGGTCTCCTAGGGCTTTCTGACACTTTGTCAGTCCACCCGACAGACCTGTATTTGACAATACCAGGATAAAGCATTTCTTACTAAAAGAAGGAGAGAGGAAAAAAAAAAACCCAACATATTTGTTTCACAGAAAATTCTCAAACAGCTTTCCTCAAAATCCTCCTTGAAATGTGCTTATACTTTAGCCCTACTCTAGTCATCCCCAAGAACTAAATCTTCTAGTTCACTGTTGTTAAAAAATGATCTGGTCTCGCTGTATATAGCACCATTTATAAAAATGGACGAGTGGTACCATATTTTGAACAGGTGCTCCGAAGAGCAGATGATGTAAGAGTTAAATATATTAATTTCCTGTTGTCATGCCAGCCAAGGTATAATTGGATTTCAAATATAAGTAGAGATATCATTAGGAAAGCTTCCTGAAAGGCTATTTATGTAGGCAATGTAAAATTAATGCATTTTGTGATAGAAACATGAAAAAAAGAAGAGAGAGGATTGTGTTGTATATTTAGAAGTTCCTTGGCTGTGGGTATAAGGGACGTTCATCAAGAATTGACTCGCTTTACTGGCACAAGTTCATAAATGCCTAATGTCTAGCAACCATTAATTTGTCACAAAGAGTCATAAGTTGCATCATAAATGGGTCAGCCTTTCTCCTGGTTTGGGCAGGGAGCTTACCTCTTTCTCCTACTATTGAAATATTGCAGAGAGAGTTTGGTTCACTAAGTTCAAGCCTGAAATAAATTGTGTTACTAGAGTTGTAGGTGCTTTGTGACCACTGTCTGCCAGTTACTGTTTATTTGTACAGCGCCTAGCACCGCGAGACTTCAGCTTGGGCGAGGCGTGTAGGTACTACCTCTGCATAAAAGATACGCTTCCAACGTCCGCCTCCACCTGCAGTCTTGTTACAACACATGCTTTAAAGGAGAGGTTTTCCACCTTGACAAAAAACAAATTCACTTGACATTTTCCATTAGATGGTTGTGTCGTGGCTGCCTGTATGTGACCAGAGCTACAGCTTTACTCTCGTTGTAGGAAATAAAGAGATGTAAGGACAGAAAAATACGACGCGAATGGTAACTATTATATTAGATTTCATGGCGCCAGCTGAGAAAAACCTGCTGCTTGTTTCTCTGCATTACTTACCTTGGATGGATGGATAGTTAGAGGGGTGATGCGTAGGGGGTGCACGTGCACCCCCTGAGCGTGGCGGTGCACAATTGCTGCTGGCCACTGCTGGCGGCACCTGCGGGTGGTTGCTGACTGCTGGTCAGTGCTTGCCACCCCGCACCCTGCTGCCATCATCAGCGGCGTCTGCAGGAGCTCCCAGCTTACCACCGCCAGGCTCCCAGCACCCACCAGCACAGCTGTCCCCCCCAGCCACTGGGGGCATGTGGCATTTGCCATTCATGGATGGATAGATAACTGGGTTTTTGAAGCAGTGTCTCGTACGATCTGTGTGTGGAGCTCACGGTAAGTCCAACAAGCTTTGTGTCAGGCCCCTGGAGTAATTACAATAGGTGTGATTACTTTGGTTTAAAAAAGTTAATGGCTTGATGTAAGCAAACCTTTTTCAGGGGAAGATTTGCTAGCTGTGAAACTCCTAATTCATTTCTTTCTATTTGCACTGTTAATTACCACTGCCTTGGGAACATAATGTGTTGCACGCTCAAGTTATTAGGTGCATTGTTGTGACCAGCTGAATTTTCGCCAGATAAACTGGCAGGAGTTCTCGCCTATAGTGTTAAGTTTGAGTTGCAAGGATTGCTAATCATTGCCTTGGGCTTCAGTTGCTGAAAGCTGAGAGAGAAAGGGTATAAAAGCATTCACAATATTGGAGAACTCCAGTTCACAAATGTGAATGTATTTTTCATAAACGCGGGGTATAAGATATTGACTTGAATGATCCCCTTCATCTGTAATGGCGCAATGAAGCCAAAGCCATCAGAAACTAGGCTAAGAAAATGGAGGTAGACGACTATCGGCTCCATAGTACACTTCGCTGTCTGTCCAGCTCTTCCAAGTCACCAACACCCTCCTTGTGGTTATGCCATTTAAGTAGGAGCCCAGGATCTAGAAGCAGCTGTATTTCAGAAAGAAGGGATGGAGCCAGGCAGCCTAGTATTAGTGTCATGAAAGGACTGGTGGCATGTCTGGTGTCACAGGGGACACAAATGCTCTTTTATGTTGGGATGAAGAAGACCTAGATTAGAAGGTAAGTGCATCGTTTAGGGCGTGAATCTCTTTAGCAGGGATTTTGAATGAAGGCAGGGAGAAGCCTGGGATTTCCTGGGCATTGCATGCATAGGGAAGATGTGTCAAAAGGAGTGGTGAAGTTGACAGCTCATTCAGCCAAAGCGGGTAGAAGAGGTGGATTATACTGAGTAACCTAAACTAAGCAGGGCTATGTATGGCGATCTGTACAATAACAGTCTCCCCTCATGCAGCAGATCTAAGCAGGGGCAGCACTGACACTAAAGGCCGATGAAAGACTTGGCTGCTTCCATGTCTGACTTCAAGGATCCTGGAGGGGAATCCAGTACCCAGGTAGGTATCTCACCAAGAGAAAGTCACAATTCCCCTGGAGCTCCCTAACAGTCCCGTGCATGTGCTCTCTGGACATAGTGACCTTTTGCAGCCAATGATTACAGCTTAACTTGGATTGTAACTCAGTTTAGCAAGTCGCTCGTAGAACTGCTCGAATTCAGATTTTCAGGCTGTTCTCAGAAAAGCTAACCTGTGCGGTATGCTTTGAGTGCAGCAAGGGCCGCTGTTCAGCAGCAGGAGTAATGCCAGCAGAATGGATCCAGTTTGACTTACGCTACAACAAAGAGACAGTGGCGTTACAGTAATGATAACTGTTCTGCTCGCTGCTGTATATGAGAAAAAAATCCCTTGTTCTCCACCGTAGAAATAAAAGGGATGGCTATATTTCCCCCGCACCCCACCGCTGTGTCATGCAGATAACCGAAATGTCGGGGCCTCGAACTTCCAAGGTAGCACATTACAATATTTGGTGCTGTACCTATGAAATAAGCTGTTTTCATGCTTTTCATGGGGTGTATCACCTGCTTTCCCCTCTCCTCTCCATATTCTGCATGGAAAATGTATAAATGCCATCTCATAGCAGAGGGCACGTCATACTTTCTGCATGTTCTTTTTTCTCCCTATTTTATTTTTCCCAGTTGGGAATATTTTCCTCTATGTAAAATGACCACAGAAACACTCATCTTCTCTGTTGGTTTACTGAAACCGATTACTTCGAAAAATCAGTTTTAAAGCTCCTGCATGCAGCATTTTCTTTATACTTCTGTGCAAAGTTTTTAACCAATAGATAAAAATGAAAAGTGCTTGGGAAGGGAGGGCCCAGGGGAGACTATTCATTGATTTGACTAGGCTTTGGATGAGGCCTTTAACACCAACCTGGTAAAATCGGAAGAAAAATTAAAAAAAACAAAAAAATCAGTCTTTCTGTTAAGAAAACAGTCTTGTGAAGCCCTGAATTGTGCTCAGAAGCAATAAAGAATCTAATGCATGACTTTGTAGGTGAAATATTAAGCAAGCTAGGCACATGTTCATGTCAACGTGACACGAAGGCAATCAGCCCTTTTCCACTGGTTGAGAAAACACTTCCATTAGGTTTTAAGGACTATTAATGCATGTTGACATGGAACACAGTTAAATATATTCAGCAAGGGCTGTCTGACCAAAATTCAAAGATCCAGCTACAAGAAGTCTGTATTTGACAGGAAATGTCACACACCCTGTTTAGTCTATTTTTTTTTTTCCCTTCCCCCCCTCTTCACCTCTTCAGTGCTTTTAATGCACTTCGTAGCTCTCCCAACCTCCTGATCCACGTCAAACCGGCCCCTCCTTTCCTATTGATTGTTCTTCTTATGTGTCTCTAGCTTCTGTTTGCATTTTCCTCAAAGCAATTTTAACAATATATTTTTAATTGGTGTTGGGAAGGGGGGAGAGGGAGGTTTCAGTTGTTTAATGTTCAGCTATGCTTCGGACAAGCCCCTTGCTGTTCTTACCTGCTGCTTTGCTTCTGATTCTTGCTTTCTGCCTCTTAAAAGACAGAGAACCTACTTTCCTGTCCTCATTTGCTGTGACTTAGCTCCCTGGAAGCTGTTTGGATGGCTGAGAGCTGTTCAACCCACTCTGCTAGATGTCTTGGTATGGGCATGAACAGTGCTTCAATCAAATGTGTTGGTGAGCTAAGGATGCTTCTTCTCAAAGGAAGGAGGCAGAGAGGGATGGATGGATTTATTTTTTTCCCCTCAATGCACTGTGAGCAACTCAACGTAATGAAGTGTTCAGACTCAAGGGTCTTGGACAGACATTGCATAAACTGGGTTGACCCAAATCAGTTAAGTCTGATACTACATTCAACCAGATTTGATCTAAAACCAGTTTCACCCATTTTCAAACTGGTTTATGTGAACCTAACGTCTGTTCTGTTACAGGTTTAAACCAGATCACTTAAACTGGTTTATGTGCAATGTCTGTCCCTAGCCCTGGAGTGTATGTAGGGTTTTTAACACCAAATCTGTAAAATGTCAGTGCCAGTGTGGCCACAGCTCTATGGGCAGATTAGTGCTCATATGGCACTCTCAGGTAGGTTTGGCAAGTCCAAGCTTAGTTCCCTGGCAGCCCAGGCCCAGGTCCACTCTGCAGTATGGGCCCCTGGGGGCTTCCTGTGGAGTGCAAAACTTTGAGACTAGATGCTTCATTTTGTATTCTTTGAAGAAATGCTTCCACTTGTGTGGCCGCACATAACCAACCCCCCTGCCTTGGTGATTGCTCTCAACAAAACCAGCCGTTGAGCCTATTCAGAGTCCAGGTATTGCCTTTCTCCCTTGAGGTTTCTTGGCACACATTTGCAGTGTTCAGGATCCCTCTGGAGACCTGGTACCCACTGTCCCACTGCCTATCTTAGGGCCCAGGATTGGGACTTCACGCTCTCCCCATCACTTACCTTCTGCAGAGAACCTGGAAATGTGCAAGTTTAAATCAGAAAGCTCTTGTATTTTTATCCATCGGCAAGTCTGAAATAGCTGCAGGCAAATAGACACAATGCAGGCACAATAGTTTTGGCCTGGAGTGTCTAAACACATCACTCTTTACTTAAAGGATAGAACATATGCTGTTACAGATCATTAGGAAAAGCAGCAAACCTCCTCAATGCAACACCCTTGCTCGATCTTCCTCTTTCCTGGGAAGTCCCTGGGGATGTGTCTGTGTTTGGGAAAGCAGGCCTATCTTCTGTCTCCTCAGGCGTCTGGTCTCCTTCACGTTGAGATGCTGAAGAAGGCAAGTGGCACCGATCTTGCTCTTTATAGAATTTTTTTGGTCCCTGTTGAGCATCTCCGTGATTGGTTTCCATCATGTGTTCATCAACGCCTGTCAGAGGATGTTGTTGCCAAGGTGATCTCTTCCCCCTGACAACCCAGTCTTCTTTGATTGGAGTTTGCCTCTTGTTTTGAGCAGTAGCGCTCAAGACAACACCTGCATGTAGCCAGCCCGGTACAGTACCCCTGAAGAATTACAGTCCAAGGTTAAAAGATGGTGGGAAGTCGAAGACTAGCCACCCAATCAAACTGGAGCTTGGACTGACGCAAGCAGCCAGCATCGAACAAGAGCACACATACTTGCCAGAGAGATTTGCTAAATGATGATGGCCCCGTGCTGCCGTTGCACTGAGAATTTCAATCTTTTATCCCAGTTGCAAGTGCATTGCATGCAAACCTAGCCACCCCTCCCTGCTGTCCTGTTGACATATTGGTTACTGCCGGTTGCTTTCTGCCGGTCCAACTCGCAGCCTCCTGGCAGGAAATCCTGTAGTGGACGCAGGGCAAATGGAATTTGTTTTTTCACAGCAGCTGGCAAATTAACAGGATGCTGCTTAGTGAAGCAACAGCAAAAACTGTCTGCCGAGGATTATTGCAGTTAGGCCAGTGGAAAAGGAAGAGGCTGGATCTAGGTGCCTGCAGAGAAATCAAGATTAAGTCGGTGGGTGGGAGAGCTGTCAATTGAGTCCCCAATCTCCTCCTCTTGCACAGCTGGGACACGGCCACTGAGCAGCTCCCTCGTTCTCAGTAAATTGGGCTTCAAAATACAGGTGGTTTGAGATGTAAAGGTGCTATCCTTTCCATACCAGACATGCAGATCCTTATAGGATTGGGCCCTTAAGTAGCTGAGCAACACAGCAGTAGGTGTTGAGTCTCAAGTTCATCCAGCACGAAGAGTGAAAGAGAGATTTGGTCCAAATAAGGATTGTTCATGCTGCATTTTGTGCATGGTGAGGGCAGTGGCAGAGAAAAATAACATGTTTTCCCCACTACGAATTCAATTTCCTTTTTGACGTCAACATAGATGAATTAGTAAACCAGGATTAACTGTTTTGGTGAGTAGGTTATCCGAGCAAAGTGTCATTTGGGGATAAACTCTGACTTTGAATAGCATCAATTAGGTAAAAAGAGAAAGGAGATGAATCAACTGATACAGGAAGGCCCTTGATTGTACATGAGTACAGGAACAACAAAGACAGCAGTTGAAAGCCAAAAAAATCCTATGGTGTCCTCAAAAATAAAAATAATTAATAGGACTTCTCATGTCATGACACTGAGAACGGTATTTCTTCTGCCCCCTTATGCCATATGATGTTATTCTCTCAGTTCTTCTGTTCTCACCTCAAATATGCCTGCAAGGGAACCTCTTGGTGTCTTTAACTCTTTGAAAATGGACTGTTTTCCAGTGGGTTACATCTGGGAGCTGCCTGAATTTAGGAGGAAGCACCCATATAGATGGTGGTAATGTCAGGTAGTTGAGGCAGAGCGGGATTTTCTGGCTTGGGGGTTGATTCAGGACTTTGGGATGGAGTAAGAAAGGCCGAACCAGTCCCATGCTCTTCTTCTTTTTTGCATGCAGTATAAGCTACCTGGCTATCAGTCCTGCCCGCTCTTTGAGGCTGGAAGGGATGACGTGAGCTGGAGCCAGAACGGGGAATAACTAGTATTACAGCATTTGTGCATGTAAATACAGCTCTTAGCTAAGAGATGACAGATATGAGGCTTTGAGCCTGGTGGAGGTTCAGGGGGACAGGGCCCAGAAGTGAGTCTAGTTACTGGAGTGGAGAGAGAATATAACTTCCTCTGGGAAGAGAAAGGAGAGGAAGGCAGAGCTGTGCCTGAAACCAAGGAGACTTTCAAGGAACGTATAGAATGGCCTCATCAAAAGCATCCATGGTGCACTTCCTCCTTGCCCCCTTGGATGGTGACTGAATGTTCTGCTCCTATCACTAGAAGATGCTACCCTTTACATACCAGACGTGCAGGTCCTTATAGGATCAGGCCCCTAGGTAGCTGAGCAACACAACAGTAGGTGTTATGTAACAGACGGGTTCAAAGAAATGTATGTGGAAGGGGCAATTTAGATTCCTTGTGCACACCGATGTGCTCTGGATTAGTTGAAAGCTCTGAGGGAAGAGATCTAAGAGTCTTTATGAACGGCTTAATAAAGACATCCTTTCAGCACTTGGTGGTGGTGAGGGAAGAACATGGGGCTGCATTAGGGGGGAGATTTTTGCATTATCATCTATCTAATACCATTGTGTAAACTGATGTTTTCTTTCTTTGTGAATACAGGATCTGATTTGGTTCTGCAAAACAGAGCTGGAAGAGAAAAGGTCTGGAGAAAGGGCAACAAATTATTAGGCTTGTGAGTTGTATGATGAGGAGACCAGTGAATTAAAAATGTTTGGCGTATAAAGGAGTAGGGAGAGAAGAGGGTGTGATAAAGCTGTATAAAGAAAGCTAGGTAGATAAATGCTGATAAAGGAGACTTTTCTTTCTTTTTTTTTAACCTCCTCCCCCACAAAGAAGGCTGGCCAACATCTTTGTTTAAAGCAAGGTTTAGTGCTTTAGTACACACAGTGTTACCCCTAATGAAGCAAGGGAAGTACATCTGTAAATCTCCTTCTCAGAAGAAACAATTGCTGAGGTAAAAAGGAGAAATGCATCTCTTATACAAGGTCCCTAAGCTTTAAGTGTCTTCATCCCTTTTTATAAGGAGCTGTATTTCTTTCTTCCTAATCCCACCCTCCCTTCGTACTCAAACAACTTTTCTTGTGTGTTTCCAACCCCCACCTCCCCCCAATCAGCTAAATAAATAAAACTTGGTTCTAAAGCTAGGGACAGAAATTAAACATGAACCGGTATAAGTGATCCAAAACCGGGTCAAATCTGTAACACAACAGAAGTTCATTGCACATAAGCTCCTTTCAAAATGGCCAAAACTGGTTTAGCATAAACCTGGATGGATGTAGCATCACACTTCACTGATTTAGGTTAAATCAGTTTATTGAACTTCTGTCCCAGATTCCTTCCAGATTCAAGTTAACTCAGTCTCCCAGGATGCTTTGCACCTCCCCAGCACACCTCTCATCAAAAAGTGGGTGGGCCAGTCTTGGTCCAAGCTGTCTGTGCCAGCTGAGCAGAAAGACCCACCTGCTTTAGCACCCCCTGTCTTCTGGACTGGGAAACTGCAGGCACGTGGCTGCATTTCCAGAACAAAAGTGAATGTGTGTTCACTTGCTTATCAGTTCAATCTACGCAGCTTAGACTAACCTGCAAAGATTGAATCAATTCAGCCTTGGGCTTTTTGACTGTCTGTATTTAGCCTAAAAGTAATGCTGTCAAAAGAAGAATTGCATTTAACCTCCAGACATTTCACAGCCTTCTAGAAGGTCTGCCTGAAAGCAACCTGTTGTGAGATTTAGTTGCGTGAGTGGAGTTAGGAGTCCACAATAGTTCCTTGCATACCCCACTTCATAGTCTTGCCCTACGGTACTTGGATGCTAGCAAACTTTCGCTGTTCATGAGCACTCCTCTATCCCGGTAAAGCGAGACAATAGGGTTGAAGTGTGGTATAGTGAGTGATTCCAGGAACCGTATCAGATTCTGGGACAATGAGGTGGTTGAGAAGATCCCTGGAACGCAGAGAAAGGAATCAATGTTTGAGAATAATACTTAATGCTACATGGACTTGTCTCCAACGTGAGTTGTGAACAACCCCCAGCTCAAAAACATGTTTCCTTTATTCCTCTACTGTACACCACCATATACATCCTAAAGTGTGAGCTGATCCAGAGACCACACTTAGCTAATAAAGGGGATCTTCCCATTGACTTTAGTGGCCACTGGGTCAGGCTTTTTATCCACGTACCAGATCGCACATGTGCACTTTAATGCATTTATGCAGTAAATAAAAACGCATCTTTCCCTGAAACTTTTGCCTTACTGAGTAATTTATGGAGGGGGATTATTGTTCTGTTTTGAGATTAATAAGATTATTTAGCTGCAGATAAATCAATATGTCTGAGTTGCTACAGATCAATTTGCTTATAAAATCTGAACTAGCCATTATAGGTTGATAGTCAAGTGTAATTAAGTGATCAAGTAGAAATTAAAGGCAAACCTGTCAAGGGGTTTCTGCTAGGCTTTGAAATATCTTCTGGGTATTTTGTGCAATATCATAGTTTTAAGAAAGTGACAAATGATTAATTTTTTCTGGAAATAAGCGCCCAGAAAATTGGCGCTTAATATATTGTTGCTAAAAGTATAAGAGCTATTATCTACACTATGAAGCTACAAACTCGGCAATGGCTTTGTTCTTTGTTCTTACTTCATAGCGTTATACTTCACTGACAGAACATGCTACCCAGCAGATGTGCGAACAGGCGGTACAACCCAGCCAACAGAGCTGGCTAGAAACGTTTTGATTGAACAGTTCCCATTGAAAAGTGCAGTTTCATGAGAACTGAATCGTTCCACAGGAGTGTTGGTCCTGATGAAAGTCTGAACAATTCACTTTGATTCTCCAGTTCCGTTCTGACTTTTTATTAATTTAGTATGACGTTAGTTAGTTATAGGTATGTGCCATTTGATAGTTTTGGCCTTGTTGAAACTAAATGATTTCTTTAAAAAAAAAATGTTATGAAAAGTTTCAACTTTTCTCCTATTGGGGGGGGGGGAACCAAACATTTGAAATGTCAGAGTTTGCAGCAGCGCGGAGATTCCAGCTTCGGACTGGGTCTAGTAACTGAGAACTAGGTGATTTCTCATTAGCAGAAGTTTAATAAGCTGCCAGCAAGCCAACAGGATATCAGAAAGAGGTTTGGGTTTTCCTACTGATGCCATTCTCTGGCTATCATGGTAGCGCTCTTCATCTATATGGATAGTCTTTTGGGAAAGGTCATTAGCTATTCAGAGCTCTAATAATACCTCCATAGGCTGGTGGACTGTAAAGCATTTCATTTTATAGATGGAGAAGCTCATTTAAATAGCAAGAGGTGGCCAAAAACTTTATTTTCCTCCTGAGCTAAACCTAGTTTGAAGTTTTGGTTACATCTTAGTCTAGCTGAAACATGAAAAGGAGAAAAGGCAATTCTCACTGTATTATTATAATAATAATACCATAATAATACTTTGGATGCATCTGTCCAATTTTATAGCAGAATCTTCAAGCACTTTAATATTTGTAATCTCTTTGAGGTGGATAAGCATTACCATGTGATTCTGCAGACGTGGAAATGGAAAACAGCAATTGCCATATCTGATCAGGCCAGTTGTGTGTTTAGTTTAGCATCCAGGCTGTGCTGACTGCCAGTGTCAGATACTTTAATTTAGAAAGTGGCACAGAAAAGCCCTCGTGCACTATTGAGGAATAACATGATAATATAAGAAACACTGGTCTGGACACACCCCTAGGACCTCACAACAGTAATCTCCCCTTCTCCCCGCTCTATCCTGCCATTGCATTGTACTAACACCCCCATGTTGTGCAGGGTCCCCAGTACCCCCAACCCCGCCTGACTGTGGGCTCCCCTGTCCCATTAACCACCCCCCCAGAACTGGGGGCAGGAACCAAAAGCAAGAGAAATTGTAGGGGGGGAAACCCAATAGTAGCCAAAGCAATGGGGGGAGTGACAGACAGTTAGGGGGCCTGATGCAGCCTTCAGACTCCCATTTGGACTGTCCTGATCTAAATAAAAAGGCTATATATTCCTATATTAAAAAACCCACAAAACCTCTTAAGATGGAAGGTAAAATTGGGAATTGGATATCTATAATATAAGGGTAATAAACGCTACACGGTTGTGGTAAGGATTCCTGAGAACAAGCATGCAAACTAGGACATTCAGAGTTCAGGTTTGCATTTTAAAAGGAATCCAAGCTTCTCACTGTACAGAAATGCATAG
The DNA here is from genome assembly GCF_001723895.1 of Crocodylus porosus. Taxonomy (NCBI): domain Eukaryota; kingdom Metazoa; phylum Chordata; order Crocodylia; family Crocodylidae; genus Crocodylus; species Crocodylus porosus. The sequence goes on along the minus strand of NW_017728924.1, from coordinate 8,056,122 downwards.
ATGTGTCTCGAGATTTCTAGAGATTTAAAGAGTCTTTTCCCTCTATCTCCCACCTAGCTTTCCCCTTATGATAATATATGGCCGAGCATTGGCTAGATAAAAATTTAATATCGAGTGTAAATTGAGAATGCCCTCTCCTCCTGCATTCTCTTCAAGCCAGTTGTCTCAAGAAAGTTATTAAGAAATTGCTCCTCTAAAATCTTGTACCGTTACAACACCAGCTTTATGTGCTGTTAGTCGAAGTCTCACATTATTATGGTTTTAGTTGTCTCTCTGATCTTCCCCAATATTATGCACTAAATATCTTTTTCATAATCAGCAGGCCAATAGTATAATATTACGAGGTCACTTGTATCCAAGCAACTTGGGAGAGCCACACGGTCTTCTCCACTCAGAAAACTGAAGCTATTAGGTTCTGTGGAAACTTTTAAGTATAATACTGTTCCTATAGTCTAACCTATAGTTTTATAGCCAAATATTGCAGTATCCCATTGTCTGACTATGAGAGATGACTTCACTGGGAGTCATTGCTGCATGACACAACTCAATCTCTGGTTGCTTTTATGTCCCTGGTCCTCTCTTTCTGCATTAGTCCACAGATCTGAATTTTATTTATTTTTTTATTCTTGAACCTTTTTTTCTTTCATCTCCCCTTGAGTCTACTACCTTGTAACTCTTCCAGCATGTCTCTCCCTGCTCCATCCCTGCACCAGTCCAGCGGTACTTCTCGGCCCTGTCCTTCACTGGATGCAGAGCTTCTTTTCATTTCAAGCATCTTAGCAGATGCCATGTCCATCCCGATAGAGGCTGAGAACATGACTGAGATCTACTTGTGGAAAGTCCTTCCAAGCCTAATGGTCTGTGATTAAGGTGTGTTCATTTTTTGGCGTGCAAGGACGTGATGCCCATCTGTCTCCGAGTCCCCAGTCCAGATGACCAGGTGCTCGTTTACAGCTGAGTCAAGACGGGGGTCGTCTTTGGCATGAGTCTAGAATAAGGCTTGATTCTGGAGCAACAGCAAAATACCTGAAATACTCAATCGTTACGCTCCTTCTCAGCCACTTTAAACAGCCCATTTATATTTTAGTATCACCAAGCTGGTGGAAAATAACACTTGAATCCTAGCTCCACCCTTCCAATGTGCTAGGTCATGATGCCGAGCCAGCACTGATTTTTATTAGCTGTCTAATTCACCCTGGCTTTCCTTTCTCTCTGCCTGCCCTCCTGCACAAAGAAAATGTGGAGAATGGCAAAGGCTGGTGACCTGCCAGGCTTGATAAAGAACAAGGGTAACAAGAGAAAAAGTAGTTTTCTTGTTCCCCATTCAGCAGAAATCACTACAATTCTAGTTGCTGCAAGCTCCCCCCCCCACCCAAGACTTTCATCTGCTACAAATAGCTAAAGATTGCAGGTTTAGGGATTCCCCGTTTTAAATGAATGGCTGAGATGGCTTTGATCATTTGTTAAAGGTTTTGAATCCGTTTCCAGCTGAGCTGTCATTGGCTTGGAGGTGTGGTTGCCTTGCTGACAGGGTCATGCCTGGTTTTTGTCTCCCCTCCTGTCCTGACAAGCTGTCAGTTCTGTGTGTCGATGTCTGTATTTAGTCTCTCTCTTTCTGGTTTCTATTTTTACAACTTGTTCAGTTGGTCTTTTCTTTCCTGCTGCAGCTCACTTTAAGGCAGCCAGGTTTTTTTGCAAGGCATAGCAATTTGGTATGGGGAAACCACATGCAAAAATAACCGTGTTTTTTTTTTTTTTTTTTTTCCTTGCCTTGTTTGGTGTATGCTAAGAAAAGCCAAAGGTGTTTCTGAGCCTAGGAGCTGCTCAGGCTGCCCTGGTTAGGGCACTCCAGTTTGTGTAACAAGTAATGTGCTGGAACAATATTGTGGCAAGCCTGTCCAACTCCCTAGGGCTCTCCAGCCTGGGTGGTTCATTTGCTGCTGGGTCAGCTGGGCTTACCTTGCGAAAGCCTGGGACAAGGCTCAAGCATCTCTGGACTGCTTTTACCATTTCACCATCACACCCCAATAATAAGATTTAGTTGAGTCATATACTGTTTTTTACATATTAAAGTCATTAAATTAAGATGACTTAGTCCTTTCAAGCACTTTCAGAGGAGGGGAGGTATTGCTATCTTCCTTTTCAAGTAGAAGAAACGGATGCAGAAAGTTGAGGCCAGGCTGAGGCCAAGTCAACACCATGTTAGCAATACATACTTACACTTACAGCCCGGTTACACATGACTTGAATGGAGATGTGGGTCAGTGCTAGCTCGAGTTTGCAGCAGTCATGCATTCAGGCCAGCCGAGGCCTGGAGCACCGAAAGGTAAGCCCCCCCCCTCCTCCCACTCCGGGATTCACCCCTGCCCCTCGGGGTTTCCTCTCACCCCACTTACTCATGGCAGTCTGCACTGTGTGTCCAGGGGGAGCAGGCAGGGAAGGGTTAATCTGCCTGCTGGCTGCCATCATTGCTGGGCTGCTGCTTTTCTCCAGGTTAACCCTTCCCTGCCTGCTCCCCTGGGAGAGACAGTGTGGGCAGCCACAAGTAAGCAGGGGAGGCAGCGAGTGGGGATCTGGGATGCTGGAAAAGGCAAGAAGGGCAGTGGGTTTGAGCCAGGCTAGCAGGGCGGTGTTTCTACTAATACGTAGCCTAAAGTGGCTACACGTTATTAGGGTAACACAGATCAGAGAGAAACCTGCTCTGGAGTGGCGTAACTTTTAAGCCTCCTACAGAGTGCTTAAAACTAGTCTTAGATGTTAATGTGAGGACAGTCCGGGGTCAAAGGCTCCAGGAGCTGCCTAAAATGAATGTGTAACAAGGCCTTTCGAATTCACCAGGTCCTGGCCAGCCAGCCTCACCTGTGTGCCTCTGGACTACTCCTACCTGTGGTTATTTTATGATGGTCTAAGAGGTCTCTGAGTCAGCCCCATAAAAACATTGCTTTGTTCATTTCCGATGGACACACTAGTGAGTAATAGGCAAATGTCATGCCATGCTTTTATCCATGAGTACTCAGGAAAACTTCTAGCCAACTTTGAAGACTGGATAAAAGAAAAAAAACTACTGAAAACAATGGAAGGACTTCCAGTGATTTGATTTTATTTTTTTTCCCCCCGAATAAACCATATCAGCATTACTTTTTTAGAAAAAAGTCCTCAGACAATTTATTTAAAACAGAACCGTGCCATCCGTCAGATTATTTGATTCAACCTACTTTTGAATGGCTTCATCATTAGCACGCTGCTACGACACATTCTTCCACCAGTTGAGAATGAGAAAATAACTTAAGGGAAATGTGGATATGTTTCCTAATAGTCAGTGAAGAGTATTGCTGCAGGAAGCAATAAAGTGAAGAGGTGGGTACTTACAGTGCTGTAAAAGAAAATAAAACTAGCCAGCCATTCAGTTCATTTCTTGCAGCTACTATTTCAAGAGATGGTAGAAACATTAGTAACTGCTGAACAAAGGGAGTTAATTGAATGAGAGCTAGGGAAATATCTAACAGAGCTGGGACCTGGATGCTTTCCTGCAGGACTTGATTTGACAAGCCCTGCCTTCAAACGTTGATGTTGGGCCATCGATAACCACTCTTGAATTCAGTTTTTCAACAAGTCATATGCTCTTTCAAGTAAATAGACATCATATCCTACTGCTGCTCCCTTATCTGCTAGGCCTGCTATCCTGTCATGTGGGAAAACGGATTTGTTCTCGGCAAACCTTAACCAAGTTTTGTTTTGTTTTTTTCACTTTATTATCCTCTAGGTGCTTATAAACTGATCGTTAAATAATTTGTTCTATTATCTTCCCAGAAATTGAACCTAGACTGGTCAATAATTCCCTGGGTTTTCCTTCCTGCTTAAAGTTGGTTGCAATACTTGTCCTCCTTCAGCCCTCCAGGACCTTTCTCCTTCATTCGTGACTTCTCAAAGATCTTTACAAATAATGGAGAGATTGATTTGACTAATTCTCCAAGTACTCTGGGGTGAACTTCCTCTACCAGTGCTGACATGTTTACATCCAATTAATCTAAGTGTTCTTCAACCTGTTCTTCAAAGGCCACTTTGCCTATGTATTGCCTTTCGACTTTCCCCTTTATTTTTATACACAGAATGTGTGATGTATAGGCCTTTGTGTGATAATAATTCAGTTGATTAATGTGGAGAGGGGGAATAAAAAATACATATGCACCATTTATTGCATGCACCACTTAAAGCTCGTAAAATATGGTGCAAATTGTATGTAGGATTTGTACTAGCAATCTGGAATATAGGAGCTGCTGTACTGGGTTAGACATGAGATCCACCAGGTCCAGGATCCTGACAGCAGCCAGTATCCGACTCTAAATGGGAACCTGAAATAAGGAGATAGGAGGCTAAATAGCCATGCAAGGAGTTCCCACCCTAATTCACAATAACTATTGGGATTCATTGACTCTGAAGCATGATGTTTTATTTCCATGCCTTTCTTTTTATCTGTGAATGCTTTTATCGTTTATATGCAAACATCCAAGTCCTCTTTAAACCCTGCTGTAAATCTCATCAAGGTGCTTCAATCCAGTGTTTAACCATAGCAGTGTGGGATGTTATTTTGGGAAATGTATACAGCCACTTAAACTAGAGTCTAATATTTTTTGGCACAATGAGTGACAGGGGGTGGCTGGGCATTTTTTTTTTTTCTTTTAAATATGCAGAAGGATGGTTTATCTCTGTTTAGGAGTCCTTAGTTCAGATGTATTCTGTATCGCTCAGTTGAAACTAGCCATTTGTTGCCATGAATTGTCATGATGTGCTCAGTTTTCCAGACTTCCACCAAACCTTCCCTCCCACAGCCAATTTTAGTAATTTTTTTTCATACAATGTGCAATGCATCATTTTATTTAATAGTAGTGGAGAGAGTCTGCAGCGATCCTAAGAGCCCCAGCAATGCTTTATGGAACAATCACAATCCTCAAGGACAATCTGTGCACGCAGCTGATGCAGACTCAGCAGAGTTCGAGCTATCTTTTAAAAAGTCTGTGTAATCAGCTACTCCTTCAAGTGGTCTCCAGTGACTTGCAAAGGAACTCTTCATCCAGCCTGAAGATCAGGGTAAAAGAAAATGATTTAGCTTTATATTTTTTTCTGAACTGTTGAAGCAGGTACATTGTGTTTGGCTCTGAGAAATAATGCATGCACTTGTTTCTACTGTGTCATTTTAGGGCTGTTTTTTTTTTTTCAAACGTTAGAGGCCTACATCAGTGTGCTTTAGGTACAACCATGTGCAAGATGCATCACCCCAAAGGTTGCTGCAGGACGAACTCATGTCAGGGGCCAGCTGTATTACTCTGGCTCTGGGATTAAAGTGGTGTGATTCAGCCCTGAGAGAGTCCAGCCAGCTATACTGGAATATGCGCTCTTTCCCCGTACACTTTCTTTCAGAAGTAGCAGAGCAGCAGCAGGATAACTTCTCATAGGGCTCGGACATGAAAGAAGAGTACCCCTAACATTTCTGTCTATGGGGAGGGTAGAGGTAGGGAAATATTTCCCCCAGGTACTCTTGAATGGTTGACATTTGAGTTGACAACAGATGGAAAGACTAAGCTTTGGTGACCATGAGCAGTTTGACTGTAACATTTCTCAGCGTGCAAACCATTGTCTATCCCATTGGCCTGGTCTTGTATTGCACATGGTGTAGGAAGGCACATCCTCTTGCATGGAGCGCTGCAGTCCGAGTGGTCCTCCCGTACGGTGCCTTTCCTTGACTTGGATTGCAGGCTCCTCAAGCCCGGGACCGTCTTCGAGAACGCCGGGTTTGCACCAATTTCTCCATAGCTGGGAGTGTGGGGAACGAGCCTGCAGGAGATGTTTAATTCCTGTGTGGTAGTGATTAGGAATGAAAAAAACCTGCCAAGGTATCCCAAGCTAGTAAGTTAAGTAGAAAGTCTCCCTCCCCCGGTGCTTCCACCTCCACAGCTCTGTTGAAGCTGAACAACTTCAGCTTTGAGGAAACTTTTTGTTTTGTTGCTGTTAAGAGTTTCAATCAGCATTAGTGTGGGCTGAGTATGGCCCCCATTAGATATAAGAAGGGAAAATGGTAGTCGCAAATGTTTTGGAAGTGGGCATTGTGCATATGTGTGCACATGTGTGTTTTTAAAAGTCCTTGGGTTTAACAGTCAACATATAAGAGTTTAAATCAGGGTTAATAGCAAATATTTTTTTTTTTTTAACATTGATTTTTTTAAATTGAAAATTCATGCTTTGAAGGCAGGTTTCCCAGTTGTTTTTAAATGGTATACATGTGAGTTCACCAGCTGAAATGTTATTTATTTTTACTTTCATACCTAGTGGTCCCACTGGGCTCTGAATGAAGGGCAGATGAAGTCGGAAGAAAAATTCTGGATTATCACTCTCTGTCTTCATATTTCCCTCTGAAGAGTAATTTGAATGTTGCACGCTGAATCTTAGAATAGCACATGCCCAAGGAGCCTAGCTTTAAGTTTGTGCATACAGCTGTATATTCAGCACCTAACAGGTGGAGCTCATCTGTATCTGAGCTGTCAAATAAAATACTGTCGCAGGTATTTATCTTTGATCAGCTGAGAGCGAGGATGCTTGCATAGACACCTTTGAATATACAGTGGTGATGCCAAGAGGAGTTCTGAGCCTGACGGATCCTGTATTTCTGTAGCACGCTAGTAATCGTGCTTCCGCCAGCACAGACTATACGTGCTTCTATAATAAATATGTTTCCTTGACAGATTAAAAAAGCGACTCTTCTATTTACTCCTTGTCCCCCCCCAAAGAAGGTTTAACTTGGATGAAGCATAAACTACTTCTTTTATGAGGACCCTGCACAATATAAGAGGGATGAAGCCAAAGGATCTATAAAAATGTAATAAGTCTGTGTAGAATGATTGGAGAGACCTCGGTGCCTTGTTTGGGGGAAAGGACGAGCAGTTAGTTTTAGATGAAATGAAACATCTTGTTTGACTCCAAGCAATGTTTTGTTTTTATGTTTCTCTTCGCTTTTATTTTCAATTAAGTTCCACGTAAATTTAGTCGCAAAATGCTTCAACATGATTAAACTGTTTTTGTACTCCAAGAAAGATTTTTGAAAAGGAAGGCTTTAGATATGTTTGTTCTGGTTTTTTTTTTTTTTTTCCAGCTGAAAGTATGTACTGAATTAAACCTAAACAGTGCATAATTTCACTAGGCTCCAAAAATACATATTTCTTTCAAGATAAACTATTAATCTGGAAAAGGCCAAAAACAATCAAGCAAACAAAAAAAACCCAACCCCCACCAAAACTACATAGTGGCAACGACACCACTTTTTTGACTCCTTACCTAACAGGCTCATCCAGCGATACTCTGTTCTTCCCTGAATGGGTGGCTCCACTTGGACAACATGCAATTATAGTCTCAATTACCTGGAGGGTGGCTCCAAAGAGGATGGAGCTGGACTATTGGCAATGGTGGCAGATGACAGGACAAGGAGCAATGGGCACAAGTTGCAGCAAGGGAAGTTTAGGTTGGATACTAGGAAAATTTTTCTCACAAGGAGGGTAGTCAAGCCCTGGAACAAGTTACCTAGAGAGGCTGTGCACTCGCCATCCTTGGAAGTTTTTAAGACCCGGCTAAATAAAGCCTCAGTGCATACAGGGCTGTGGGCCCTCAAATTCAGTAATGCAATCCATGCCCACCTCATGGGCATCTTCAGTGGGCTCCCAGCTCCCCTAAAGCCACCCTATGCTATATAGCACAGGACGAACTCAGAGAAAATAAAAGCATCTTACACCTCTTGCTTTCAGCCAGGGTCTCTGCTTGTCTGCAGAGGTTTCTCCTTGGAGATGGCTTCATGCTAGGATCAAGACTGCATGCCTTAGTCTGGTCCAGGCAAGAGGACTGTGAGGAGCATCCTTCTGAGTCCTCTCCTAGTCTGAAATTGCATGCATGTTTTAGGTCATCTTAACTTATCTTGCTAGGATCGTTTGACCCCAACAGACTTCCTGCCTTTTGGGCAGAGGGCTGGACCCAATGATCTCCTGAGGTCCCTTCCAGCCCTAATGTCTATGAAAAAGGTCTGTCTTTTCCTGTCTTAAAAAGCCTATGTTCCTTTTCATTTTCATAGTAATTGGATATGGGTCCCTATTATGTCACCCATATGTTTCATGTGCCAGGGCCCCTGGCATTCAAACCTCAAGCCATGACACCTACAGCAGAGGACCAGGCTGTTTTGCCACAAGAAGAGTAGCTACATACCTGCTCCAGCTCAGCCTGTACCTTCCCATGAGGTTCCTAATAGGGGACCAGGTTACCTGGGAGGACCACAAGCAGCCACAAGCCTGATGAGAGAGCTATAAACCCCTCATTTTCTGCAACAATGTCCTCAGTATCCCTGCTGTGATCCCCCTTTTTGGACCACCTGGCTCTGGACCCTTACTCTTCTTCTGCCTCAGACCCTCTTGCCCAGCCTCCAGGCTTGCTCTGACCTTGTTCGGCCTTAGTACGCAGGGTAGAGTAGGTACAAGTGAGGTGCTGGGCTCCGAGTTTCCAGGCTCGTGACTTCTGGCATGGCTTTGACCATGAACTTACTTGACTCCTGGCACAATCCATTGGACTTGGACTGATGCTTGGTATTGTGACGCTCCGCTTTGCTCCTTGACTTGCAGTATATTGCTGACCTTCAGTTTCTGGACCCCTCCCCT
>NW_017728924.1:7965572-8047335 GCF_001723895.1 Crocodylus porosus | reverse complement strand
GCTGACATCCTGTGTGTATTACACATATATTAACATACTGTGGGAATGATGGCTAGAAGCAAATGAAAGCCCATGGGCACTTTCGTGACTTAACTGATGCTTTTAAAATGTAAAGCTGCCTAATTCTGAATGCTTCAGTCAAGGTGAGGATTTATAAGCTATAATCGGAGAGGAAGTGTGTATCAATGAACAAGAGGTAAGGAGCTTCTCTGAAATTATCTCATCCTCTATGGAGCAGTAGAGGTCTAACCTAAAATGAAGAGCCTTGTCTCTTGAGCTCCAGATGTTGCAGCTTTGGTTTGCTTTGCTTTTCCTTCTGTCTCTGCAGATCCTTCACTTAGTCATTGTTGCATAGGTCACAAGGATAGCCATTGATATCATATGAATGTGAACACTTAGAAAATCCAGGTGGATTTGGTTTATTGGGAAAAGTCTTGATGCTGGCTCCATCATTTCATTTGCTGTTTAAAGGAGGAGTAAGTGAAATAATTTACCTGGAGCAGGCAACATATCAATGGTCAAACAACTGATTTCCATTAGTGGAAATATAAAGGAGAATAAACCTTTTATTTCTGTGGTCTATTTATTGATACAAGGTGGGCATCACAAAAAAGGGAACCTTGCAGTTTACTTCAGTATCATGGGACGTCCCTTGACACCATAATACAACGTGATGTACTAGACGCTCTTCCTGCCTCTCAGGCCTGATTGCTTGGTGAGACTTTTCAGCCAACCCCTAGTGAAGGATCAGAAGCTGGAGAGACTTACTTTTAAAAAAAAAATGGGTAGGACACTCATGGGGTTTGAGTCATTTGAAGGGATCCAATGATTGGAAAGTGTTAGGCACATGTGTAAGGCACCTGGGGATGATTTTGATGCTCCTGGATAGGTTCCATTACCGCTAACATGCTGTGCAGAGACCCCTTGGAGTCGCACAGTGGTGCAGGCTGAGGACAGGTGCCATGATCATAGTTTTCATAGATTGCATTGACATTAGGGCTGGGAGAGACCTTGGAAGATCATCGAGTCCAGCCCCCCGCCCAAAGGGCAGGAAGTCAGCGGGGGTCATAGGATCCCAGCGAGATAAGCATCCAATTTGCTCTTGAATTTAAGGGAGACAGACTATGAAGTTTGGGTGCCTTCAGGGTGAGGTGGCATCTAAAGAGATGTTTCCAAGTTCACCCACAAAGTCCCACATGAGACTTAAGCATGGGGGGAGGGGTTGTGTTATTTTTTGGGGGGAGGAGCTAAATTATTTCAGTACTATTGGAAGTTTTAACCCCCCATGCTTTAAGGAAGGAGCATGAAGGCACCAACATTATAGCTACCTTAGATTATTCCTTTCAGAGGAAGATGCTCTTCCCATCGCCAAGAGGCAAATGGAAAGTTGTGTTTGAATAACCAGTTATTGCAATATAGTCCATTAGAGAATTCAGTTTTTCATGCTGCTGTCATGCTGTTCATTTCCAATCATGCTGGTAGTCAAAATTACAGGCTTACCTTGCCTCCCCTGTGCAAGATATAAATTGTATATCAAATCCATTGGAGTCAATCATGGGTAATGAGTATCAGGGGAACTGAGCAGTAAAGGGAGTATTCAGGAAGCAGAAAATAATTCAAGGAAAGTGGGCTGTCGGATATACAGAGGGCAAAGCTTGGAGTAAGAGCAAAAGTGAGAATACATTTAAAAGGTGCTGCTCACGTGTCCTGCATTTTCATGATTATTTTTTGGAAGTCACTTATGGCTGAGCCTTGAAAAAGAGCTCAACCATTTATAGCTTTTACTGGTTCAAGGCTGAGGCAAGTGTCTAGCTGGCACTGTAAACCAGTCTGATTAGTTTTTATTGGCACAAGCTCAATGCCAGTTCCACTGTCACCCTTGGCTGCCACAAATGTACAAGGGGTGATATCACTTACCAATGCACCGAGGCAGACAGCATGCCCCAAGTATCATGTACCGAGACTGTCCTTAATGTTTAGGCACCTTTTCCTTTGAAAAGACTGGAAAATGGCTGGGATCTGTAAATGTATGGAGCTACAGGTAAAATGATTCCCTCTTCCCAGAATACAAGGAGCTTTCTTAAAATACGAATGACAGTGCTGGTCCTAAGGCTGCTCTGCTTTCGCTTTCCCTTTGCTTCAGTGAAACTTCCCAGTGTCCCACTCTTCCCTGCTTTTCAGCCATAGGTGTAAGAAACAGTTCATATTCACTGGCCCTTTTCCACCACGGCTTGCTTGGCCTTGACCACATTACCAGGTGAAATGCCTATTACAAAGTTAGCTCAGATATGAACTTGTTTCTCCATGGAAACTGAAGAAAAGGGCAAAACCCTTTCATTATTGGTATCTGAGATGGTTTCTTTCTGCCAAGGTAAAATGAACCATTGTTATTTTCAACTAATTTTGTGGTCACTTGGGGATTTGTAACACGAGTAACTGTTTTGCTTTGGGCTCATTCTGATTATGCATATGATTTGGGATACGGTGCCTGGAGATGCTACTCACGCTTTGGCCTTTGCAAGACAGTTAAGCTTAGATAACAGATCTATTATTATCTGCATAAATGTATAACATTTTCTAGTTTGTTTTCTGTAGGAAAGTATATTACGGTGTTTCACACTCAGTGCAATAATCATTATGAGCTTTTGCAGGGAGGCTGGGATCCAAAAGTCGTTGGCTTGTTAATGGAGACTACAGCTCTTGGTTATTTTTCTGGTAAACTGAGCCATTTCATTCTGATTTGATTTATTATTTAATGCCCTCTACTTATGAGAATAAAAGTCTATTTAGTGCTCCAGGTGCCTCTCCCATCAATGCAAAGTTACAGAATAGATAAGGGGCTGCCACAATTTTCTCCCTCCTTCAGCTGCCTTCAGGAAGAGATTAAAGATAGGGTTTGTGCTGTAGTCAGAAGCTTTAATTAAGCTGGGCTCTGGTGAACCAAAGAAAAAGAAGTGAATTTCACATTCAAGGACACTGGCCAAAAAGTGCCTCATCTCCTTTCATACATAGAGGGCTTCAGACTGCGTTGGTCCTGCTTCTTCTGACTGTATATATTGAGGAGAGAGCCCCATTTGCAGAAGTGAATTAGACTCAGAGGGCCATATTTATAAAGGTAGCAATTTCCATGGGAGCAAGCAGGTGTTTAATAGAATAGCATTTATATACAGGTAGAATAGCATCTATATACAGGTCTATATGCATAAATGCTTGCCCCTAACGAAGGGCTTTTAACTGTTTAACAATTTAGACTAAATTGCATTTTAGTAGCTTTGAAAGAGGAGGAGCTAAATTGCCCAGTCTTTGACCCTGAATGAATCTTTAGTCATTTAGCTACACTTGTTTCACTACCAAATTGTGTATCAATAGCAACACAGTTGTTGTATCTGTCTGTTCCCCCCAGTCACTTTTTAAATGGGCCCTGGCTTCTAAATAGCCCAGATACTGAAAACATTTGGGTTTTTTTGTGACTTAAAAGCAGTATCTGTCTTCTGAAATGTCAGTGGACGGACACGTTGATAGAGCAATCAAAATGTGTGCTAATTGGCTCACTTTCTTTTGCAAATAGTTTGCAAAAGGGCATTGTAACGTATTTTGACCCACAAGCTCAGGGAGCTTATTTGTAAAAGCACACTTCAGTACACATTAGAGTTGCAATGATGTAAATGGCTGAAAACAAGGATGGTGGTTAAAACCATGAGCAGAAGACGGGAAACTGTGCTGAGAGCCTCACATAGCCTCAGTGTATTTTATCACTGGAAGATTTGTGAGAGAAGTTTAAGTAACAGAAGCCAAAATGCAGAAGTTGATATATTACAAAAGACAGTATTTCTGCCTCATTAGATTAAGCCATGATGCAGTCCAATGTTCAAATACATGTCACTGATGGGAAATAGAAGTATAATTAATCAGGTTATACAAGAGGAGACAGACTTAATTAAAGAGAGCTAAAGTTCTGTAGCAAATTGAGAGAGAAGTTTAGTTTGGCAAATGAAGCACTGGCTTCTGCCCATTTTATTTTGGTAACATTTTGTAGAGTAGGAAATAGGGTGCGTTACTGTTGCTCAGAAAGAGTAAGTTGGTATAAGCCCTTCATTGGCATGCTTTCTTTTTTTCTTTTTTAGAAGAGATGGCATTTACTTTCTTTTTTTTACAATGAATGTTCCTTCATCTGAGATCTAGTTTCCAATGTGTTAGATTCTGTACAAATACACAGTCCTATTCAGGGAGTTTCTTGTCTAAACAGACAAGTGGGAGGGAAAAGTGAGGTTAAAGTGAAGCCCACTAGCAAAGCCAGGTCTCCTGACTGTCACTCCTAGTGCTTTTTAGCCAGTGGCTCGCAGAGCCTCGCTATTGTTTTCCCTTGTTGGCAGACAGGCAAGTTGCCAACTGGAGGGGCTCTTCTGGGTTCACCAAGTACAGTCTTGTGAGTGAGAGACTCTTTCTCTATTGCCCCATAGTCTTTTGTGGACTATGGCAGCTGTTAAAGGAAATAGAGCAGGTGTGAAGGCTGGGGAAAGCCTACTTAGTAAAGTAAGTTTTTTGTGCCCACAAGTTTGCAAAGAAGATTCCCCCCCCCCCCCCAACTATTTGAGTTGGGCTCATAAAAGATCAGATATACCTGAAGAAACTTGTCCACTTACTAAAGGGCAGTGGTGGCATTGGTTCAGATGTTGTATGGAAGGAATTGGCAGCATTATTCACGTCTCTGATCACCGTGGGGTAAGGGTGGCAGGGGGGAGAAGGAGTACATCCTTTCTTGGAAAAGCTGTGTGTGCACACCACTCGTCCTGCTGACACTCCATGGGTATCCAAGTACTTTACCGTCCCCCTCCCCGCCATGCTCATGCCAAGGTGGTCTGCTCACTCATGACTCCCCTTTTCTGGCTTTGCTTCTTTCCTGCTACAGCAGTGCCTCCACGCATCCCATGTGCTAAAATGGCAGCTAGTTCAGGGGGTGGTGGAAGAAGAGAGCAGCCCAAAATCCCAGGGTACTTGAGACCATCTCCAACTTCTCTGGCATACCCACAGATTCTTCTCCCCTTTCCCAACTACCTGCTCTTCTTCCCTCGAGCAAGTTCAAAATGGTGACCTCATGCCGCCCAGTTCACCCTCTTCTTCCTTCGCTTCCCTTCGGCGTGCCAGATTCAAAATAACAACAATAAAACCTTACAGTAGAAATGCATTTATTGAGTGTAGTGCAAACTAGGAGCAACTTAAATTAGTGTATATTATAGCTTGATAAATGCTGTTCTTAAGGCTACAGCTTTCCAGAGCATGTTATGAGGTGCATTATAAAGTATTTTATCATAGGAATTAATGAGGCTTTTTTAGGCAATTTTTACCAGTACAAAGAAAAGAATTAGGAGTAAGTGAACTCCATTTAGGAAACTCATAAAATTGTGTGGAGCTAGTTAATGCACAAAGACCAGCACGTCGTTAACCCCTGAGCTTCTGAAAAAAAAAATCATAGCAGACCTCCATTTACTACTTAGTAAATGTTGTGCATGTCTGCAGGGCATATTAAATGGAATTTGAGTTGCACAAAGTAATCTATTACTGCTCCATCATCACAAGGCAGAGCTGCTTAGCCACTCATTGAGCAGAGACAGTTGTAGCCACTCAGCACTGCAAACTGTTGGGTATAACCACGCTCATGAACCCATCTGTGCATTGCATCGTGGGTTCCCTTTATCCTTCCTGAACAAACACTTTCTCTGATTCTTGGTCATGGGGATCACTAATGCATCATCTAGTGCAGTGGTTTTCAATCTGTGGTCCATGGACCCCTGGGGGTCCACAGACTGTCTAAAGGATCCATGAAATGTGACTGTGATCACTCAAAAGTATGTGAATGCCCACGCTTACAATTCAAAGTGGTCTGCACCTCCATTTGAAGTTTCCAAAGGGGTCTGCATTTAATCTGAAATTTTCAAAGGGGTCTTTGAAACCTGCAACCTGATGGCATTCAATACGGAGAAATGCAAAGTGCTCCACCTCGGGAACAAAAACCTGCATCACACTTATAGACTTGCCAATGCTACACTCCCTAGTACCATGACCAAAAGAGACTTGGGGTCACAACTGACCACAAGATGAACAGGAGCCACCAATGCAATGCCGCAGGTGGTAAAGGGAAGAAAACTCTAGCTTGCATCTACCGATGCATCTCGAGCAAGACCCCGGGTGTCGTCCTCCCACTGTACCTGGTCTTGGTGAGGCTGAAGCTGGAGTACTGTATCCAGTTCTGGGCACCACAATTTAGGAAGGACATGGAGAAGCTTGAATGAGTCCAGAGGGGAGCCACGCGCATGATCAGAGGGCAAGAGATCAGGCCTTATGAAGAGAGGTTGAGAGCTATGGGGCACTTCAGCCTGGAGAAGCGCAGGCTCAGGTGTGACTTGGTGGCTGCCTATAAGAATATACCGGGTGTGCATCAGGATCTGGGGGGACACCTGTTCACCAGGGCGCCCCAGGGAATGACCAAATTGAATGGTCACAAACTCCCACAAGACCATTTTAGGCTGGACATAAAGAAAAACTTCCTTACTGTCTGAGACCTCAAGGCCTGGAACAAATTCCCCAGAGGTGGTGCAAGCACGTGCTCTGGACACTTTCAGGAAACATTCAGATGTTTCTCTTGCTGGGATCCTTTGACCCCAGCTGACTTCCAACCCCTTGGGGTTTGATCCAATCATCTCACAAGGTCCCTTCCAGCCCTAATGTCTATGAAATCTATGAAAAAATGTTGAAAACCATTGATCTAGTGCTAGGGTGGCCAACCTGTGGAATGGGCAGCCTCTGTATGTGGCACGTGTCAGATACAGCAAGAGTCACAAAGAAGAGCTGCACATTAAGCAGAAAGAAGACTTGCAGATTGTGTGGGGGAAGGCGATTGGGGTAATGTATGAATGGCGAGGGGTGGGTGTAGCACATATGCCCAAAAGGCTAGCCTCCACTACTCTAGTGTAAGGCCTGTCTGCAGAAGTGTGAATGCCATAGCTGGTTGTCTCCACTGAAATCACACGTCCATTTTCCCTTGTCTGTCCTCCACTCTCCTTTATGTAGAGTTTAAAGTATGGTTTGTGTGAGATGGTTCTGATAGGGCTGATCTTGCTGGACCTAGATGACCTCTGGAGGTCCCTTCCAGCCCTTTTGCTCTCTGACTCTTGACAGCTTGAGAGCTCTGCCCCATCCACGTGCTGCTGTGGCATGCAAACCACGTGCATGCCTTCAGACCTTCCAGATCACTGACCCGTAGCAACTAGTTCCAACCTAAACAGTTTGCTTAATAAAAGGGAGGCTTTTATTCCCATGAATGAGCATGTAACTGAAGTTTGTCCAGCTCGAATTTTTGGTTGAAACAATTGTACTCTCTCTTGCTTGCCTGCTTCCATGCTAGAATACTGTGGGCCAGCACACCATTGAATTCTGCACAGTCTGAGGCTGGCCATTAAGCCCATCGCTAATCCACCAATCTCTAGTCCAGCCCCCTGCATTGCAGTTCTTTTCCATGCACGAGACGCAATTTTCCATAGTTAAATCCCCACTTCATCTGCACGGATGCAACGATGCCATTGGATTCAGAGTTCCCATCTTCCAAAAACAGGTCAGTGAGTCGTTTCTCGTCATCACGTTGCATGAATTGGCAGACTAGAACAAAAAGTATCCCTAGTAAAACCAGTGGAACAGTTAACTTAATAGCCCTCTAGGATTTCTCTGTTGCATTATATGTTATGAGAGTCCTTTTTCCAGAGATGAGCTGGTATTTGTCATTTTCAAGCATGGTAAAATATTATATTCTCAGCATGGTCTGTTGAGAGTCAATTATTAGCACTACAGGGAGATGTGCTGTATAGCAGGGAAAGTTGTAGCTCAGTGTGAAGACAGATTCGGTAAGACACTACTCAAGTGTGAGGTAGGATTGGTAGGTTCCAGGGTAAGGTTAGCAGTTAGGGGCAGTATGTTGAATCATTATCGTATGTGATGGAGCAGGAGCTCAACACTGTGAAATTAAAAGCAAAAACAAAAAAGCCCCAAACCCCCTGAAACCCAAAGTCTTTGCTAAGATTTTCTTGACATTGTACTATTCATTGTGTAATTCAAACAATATCACTGGTACAATGTAATAGGAAACTTGCTGTGATTACAATTATGTAAAAATAAACACGGTCCATTGCGACATGAATGACGACTCGCTGCAGCAACTCGAACTAGGAAATTAGCGGACTCTCTTGTGACTGTGAACTTATTCTCTTGGCAAAGCCTGTGGTTAAGGAGATTAAAAATGTTTCCTGTGCAGTAAAATTCTCTCCATTTACTAAATCTTGATATATCTTATTCTTTCTTTTCTTTTCTTTTTTTAATTGCTTCATTTCAGCATGATTAAAGAAGCCATAACATTCTGTGGAATAACAAGTAATGCTAAACTCTGCATATCATATTCAACATAAGATAATTTATGTGTGTTCAATATGCATTAAGACACAAATGGACTGAGGCATAACCTGCCAGTGTTTCGGGCACAACACATTATCGATAATCCATTTATCTACATCTTAGTCCAAGAATTCTCCAGTGTATGAGTGTCCCTTACCATTGCCTACATTTACCCAGGGTGAGGAAGAAGGCAATCTTTTCCAAAGGGTGACTGAAGATAATAAAGAATATTTGATTTTTTTCAAGAAAGGAAATCTGAAGTTGTAAAACTCATCTCCAAGTTTAACTTGCATCTTTTTGCTGAAAATCAAATTGAGAGATTACTTTTAAAAAAAAAGAAGATGATATATTTATCTATACAGTTGAATGGCAGGAATGCAACAGCTGGTCAACTATCATTTTTTTTCCCGCCTTGATTTGTTCTGATATAAAAATGCTAACCTATTAAATGAAGCAGGTGTAACATATTTTATTTATTAATGTATACTTTTAGTATTTTGTTTATTTATGTAGTAATATATATTATGCTATGTATTAAACGTTCATGCAACCAAAATCAACAGGCAGGTGAAGTGCAATTTTCACGTAAAAGAATGAGCTGTCTCATAGCTGCCTCTTCGTGCTATGTTTTAAGCACTCCAATTTAATTATCAAAATGCTCTCTCTTCTGACCAGTTTCCAGGGTAATTAGTCAAATTGAAAGGGAACCTTTCTGATAACTTCAAAATGGGATGCAAACTATTGTTTTGGAGAGTAGGTGAGGACATTCTCCATGATATTTAGATACCAGAACACACACAAAAAAAAGGAGGAACAAAATCCACAGACATTGCAAATAAGATTACACATTACTACTTAATATCTAGAGCAGATGGTTTAGAAAATTCAGAGCTCTGATGTGCTGACAAAAGCCTTTCTATCAGGATTTCCAAAGTAAACTGGCAATAGGCTTTTGCAATTCAATCTAGGAGAATGGCACACTAAAAAAACATTCAAAGAGTTATGGATAATTTTGCCTCCCCAATCATTCCTGTGCTTCTTATAGAAGAATAATTGAATTCTATATATCAATGAGGCAAGTTTGGCTTGGTTCACATATATTCGAGATGCGTATTCTCTAAGCCAATGGGAATGCAGCAGGGTTGTAAAACACGAGTAACTGACATTTTACTCTGACACAAACCAACTTCTAAAGCATCATCTGGTTGGAAAGAATGAAAGCAATTTTACTGGCGAACTGCTAGACTATAAATCCAGAGAGCATTAAAGGCAAGTGCTCTCTGGTCACTCTTTCTCTTCTTTGTCAATTGTAGGATGACAGTTAAGAGAACCCAAATCCCACCTTTCCACTACTCCCCCTATTTTGCTTCCTCATCTTCTGCACTTGTGTCCATCAGGCACCCTTGTTGGTTGGAATATTTCCCTTTAACTGCCTTGCTTAGGCAGTTGCCTGTATTCATCCAGCACAAAACCAAGTAGGCTTTTGCTGTGTACTAGATTTACAATTTCTTCTGGCCTTGCAACCAGAATGCTGCCTTTTCTCACTGAGCTGTCTGAAAAGTCAACTTTTTAGTTGTCCAGGTTTGAATATTACCCCCTGTGACTTGCATACTGTGGTCCAACTCTTCCTACGTAACTGCATCAAAATGCGTCCAAGGACTGGGGAAGTGGCTGAAAGCTGGGTGTCCAGAATGTTTTTAGCCATTTAAAATGCTTAGTTTCATAGATTTCATAGACATTAGGGCTGTAAAGGACCTCGAAGATCATCAAGTCCAGCCCCCTGCCCCAGGGACAGGAGGTCAGCTGGGGTCATAGGATCCCAGCAAGATAAGCATCCAAGCGTTTCTTGAGTAAGTCCGGAGTAGGTGCTTGCACCACTTCTGGAGGGAGTCTATTCCAGGTCTTGGGGGCTCGGACAGTAAAGAAATGTTTTCTTATGTCCAGCCTAAGATGGTCTTGTAGGAGTTTCTTTGTGCTTTGTATGTCAAGGCTATTGTATTTCATGGCTTCCCAAGAAAACATCAGCAAAGGAGGAAGAGTCCTATAGGCAGTGTGGAACAACACCATGGATGTTTAACTCCTTCTGAAAGGGAAGGGGTAAAGTAGATGATGCATACTATCAAAACCAAAGTAAAAAAGAACAAGTTTGCCTTGCAAGGTGAAAACTGAATGAAAATGCAAGTGTCAAAGCAAACCCCCAAGTGTCTTGTGCTTAATTCCTCAAATAATGAGGGAAAGAAGGGCATTCTGATTTGGTCATCCTGACTTTAAAGATAGCTTTCATTTTTATTTCAGTTCCCCTAAGATTTCTGATAATCCTATACTTGAAGGGGATGAAGGATATTATTTTGGCTTAAAGCAATGCACCGGGACTTGTGATGAGTGGGTACAGGTCATATCTCATAGGCCTTAAATGTACCCAGGTGCTAAACTCAGGAACTCAGACCTTCTGAAGATATCAGCCTCAGTCTTCACTCCTCATCTGTTGACCTCGAGATTAAAGAAGAAAAGCTGAGAAATGCCTGATAATAAAGAGAATCCAAGAAACTTCGAAAGTTTTTTATTTTTTGCCAATAGCTAGAAATGAATGGGTGGCTTCCATCCTGCTTTGAAACTAAGCTTTATTTAACATTATGGGATCTGAAGGTACATGTAGAGAAAGAAATAGATCCATTATAAGTGATGACAGCCCTAAAATTAGGAGGGGACAGAAGCTTTTAGTACTAAGGCAGCAGTAATAAAGGAAGAGTGATCCAGCAATAGTGATTTAACTATCATCGTAAACGCAGAATTCACTGGGTAGCTAGCTGCTGTGGAAGCACTTCTTTTGCCTTTTGGCCTCAAAGTTGCAATACGGTGAACAGAAATAATGTTAAAGCTGTTAAAGGTCAGGTAGTATCTGTGTTAGATAAACAGAAGACAGCAGCCATGAATGGAAATCAAGAAAGAAACAATTACCTCTGCAAGAAGTAAAGAAGGATTGAAGTAAAAAGGGGTTGACATGTTCTTGTGGGTGCAGTAGAAATTGGCTAACTCTGTACTTGTTCCCAGGTTACAATGCATTGGCGGCAGTGAGGATCTGATGACAAACTAAGCATTTTAACTTGAAAATAACTAAAACTATTATCAAAATAAGCTATTATAATTTAGCACCAGGAAATAAAGCAGAAAGGCGAAAGAATATCGGGAATCTGATAGAGAAAGCAGATTGCTCCAGTGACTGAGCACAGCACCTAGCAGCACAGGCCCCACACCATCATGAACCTTGTAGGTGGGAT
Source organism: Crocodylus porosus (assembly GCF_001723895.1). Taxonomy (NCBI): domain Eukaryota; kingdom Metazoa; phylum Chordata; order Crocodylia; family Crocodylidae; genus Crocodylus; species Crocodylus porosus. Next base: position 8,035,618 of record NW_017728924.1, on the reverse strand, counting down.
GATCCATCATCACCAGAACAGGTGCAGGGCTGCAATCTGCACAAGGGACCCTGGAACTTCTTCTTTCTGGGGTATCTATTGAAACATTTTTTCTGGTTGCATCTTACCACGACCCATGCAGCCTGCCAGATGTATTGACAATGAAAACAGAAATGGGATGAGACCATAAGCCTTTCTTTTCTCTTTTACCCACCAGGTTTTGATGTCGGCCTTCCCCTGGGGAGTAGGAAAAAAAGTATACCTTTTGTAGGGTCTTCTTGGAGGTGGCACAACTGAAATGCCGACAGCATGGGCACTTGGATTAGTGGTACATCATTTTAATATGGATAGGAATCGGCTGTCATGAGCTCAAGCTATCACAAGTCAAGGTTTTAACTCCCAGCATTGCATTCATTCTGTATCCTAACCTGCAAAAGGCCCAGTGGACATGGGAAGAGCTGAGAGCCTTTCTGCACCAGACTTCATACTAGTAAGGGTAAGAGACACAGTTCTGGGCGCTGCACTTCAGGAGGGATGTGGACAGCATGGAGAGGGGCCAGAGGAGGCCACTCGCGTGGTCAGGGGCAGCAGGGCAGGCCCTACGAGGAGAGGCTACAGGACCTGAACCTGTTCAGCCTCCACAAGAGAAGGCTGAGGGGGGATCTGGTGGCCACCCATAAACTGGCCAAGGGGGGGCTGGCAGGCAATGGGAGAGTCCCTGTTACCCCGAGCACTACTGGGAGTAACAAGGAATAATGGCCATAAGTTGATGGAGAGTAGATTCAGACTAGACATCAGGAGGTGCTACTTCACCATCAGGGCAGCTAAGATCTGGAACCAACTTCCAAGGGAAGTGGTGCTTGCTCCTACCCTGGGGGTCTTCAAAAGGAGGCTAGATAATCACCTAGCCTGGGTTGTTTGACCCCAGCATTCATTCCTGCCCATGGCAGGGGGTCAGACTTGATGATCTTCTCAGGTCCCTTCTGATCCTACCTACTATGAACCATGAAACTAAGAGGTGATGCTGTTTTTGTGTTCAAATGTCCAAAATGCAGCATGTGGCATATTACAGCAAACATATTACTCACATTTAATTGGTGAGACAAAAAGCTGTTTCATTCAGGGAGTAGTGTGGGTCTGATGTTGACAGTGTCCTTTCTGATTTTTTTTAAAATTGTAATCCAAAATGTGCTAAAAATGTTTATCTGTTAATTAGAGACCAACAACTTCTTAAACAAATGATGTTGAGCCTTCTCTTTGTTAACCAAGAAGTCATGATAGGTTGTGAATTATAATGTAATAACTTATAAGTAGCTCTGTATTAGGCATGAGGCCAAAGGCCATGTGGCACCAAGCAAATGCATTTAAATTATAACTTCATAATTCAAATTCTAAAGAATCATAAAAATCATTAAAAAGGAATAAAGAGCACTTCGATTTATATGAATGCATGTGGGTTGGGTGAGGGGGAGGAGGAGGGAGGTTTACTATACAAGAAAAATGTGTCCCGTAGTTTCTCTATCAAGGCCCTTTTCACTTCAGAGTGTATTATTGCTATTTGTGAATATGAAATTATACAGTGCTTGAGAAATATCATGGGCTCAGGCAGTTATTTTCCATTTGGTGCTCGCAGCTGAAGATAATTCTAATAAATGAGAATGAGCTGGCAGGAGAACTTTTCTAAATGTCATTTTTGCTGTTAATAGTAGGAGGAGTTCAAAAATGACACAAGAAGTAGGCAAACCTAAGAGTATTGTCTCCATAAAAATGAATGTATAATAAAATGATTCAGAAGAAACCAGGGAGAAAAAAGAGACAGCAGGCATTACCATGGGACTTTAGATAGGAAGTTAGTTGGGAACCTTTTCTGGGTTTTCACAGGTGCACAGGCCATAGCTTAGCAAAGTACTCAAACCCAAAGACCTATTAATGCTAAGCAGGTGCTTAAGCCTAGTGAAGTCTAAGCTACTGATGAACATATGTAAGTGCCTGGAACACTTGGACTGCTGAATCCCAGCCACATTTCCAGTTACTGACTTGCAAATGTATGTATGCACCCAACTTCAGTGATGCGAATAAACTAAACTTAGTGGGGCTATCTGTGTAGACAAAGTTACTGGTGTACATGAGTCTTTGCACAATTGGATAATGCTTTTAAAGAAAGGCTCCAATCCAAAGCATTATTATTATTATTTTTCCTTTTATTTTTTGGGTGCTTCTTCCACTGAAATAGTCTGCATTCACAAGAAGTTTGACACTTCCAGCTTGCAATTTCTCCTTGTCTGCTTTAATTGAGGGGCAATGAGATTTTTACAGAGAAGCACACATTTTATTTAGTCTTAAAATTAGATGGATGAACATTCCTGGGGCTTCCATTGCAGAAATGAACTTTGATCTTTCAATCACTGTAAGTTACTAGCTATTTTTTATTGTTTTTCTAATTCAATGCACCCTGCCTTTTTAATTATAAAATCCTCATAAAAGCTAGCACCTTTGTAATGGACCAGGTTCCTCTGAATGTGAACAGTTCTCGTTTTCATTAGAGCTCATTAAATGCAGCGTCAGTCAATTGTAAATCTACGGTAAATCAACGCACGGCACAGCTGGCTGCTTTTGTATAACATCTGGCTGGGACACTAAAAAGGTGCACAAGACCTGAATTGGGGGTGCGATAGCTGGAATGGGAAGTAAGCCATTGTTAATTGTCCATCAGAGTTAGCAAAGGAGGCCGGGAAAGCTTAAGGAGAGCCAAGGAATTGCAATTCTCATCTCTGCATGGGTGCACATAGGGAGGGGAGACCTGTTTTATTTTAGACAAGGGCCCAGACAGTCTCTAGTCTGTAGCGGGGTTAGACATTTCCAACAGCCCAGATGTTTACTTGGGATGATTATTTTTCTGAAAGCTTGACAAGTTTGTTCTCTCCTGGGTATATCGCAAGATTCAGCCTATCTTCAATGAAAACGTCATAACTCTCAGTAAAAGAACTCAAAACTTTACACATGTACCTCCCTACCCCCTCTTCCCAAAAGTTATTCCTTGTTTAAAGAGATCTTCTAGGTCAGTGGTTCTCAAGCTCTTTTTTCCCCGCAGACCACTTGAAAATTGCTGAGGGTCTCGGTGGACCACTTAGTCTCTGTCATCAGAAAAAAGAAATCAAGTGCAGGGCCAAGTCCAGATATTCTCAATTGTTCCACCGTCTTTCTGCTGACCACCTGCATGGAGCTCGTGGACCAGTGGTGGTCTGCAGACCACAGTTTGAGAGCCTCTGGTCTAGGTTATTTTCTCTTAAGTGGCTAAACCTTGGGCCCCACTGGTTTAATATAATAACTGAACTTGCTAGACCTCAGTTCAGGCCTTTCCTAAGGCAGGGTGGGCTTAGTCATATACTGAACTTCAACTGCGAGCTTTGTTTGCATTCACGTAAGGAAAAAACTTGAAATAGATCTCTACCTCGTTCCGCAGAGAGGTAAAGAAAGGAGGGGCCGGGGTCACGTAGCACTCTAATTTTCTTTTGCTTTAAATCAGGAGTTGACTCTCTTGAAGCCAGTTACCTCCATGAAAATGTGAGGAGAATTGGGCCTGACCTTGTTTGGGCTGGTGTTCAACATGGCCCCTACCCTGACATTTTAATATCTCCGAGGAAAAATTGATACTAGTTACAGCTGCTAATTGGAAATCCAAATCTGCCTGGGTGTTTATTGATCTCTCCCCATTGTGGAACATTTAAATACCATTTCAGTCCTCCCTGGAGGCAAAAGTGCATGGGTTCGCTGGAGGTGCTGCTCTTTCATTCTGGCATGGACACAAAAGCCTGTGAATCATACTGATTCCCTTCTGCTCTGCACGAACAATGTTTTTGTGTTGAACTCATGTTTCACTCAATGTCATTTCTCTCCCCCACTAAATCATTGTGTCGTTTTATTTATGCCTTTCAGAAATATCAGAGCACTTTTTTTTTTTCTTTTGTTCTGACTATTTTTTAACAGAGCTGTGGTATTTCTAAGACCTCATGAACTAAGTAGGGTTGATTTAAGATGGAGCTGTCAAAGACATGGTTTATGGGTTGGATCCAGCCTATGGGGCCCTATCACCTGGCATGTGGTGTTGTCTGTAGGTCTTGGACCAGCCCTGTGTACCACATGCAGCACATGGCAGACCCAGCCCCTTGTACGCATGAAGCCAGTTTGGGGTGCCTGCGCTGCATGCTGGATCTGTGGCATGTCTGACTCATGTCCACAGACTGGCCTTAGTACTTGAACTATCACACGGGGTCAGTCAGGCATGGGCACTGTATGCAGTATGCACCCCAGACCGGCCCCACGTATCGGGGCTGGCACATGCTGCATGCAATGCAGGAGAAGCCCCCTTCCACGATGCTGTATGCAGTGCATGGGGCCAGCCTGCAGCATGCAATGCATGCAGCATAGGGGGTTGGTTTGTGGTACGCACTTCATGCATCATATGGGGTCAGTTCAAGATAGTGCTGCATGCAGCGCCTGTGCCAGATGGTCTTTGGCTGGCTGAAGTGCACTGAGCCAATCTTTGGGCCTGATCCAGTCCACAAAACCATCCTACACTCCTCATCCATCCCACAGGTCTGGATGAGTTTGACATCCATCATTTAGGTCATTATTTGGATGGGGAAACTCAACGCAAACTCAAACAGTACAAAAGAGGGTGAAGTTCATTCCAATGGTGCGCTCTTCTGACCTGCTCTTAAATCAGTGTCGTGGCATATACTTATGGAGCAGTATTTCACATAAAGCAGATCTTACCATTTAGGCAAAAAACTGAAGTCCCATTTATTTAAGGCCATTCATTGAAAGAGAAAGAAATGAGCTATTATCCAATTTAAGCAATTATACCGTATCTGCCTGAAAGTTCCTCTCCATCTGTACGTGGTGTTCTTCCCTTTCCTTTAAGGACAAAAACAAGCAGACCAACAACTCAGTAACTGGTGTTTAATGCTGCCAGTGTGGTATTCCCAGAGGTGGTTGAATTTTGGTGCCGGGTAAAATCCTCCGTCATAACAGCCCTTATCATCTTTTACCAGTGCAACATCACTTCCCAGGTGGTTCTCATAAAGTCCTGTTCCATTTATCTTTTTTTTTTTGTTTGGTTGTTTGGTGTTTCTTTGCCTTTTCTGCACTTTTTCCATTTCCTCAATGTCTTTTATATAATAGATAGACACACATTTTCTAGGGCAGATATTTGTATTAATTGAAAATTAAGCCAAACATGCGTTTTATGTGCTGAATGCTCCCACTAGGCAAATCAGAACTACATTTTAAGTAACTTCTTTAAAAGTTGCTTATTCTTGCATTTATTTCAAAAAGAATCTCTTCATTGTTCTGTGACACGGTAATAATCATCAGTGAAATTGTGGTCTAAGATAGGACTTCCCAAACTTCTAAACTCCCACTGAGTCCCGCATCAGAAAATGGGGTACCTCTCATTCCATTTTTCCTTTAGGCTCATCCTGGGCTATTAAAGACCCACCTATCTTCATGCCATCCATCCCCACCTCCTTTTTATCATCGTCTCGGCTGAGATAAATGCAGAAGGATGCTGACTGCGTTTGAGATGAACAGTGAATGGGAGTAACAAGAATACCGTATGTTCTCACATGCACCATGCACCTTTCCCCACATCATCAGCCCCTTACAACTGGGGTGAATGCATTAAGCAAGAAAGCTGCCTTTCTGCCTAAAATAGAAGCCCCCTACTTTGATTCCAGTTCCATAGTACAGCAGCTCTGGTATTACCATTCAGGAAGCGATTGACTTAATGGCTCATTGTTCCTCTCTCCAGAGGCACTGTCAACCATCCCACCCTTTTAACGGTCTTGATGTTCCACTGGTTAACCTTTCTTAGGGCAGTTTTTCTGTCTTCTAGCATTTCTGGTCTCTTCTCCCATTTCACAGCTCTTTAGCACTTTTCAAAATCATAGGTGTACCCATGGAGACCGGTTTTCAGCAGCAGGTAGGATTTTAGGAAAGGAAGAATGAGTTAGCTGGAAATTAGGCTCTGGCCCTGCTTTCTGCAGCCATAACTCTGGAAGTCCCTCCCCCACCCTTGATTCTGCATTGCAAAAAGAAGACATGTATTATATTCAAGGGGGTGCTATATGTGAGAAAATATGGTGTCTTGCAAGGCACTGCTAGCTAAAAAGAGGCTCAGTTAAAGTTTGTTAATGTCTTGGTTGCCCACCCCATATCCTGAGGGGATGGCTGGGCTACAAAACTGCGCTTAGCTTTTTTCTTTTGGGAGACTTGATTGCTCAGGTTATGCTCAGTAAGTGGATGGAGAGAAAAGGAGGGCAACTGCTCAAAATCGCTGCTCTTATGGTCAAGAAACATCAGACTTTTCTGTGTTATGGTGGGCAACAACTTCTTCAAAATGTCCGTAAGGAGTGGAGGAGCTGAGGGAAGGATATAAAGCTGGAGGTTGGAAGTGTCCAGATAGTAGCAGGGAGTGGAGAGGGATGCTGAAAGTACTAGACTGAGACTCTGCAGATCCAGGTTTTATTCCCTGCTGCATGGCCTTATACGAGTGACTTTTCCCTCTTGGGATTTCACGCTCCCCACCAGACTTGATCTCTCTTTTGAGATGTGCTATGGAAAACAGCCAGGTATGAGGTGGGCATTATTTCTGAGCACCCTCTGCCAAAGTAGCCCAGCAGCCATGCTCCTTTTACATTCCCTGAAGTCCAGAAGATGACGTGTTAGTTCAGGTACTACGCCCCTTGGATGCGTCTGAAATACCATCCTCTTGCTCTGCCTCAGAGACCGAGCCATACCTCAAATTTGTCCCAAATTGCAGTGTCCCTTTGTGAGATGCCCCCAGCTTGAAATGCATATTTATCTAAAGAAATTGTATGCTGAGCACACTGCACCCTTCAAGTTTTTTATGGAGCCTAACATAATTTAAATCTAGAGACGTGTCAAGTGACAAACAACTTGTGGCAGAAAGCATTACCTGCTTCATGAGTTAATTCGTATTGATCCAGGGGGAAAGGAAAAAAAACCCAAAACACAACATATCAGTGAAAACTTACTGCAAAATGTTTGTAGCCAAAAACTGCTGACTTACTTACCCAGCAGGTCTTCTAAGGCTGATCGTGTACATAATGGAAATGCAAAACTCAGCACCTTTGTTATTTAAAAGTTCTCTTTTGGTCAACCAAGTATATCATCATGTTCTCAGTCAAAAGGAAGGATTGTACGTACTGAAATAGAAGCCAGTAAAACTGCAGGAAAAAATAAAACCACGCAATCTACATCTATATATCTTTACCCTTTGGTTATTGAGAGTTTACTTTCTATTTAGAAAGACACTAGCTGCTCGCTGAGTCAAAATAAAGATCTCAAAAATGCGGCAGATTAAACGCTGTCTGTAATCCTTTTGCCTTTTTGCAATGCGCGACTCGTACAGATCAAGAGACTGTGTATCAACCGATAATGTTATGTTTCTATTTCACTGGAGATGGATCTAAATATAATCACAGGGTTCTGCACAACCAGTAAAGCATGTTGTGTCAGTCAAATGAGTCTGTAGTCGAATACGTGCTCGCTCGTTTTCATTGCACACATTTGGAATTCCAAACTGTGAAGAAACTGAAGGACGATTAACGTGGAGGAAATGTATGGGAGTTATCCCCAAATGTGCAGGGGCCTAAAGGCGGCCGAGATCACGCAAGTTCTTCCAGCCATTTGCTTTCAGTAGCTTCCATTTTTTTGTCCAAGCTTTTCATTGCAACGAAGAACCTAAAGGATCCTTGGAAGCAAACAGGATCCTTGGAAATTGGTTATCATCACTACAAGGAGTTGCTACGTAGGCAAGGGTGGAAGAAATGTGGTGACTTCAAAGAATAAAGCTGCCAGTGATGCATCGGTGGTAACTGTCCCAGGGTTTTTGCATCGTTGTGAATGGTCCTGTCGTTTTGAGAAATAGTAGTTTTCATAAAGCTAACTCTGTTTATTATGAGATCTAGTCTATTCTATAGAAAAAAAAAAATGAGACCTTTCGTTCAGAGGCAAGCAGCCAGGATAACCTGGGAGATTATTGGGTAGGTTTCTCTATAATAATACCCCACTGGCTTGTATAAATTATTTTGCTTCTCCTGTTTTATTCTTTTGTCTTTTTTATAATTTATTTTGATATCTTCTATAAACCTTTGTCAAGAAGGGTGGCATATAAATCTAATCTATACATAAATCAATAGGGTACACACGTTCTCCTCTTGAGTGAAGATGAGGTTAGTGGCCCACTTCCCTTTGCTGATTTATTCTTTTTTTCTCTATTATTTGCTGACTATGGAGTGCTGCTCAATCAGGTTTGGGATGCAGGTTGCATTGATTGCAGGAGGCTGGGTGTCACAGGCCCTGGAGATAGCTTAGGTAGCTTGGCCTGCAGTGACCTTGAAATAAATCATTGTCGGTGTAGCTCATCCCAGTTCAAATGATGTCCACTGACATGACACAATAATTGCCAGGGTTACGGCTGTGGTCAGTAGCTGCTTGGTATGCCAAGGTGGCAGGGCTGTTTGCAAGTCATTCTCCGTTAGGCTCTGTGACTTTGGACTTTGTTTCTGATGTAGTTGGTAATAGCTCAGGCTGGTTAGCTTTCACCCACAGTTGCTTAGGAGATAGATGAAGAGTCATGGGAGGGGGATAAACCTTAAATTTTAACTAAAGTCCTTTGTGCTGTGGGTCAAGGCATTCTGACTTGGACTAAGTTTTATAGGACAGGATTGGTTTGTCGATGGTTTCCACAGATTGGGATGGCAGCTTTTGGTTGGTTGGAAGTAGTGAGTATTTAAACAAATGAATGCATAACTTTAAATCAATACAACATTGGTAGTGTGTGTATAGCTCCTCAAGGAACAATAGACTATCGGCATATTTGCCATTACCCAACTAATGTCCTAATGAATTTATTAAACCATTACTGTGGGTTACCTGTGCTTAATGCCATTCAACCATGAAGACATGAACGATTGCTTCACTTTTTTTATGGAGATACTTAAGACTTCTTCATGACCGTATTGTAAAGGACCTTTGCTGGTATAGCACCGTGGCTTTTCAATTTGCTTTCTTTCATTTCTATCTTGTAACTTGTTTGTAATAGATTAAGCTCTTGACAATAAGATGTTTGGTCCACACCTGGCTGTGGCAAATCTCTTTTGGTTTGGTATCAGTTAGGTTTCACCGGAAGTCCTTAGTTGTGCACAGTGAGCTTGACTCTGCTCCTACTGCATTCAAAGGGACTCTTTCCATGAGCTTTAATGGAAACTGAACCAGATCCTTTCTGATGTGAGTTGTCTGTGCACCGACGTTGAGAGAGAAAGTTAGACACCCTCTTTCCATTGACTTTGGCTAATTGACCCCTTTAGGCCCCTCTGAATATTACAGATACAAAGGGTGCATTGGAAAGAAGGAAAAATTAGTTGGTTTTTTTTTTTTGGTCTCTGATCAGAGACAATCACCGCAGCTTCTCAACATCTGAAATATCACCCCCAGCTGCAGTGTGTTAATATGAGAGTATAATGAAGAAAGGTAGAACAGCTTAAATGAGGATTAACTACAGCATGCAGTAAATGTCAAAAGGGGGGGAAAAAGCCCTAGAGGATTTATGACTTTACAGCATTTGATATTGTAACTGAAATTGCAGAACGGTAACCCTGATGCCCAAATCAGCCCATTGTGTTAACACAATAGACCTTTCACATCTGTTAAATGGGACAGAGGAAGATAGGATGTCTCAACTAGGAAAATCATCTTCTTGCATGGTGGAACCGAGCAATAAAGTCACAGAAGTCAGTGCAGCGAGGCTGGCATGACTGGGGAAAAACTACTGGATTTTGCAGTTACGTGGTCTATGACTGGCCTAAGGGAGAGTCACCACCAGACTTCTTGACACCTGGATGTATGTAAATTTGTAGCATGATTCAGAAAAGAATACGAGGAGCAAAAGGTCTGCAGGGAAAAAAATGTCATTTAAGAGCTGTTTGAAAAATGCCATTTTCAGAGTGGCTCAATAAATGGAAATCTGGAGCTTGTGCTGTGAGTTAACACATGTTCTCAATGCAATGACAAAGGAAATTGAAAACAAAGGTCACACAATGCAAGTCACTAAGCCTCCTCATCTTATGTTTAAACAACAAAAAGCCAATGTTTCTTGTATGTTTAGTCTAAAAGCCTGGTCCACACTTCACTGAAGTTGATGAAAAGATTCCCATTGATTTCAGTGGCCTTTGGATCAGATATCAAAAGTGGTTTTAATATAACTTAATGCAAATAAATTCTACCCAAAAGAACCAAACAGGGGGAATATCAGAGGTGGGGGGGAAATCAGTCATGCAGCAGACCCCCGCTTCTCTCATTCTTTCCACTCTCTCTCTTGCCCATTTCTCCCCCGTCCCTATGGAAATGACTGGCCTGCTATGAGTAAGCAAGTCAATACGGGGCTGAAAGTCACCCCCTACATGCCGAGGAAAAGAAAAATTAAGGCCAGATCTTGCCGTCATCCCTCAGCTAAACCCATTAAGTAGAACGATGGTTTTAAGTACAGTGATTAAGCAGATTGATGGCCTGAGCAAGGTCCCGCTCCTAATAATATACTGCAGTGTCATACCTGGGCCTCACAAAAACAAGGTGTTACCAGGCAGAAGGGAGATCATACAACAGTACTAACTGGTACGCTGACCTCTCCTTCCAGCCACTTTCAGAGTGATGTGAATCCTAAAGGTCCTGATGGGACACATGATTAGTTCCTAGACCATTGGGTAGCATCCATAATGCAGACAGAAGTAACCTTCTCCATCTTGTGAGTTATTAGGGGCTTGCCCATATGCTTGCAGCAGCAGGTCCCGGTCAGGACAGAGCTGAGCATGTCTTGCCCACCTGAGTCTGCAGGCATATTCCAGACCTGGAAGTTTAGCAAGACTGCTGTATGTCAAGCCCAGGTGCCCACTCTCAAGCTTTCTGTTGCCTGTGATCCTGAAAGTGGTCACTGTAGACTAGCTTAGAGCATCCTTACTTGTGGTCTTTTGGGTTTTGAACATACCCAAGGACTCGGGTATGTTATGCTTATCTCCGTCCTCACCAGGGTCCGCTGCTGCAGTGGTATAGACAGTCCCTGGTAAATTTTGTGCTTTCCCCTCGAAAAGATGCAGGGAAGACTGATGTTGGTACACTTGCTGTTGCTTGTAGATCAATTCATTCAAATGCAGTCATGCAGTTTATCACCTCCAGACTGGATTGCTGAAACTTGCTACATCTTTGGCTTATACACAATGGGCCCTCAGTTTGTACACAAGGGGCATGTCTACATGTTCATTAATGTGCCATAGTTACAGTGTATTAAGTTTAGTACTTGTACAATCAACTACTAAATCAACATGCAATAACTGGAGCTACTGCGGAGTAGCATCAGTGCATGGCTTTTTAGTGATGCTAACTATGTAGTAGCCTAATACTACTACACAGTAGTGTATTAGCATGGGCTTTTTCCCGTCACACTACTGTGCAGTAGAATTAGACAACTGCACGGTTAGCATCTCATGTAGATGTACCCAGTGCCCACGACCTAAGGAAGGAAACTCCAGTCTCAAGAGAGGGACTACGGAGGCATTTTCTTGAGAAGCTCAAAACAATCCAGGATCCAGCCACTTTCCAGAGTTGCTGCAAGAACACTGGATACTGCATTTCTACCCTTATGGCAATAATATGGAAAAATAGGGAAAGGGAGCCTGGCAGAAAACTCTGACATCTCTAATAGACATAGGGGCATTTTGGTCAATAATCTCCAACGCATTTATGTGCCCTTTCTTCTCACTGGAAAATAGATATGTATACAATTTACTATCTACAGCTTCAGTCCTTAAAAAAAATAGTAAAGTGATGGTCATTGTAGGTAACCTGTTGGTTTTGACATGGCCTATCTGGAGTAAAACCTGCATTAACTTCAATCAGGACAGCGTATGGTACAAAGAACTGAACTGATGAAGGGCTAAGGAAGTAGGAAAGGATTCATTCTCCTTGGAGTTTGATGAGAGGGAGGAGACTTTGATGCAAGCTAACAGAAATTAAAGAGAGTTGCCAAATATCTGGCTAAGAAAAAGACCAAATGAGAGGGAGAATAGCTTAGTGTTTAGGACAGGGACCATGAAGTCAAGAGACCTATGTCTTATTCTAGAGGCTGTCTCTCGCTGTGTAACCTTGGCCAGAAGATTTATCACTTTTGACTCTTTTACAACATTTTTATATTCAAGTTCCATATGGTGTTCAGTGAAAGGTGATGAGCAAAAAGTATTGCCAGCTATTGCTATTAATTTAGCAGTAGGTAGAGAATTCAAATGAAAATGCTTCACATTGACTTAATAGAAAATAGTAATTGCTCAAACAATAAACTACAAAATTTTGAATGAATGCTAACTGAAGAGAGGCAGCGTGCTGATGTAAGATAGTGACTCTGCAATTGTGGCTGAAGTTTTCAAAAATGGAAAACCATTTCCTTTCATTTAAGCAACACACACGGTATAGTGTCTGCCTGAGATGCCCCTTTCAAGGTAGATTGAGGGGCTAGGCAAATACAATATACAATATCCCCTTGTACTCCGCCTTGGTGAGGCCGCAGCTGGAGTACTGCGTCCAGTTTTGGGCTCCACAATTCAAAAAGGATGTGGAGAAGCTTGAGAGAGTCCAGAGGAGAGCCACGCGCATGATCAGAGGTCAGGAAAACAGACCTTACGATGACAGGCTGAGAGCCACGGGACTCTTTAGCCTGGAAAAGCGCAGGCTCAGGGGTGATCTGATGGCCACCTCTAAGTTTATCAGGGGTGACCACCAGGATCTGGGGGAACGTCTGTTCACCAGAGCGCCCCAAGGGATGACGAGGTCGAACGGTCACAAACTCCTGCAAGACCGTTTCAGGCTGGACATAAGGAAGAATTTCTTTACTGTCCGAGCCCCCAAGGTCTGGAACAGTCTGCCAGCGGAGGTGGTTCAAGCACCTACATTGAACACCTTCAAGAGTAAATTGGATGCTTATCTTGCTGGGATCCTATGACCCCAGCTGACTTCCTGCCCTTTGGGCAGGGGGCTGGACTCGATGATCTCCCAAGGTCCCTTCCAGCCCTAATGTCTATGAAATCGATGAAATATATCAAATATAAATCTAGTCGGAGTGGAGCTGTGAGTGTGCTTCAGGTCTTTCCAAGATTCCCTTAGGGTTCCTGTTTTTTTTCTTTTTATCTCACTAAGTTTACTTTCTTCTTTACAGATTGTTCCAAAAGTAGTCATGGTTTGGCTGAGCTCTGCAGAAAGGGAGAAGCAAAGTAGCTCTGCATTTTAAATGATGTTGGCTCCAGCGGTCCTCAAAGGACCAGACCCTGGCAGAGAATCACTGGAGCATATAGGTTGCTGGCTAGGCACCTAAAATACGTTTGGCACCAGGAGAAAATCAGATAAGCAGGCAGATAACTTCATCTTGTTCAGTGAACATGAACGTGGCTATGTCTGAATGTAGTTGGAGGAGATGTGTAAGGGTCGTTGGAGTCCTGCAGCGGTCACCTCTTGCAGGGCAACAACCACATCCTGGTTCCTCTACTCCCAGGAGGGGAGACAGCTAAAAATGTTGGCAGCATGATGCAGCCCAAGGAAGTAGTGCAGGCCAGTAGGTTGAGACTCTGCCCTTTTCCTAAATATTCCCTTGGACAAGTTAGTTCTAATAAGGCAATGCATCAGGAAGGGGCTTTAAGTGGAATCAACTGATGTGGGAGAGAGATGCTGCTTTGGCTGACTTTTACATTGTCTCCTCAGTGGGCGTGGATTTTTAGGTGCATGTCTTGGATGCCCAGGGCTTTGGCCAGGTGCCTTTTTGGTAACAAACTTGCATTACAAAAACAAAATCTAAATACAGTGAATCCTGTGCCCTTTTCCCTTCTGTTAGGAGGTGGGATCTGACGCCCAGCAAGTTCGGAGGTGTTCACACTTTGCAGTTTTACTTTGGGCCCTCTTTCCATATACAGCAAAGAAGAATGCAGTAGAACCACACACAAAGTTATGATGCACAATAAGAATTCAAAAGACCTTTTATCTGCCAACTTGAGTAGTATGCACAGCAAGTAGCACTGGCTTGAGGAAAAAATTGACACTCAAAGCAGAAAGATAGGAAGTGATATAAGGTAAAAGCCTCAACAAAGAGCATTTCAGATACTGCCGTCTAATTATCCCAGCTTTTTTCTTCTTCCTGTATTTATTTTTGCTCTATGGCTGTTGATAGCTCAATCTGCAGATAAACATCCAGCACTTTATTTTCTGCTTTGTTTTGTCTGTGACTATTGGAGAGATAATCCCAACGGGTCCTTTTTTATTACAGATTATCCCCGCAGAATACCCTGGCTGTAAGCACTCCATGACAGCAAGGTTATTGTAAAATGGTTCGTTCTGCCCTTTGAAGTAGAGCTATAACAACTAGAATAACTTTTATGAGGCCTTGTGGGGATCTTGTTCTTTATGAAACTCGCTGATTATGTACAGAGGGTAGAAGAAGCGTTCTTCTGAACTTTTCAAAAAATAAACGAAAGGAGGAGAGAGGATGAAAGTATTTGTTGCTGTGTGGTTGTCACACTAATGCTTTGAATAGACACTGCAGTTGTCCTGCGAGAAACCCTTTGTTTCTGGCATCACGCAGACACACAAGTACACTGTCCTGCTTCAAGCCCCTCTGAAGTATGCCACAAAACGTGTGCTAACACTTTCCCGGGACGTCCTCTGGTACATCTCTATGGTTATTGCACTTCATTCGAGGGATGAACCTGTTGGACTGTGTGTTCTGGCTGGCAGAAAGGCAGCCAGTGTAATGGGCATAAAGGGCAATGTGTGTAAATGGCTGTGCCACTACTGTTTTGATCTGGGTCAAACCTTAATACCATCAGTTCTGGGTTAAATGAGATGTCTGTTGCCAGCATAAGCATGAGGCATTCTGCTGCATCCAGCTCGTTAGAGCTGCTCCCCTAGCAGACAGAATTTAGAGAAACATGGGGATTGCTTTAAATTGCAGCAGTTAACTGTGCTTACTGGGAATTACTGAAATGAAATTTGCTTTCCCCCTTCCTGTTTGGTCAAGCCATGAGTTAACCCCGAGAGGGCCACCAGTTTGACGGTGCTGATGTAAACCATGCCTCTGCTGCAGTACAGATGCAGGGAACAGGAATATCTAAGCAGCAGGGGTGATGGAAAGCATTATGTAAGATTTCTGTCCTTTCTTTGGACATGCTGTCCCCTCCACCTGCCTCTCTTTAGTTGCTCTCTGTGCTATGGATGCATAGCAAAGCACTAAGGAAGTGTAAAAGGGAAATATAAGGCTCAGGAAGTCGTGGTCCTCACCGCTCCCCAAAAAAGTTACTTCAGGGTTTTCCAGCAGGCCTAAAAACTAACTGCAGAAAATCACAGCCTGCACCAGTGCTGTGAGACCTTCAAAAGCAAACCTTGGAAAACTTCAGGTCAGCTTTAAATGAAGAAGAGCTTTAGTTATGGTGCTGCAATAGTCTGAACTTTTATCTATTGATTAAATCGTACATGAGGAGGGGAGCTAAGGAGGGCAAGGAAACCATGTCTACTGAAGGAGTCTTCTAAGCTGTCTCTTGCCAGGTAGCCCGGGAATTTGTTATTTCTGGAACTGTTTAAAAAAAAACCCAACCCAATCCCCCACCCTCTCGCTGATCTCAAGAACTATCTTGAACCTGCCACAGAAAAGAGATGCTGATGAGACACTGGCTTCTAAGGTTGCGAAGGTCAGAATTATTAATTTCCCAGTGGTAAGAGTGTCTTCAGAAGCAGCATGTGAAACCTTGCTTTTGTACATGGTTTCTTGAAGGAGGACACTATGGGGAAGGGAAACGTGTCAGCAAGAGCCTCTTTCTTAATGGGAGGTGTGGGGAAATGCTTGACAGAGGAGAGGAAAATCAGAACATCGATGGGTAATTGGAGCAAGCTGTGTCGTGGATTCTGGCCGAGTATTCCTGGAGCGTACGACCTGCGCGTTTCATTGTCATGGAAGAAAAAAATTAGGACAGGAAGTTGCATGGCTGGGGGGGTATCGGAATAAGCTGTATCCATTTGCCTCAAATAAAAGAAGTTTGGTTTGGAATTTGTTGGTCTTCCAGTAATAGGTTTTATAATCTTAAATTATGCGTCACCATCTATCCATCAAGTGAATGAGGGGACACAGATTTATAACACTAAGGTCAGTTAACCATTGGAACAGGCACAAAGAGAGACTGTCTACCACTTGTCTTTTAGAAAAGCATTATTTCTTCATTTTAAACATATGCTGTAGCCCAGCCCCAAGTTTTAGGTTCGTAGGGTGTTAGTTTATATTTTGCTGCAGTGAGACTGGAGGGCGAAAGTCTACAACTAGGCAATCATCTCAGAGCGATTCCCTTTCTGCCTAAATCTTTTCATCTTCTAGCCCTCAACACCATAAACTGAATGCCTTTAGCTCCCTATAAAAGGGCATTTTGAGTCGGTGCTTTTTATTCACAAATGTATGATCATAAAATTAAAAGCCCTTCATTCACCTCCAGTACCCAAGACATTTTGTTAATAATGTTGCCAAAGACAGAACTTCCCTCTTGTGGACATGTTGGAGAAAGTCCTGATGACAGCGGTGAAGATGGTTTCGGGGCTGGGGTACATGACTTGTGAGGAGAGGTGGAGGGAGCTGAGCTTATTTAGCTTGGAGAAGACGGGATTGATGGTAGATTGAATAGCAGCCTTCAACTACCTGAATGATGGTTCCAAAGAGGCTGGAGCTGAACTGTTCTTGGTGGTGGCAGATGACGGGACAAGGAACAATCAGCTCAATTTGCGGCAAGGAAAGTTTAGGGAAAACTTTCTCACTAGGAGGGTGATGAAGCACTGGAACAGGTGACCCAGTGGAATCTCCATCCTTGGAGGTTTTTGAGGCCTGGCTCAACAAAGCCCTGGCTGGGATGATCTAGTTGGGCCTGGTCTTGCTTTGAGCAGGGGTTTGGACTAGATGTGACCTCCTGAGGGCCCTTCCAGCCCTCATTTTCTATTATTTTAATTCTGTGGGTGAAACTAAAGCAGTATTGAAATCAATGGGTGTTTTGCTGTTCACTTTGGAGTCCAGATCTTATCCTGTGACTTTTCTGCTGTTCTGAGTAGTAAAGAAGAAGGTCCTTTCTCTGAATCCCATCTACGTCTAGTTTCATCCTTTTTATAGCTTTACTCTTACTCAAGTACGTAGCCCTTCCTCTCTCTCTTTTTCTTTCAATATGGACCACTTTGTGTCATGCTGGGCCATCGAAGGGACATTCTGCAAGGTGGGAGGCAGTCAGCTAGCCCTAAATGTGTAACCTCATGGAGGGCATGAGGGGAAAGGGGTTTCAGTCTCTGGTGTTACAGTGTTTTTGTTGCTGACAAGTGTTGTGTGTACCACCCTTGGAAGAGCTGCACATTTTTGTACTTTTACCTTTTTGTCTTTAATATTTTTGTAATAAGTTTAAAAAGTCAAACATCTTCCGTGTGCATGCGCACACACATGCATGCACACACTTTTTGAGTGGATTTTGAACTGCACAAATGTATTGGATCAGCCTCTTCAAAGATGGTCCCTCTGTTCATTGATGGAATAAATACAGTATCAGGGCAAACTTGTCTTGATTGTCCTTCTATGGGTCCAAGTCAATGCGCCATAATCATAGGCTGAAAGTTAAGCAATTGCTTAAGAGCTTTCCTGATTTATGGGTGATGTGTCTCAAGCCACAAATCTGTACAAGGAAAGACGCTATCCCTCTCATGAAGAGCTGAACTACATGGTTGCTTCATCCTTAAATGATCGCAGTCTTTTGTGGTCCCTGGTTGTGAACTTGCCCAGTCAACTCAGGCATGTTCAACTGAGCAGCTTGGATCTGTGCCACGCATCAGCAATATAGGAGTACTCTCCTATCCAGAACCTGCTGTATCTCAAACTTATGGAAAGGAAAATGTGTTTTACATAGTGTCCATTGACGCATACATATGAGACGGAAAGCTGTGGCTGTGTAGCACCGTGCTGGACGCATACAGCGGGCTAGCCCTGCTGATTACATTACTGCAGCGATAAGGCAAAACATTCTCCACATCAGCTGCTAATAAATGGTGCCACAGGCCTGCAGGTGATGCATCATTGGTCATCCTTGGCATCCTTGTATTTACAAGTTGATGAGGCCCTAATTCATTGAGTCCTCAGGAGAAAGAGCCACTGATGCAGAAAGTGACTAAATTCTCCCACTTGCTCAAGGGTCCCAGAGCCTTGTGGGGGGATGAGAAGGGAAGTAATGAAGGACATAGATAATGCACGGACATCCCCCCCCCCTTTTAATATAATAAACACGTTCTACAATTGTTCAAAAATAATTGGGATAATTTTGCATTGAGCATAATGAATACTGGGAGGAGATGGCAGTGAAGCAATAGTTGCTTGCTGAAGAGATGAGTGTATAAGTTCAGGCTCCTCCTACCAAATATAACCCATATAAAAGCAATGCTTCTAACCTATGAGACTTATTCAAGTGTTTGTGCTGTGTTCACATTTGGAATATAAGCCAGATCCTTGTACAGAAAACTTAAGAAACCATTTTTCCCCACAGATTTTTCTTTATCAGTTTGTCTTCTGCATGTGTTGCACTTGTATTTCTCTGTACATTAATCTTATTTTTCCCAGGCAAATGAACCACATTTTTATAACGTTTCATTGTACAGATGGCTGGCTAAAGTTTCAGTTTGGTGCTGCCCTTCCCTGTTTCGCTTTAGTAATCCCTGTATCTGATTTTGGATGAGCCAAAGTGAGTATAGCATTTAGGCTCTGGCCATGTTATTGCTCTACAGCACATCCTTGTGCTATTTTGTGCATTTTTTTAAATCCCTCCTCAGCACACCTTCGCAGTCGCTTCAATTTTTTTTCAACCCCTTCAGTACACAGAGCACTTGCAAAGCAGCTGTCTCCATGCATGTTAACAGTTATTAAAATTACATTCTACCCCCATCAGATATGAAATGTGCAGTGGTGGGGAATATCATTAAAATCCTATCAGGAGGCTTTCTTTTGCTATTAATGAGCAAGCGGTTGGCCTTTGATGGCCTTGATTTGTATATCTAGTTTTGGGAGTTGCTTACAAATGAAGTAACCAAATCATTACCTTCTTCTGGTATTCACTGAAAGACAATTAACCACAATAATACTATCTGATGGATATAATGTGTACCTCATTAGGAATGCTATTTGTCTGCACTGTGGAGAGTATGACAGTTTGTGTTGAAATACGTCTTAATAATCTCTTCATCACAATAAGGAATTTCTTCCCTATGCTATTCCTTGTTTTAAAATGGCTTTTTTTAACTACCAGGCTTTTACCTATTGCATAGTATAAAATGTGTTTCTTGTTTTCATTGTCAACTTAATGTTCTTTTTTTCCCCTCTGTAAACTATTACTATAATAGAAACATTTATTTAAATCAGCTGGTGCATTAGACTTACCAAAGGTTGTGTGCTTGGAATTACTTTACATTTTAATTAGAACTGCAGCAATCTGTTAGCTAGAGCTGAACCCTGATGAACAGGAGTCTGTAGGCATGTTTGGAAATGCTCATGAATTCTCTGCCATTTGCCTAATGAGCTGTCGGAAAGCTTCCATCAGTAGTGTCAGAAATTTGTTTGAGGACCCTCCAGACATGTTAAAGAAGCTTGAACAGCAAGGACCAGTGCAAAGTGGATGCCATTGGGCTAAAGACTTTCTGGAAAGGCCTGTTTGTGGTCTTATAGGGTAAATGAAAGGTCAAATTTCAGCATTTACTGTGGAGAGGTGTCGGTGAAGTGGGTAAAATCTGGATGATAAAGTCTGACTTCTCCATAGCTTTCCATATGGTTTCCTCTAGAAAAGAACAAGTGTAATATAACTTAAACAAGAAAAAAAACAAAAGGACTGGGTAGTATTTGGAGAGTAGTAGTGGGGACTTGTTGTCATTGGCAGCCCCTCACAGTTGAGGATGATTGTCTTTCTGATTGCCTTGTCTGTGGGTCTGAGGATCAACAAGCTCCATTGTAGTTTGGGCACGCATTTCCATGTGGGGTGGTTGGCTCTGGATTCATGGCTCGGTTCATGACACGCTATTTCTGCTGCTCCTGCTTTTCCATCTCCTGTTGTCATTGTGAGGTCTTAAAGTACTGAGATCCATTTGGAGTGGTCCTAGGTGATAGTCTCCCATGAGTTGATGTCAAGATTGCATTTTTTTCAAGTTGGCCTAGAGGTCAACCTTTGAAGCATGTTCTCTGCTGTTCTCTTGAGCATATGCCTTGACTGATCTAGGAGAATAAAACTTGCTTGGGGAGTCTAGAGTCGGACATCTGTATAATATAATGTAGCTGGCCCAGTGAAGTTAATGTTGGATGAGAATTGCCTTGATGCTCATGGTGTTGACCTGTGAGAGGATTGTCTTCCCACTGGATTCAAAGGATCTTTCACAGGCAGCATTGATGGTACTTCTCCAGTGACTTAAAGCATCTCCTATACATTATCCACATCTCGGCTTCATATAGTAAAGTAATGATCATGACTGCTTTAGGGGGAATGCAGAAATAGCAGCAGCTGCGCTGCCAACCCAACCACTGCCATGCCATTGATAATGAAGCCACTGATGATACCCAATGCACAGCTCTTGCCCTGGGCTTTCAAGTGCCCAGTTACACCTCTGTGTGGGAGTGGGCTTTTACCCTTTATTGAATCAGCCATAACATAGGAACTCATGCTTTTCTAAAGGATCACTGCAAATATACAAAGTGAAGCAAGGGCATAAATGTCTTCAGAATTGGAGTCAAAGTCTGCTATAATTATTTCACGTAGTGAAGTGAGTGAAATATCTGTGCACCTTAAGCTGAGACCTGAAGCTGTATCACAAGAGACCCTTCACTGCTTCAAACTCCATTGAAGTGACCAGCTCGTGGAATAATTTTGATTTTTCTCCTCCTTTATGCCACTTCACTCTTGGCCAATGCCTGACAGGGTGGGTCCTGGGTTTTCATACCACTTTGCTCAAGTTCTACCTTTCTTATAGGCCAGTGATTTTCAACCTGTGGTCTGTGGATCCCTGGGGGTCCACAGATGATGTCTAAGAAATCTGCAAAAGATAATTATGATCTATCAAAAAGCATGAGAGTGCCCACACTTACAATTCAGTGGGGTCCACACTTCTATTTGAAATTTCTAGAGGGGTCTGCACCTGCATTTGACATTTTATAGGGGTCCACAAATTAAAAGAGGGTTGAAAACCACTATTCTAGACTATACAGGGCAAATACAATTCCAGATACTGAGGGCAATCCTAAGGCTCATTTCTTATATATTTCCTGGAAAAAAAATCAAACATATAACACTATTAAAATGTAGGCCAAAATAATCTACCAGTCTTCATAGATAATTCTGAAGTCAATACGTTGCAGTTACAGTGGGGAACAGGGATGAAAAGATGCAAAGCTTTCATTTTAGGTTTGTTGCCAGAATTATTTGCTCAAACATTTCCATTCCTTTTCCTTATGACTTGTAAAATACTGAAAAGATGCCATGTACTATAAATAACATTAAACATGTTAAATATATTGTACAGAGCTTTCTCCTTGTACAAAAATGTCATTCTTGTGCAGCATGGAGCATCATGTACTTTTGTGTCGCATGGCTGCAGAGGGATACGAAGGCCCAGGGGGGTGGGAATAAATGGTTTTTGATGCATAAGCAAATAACTGGGGGGGGGGAAAGATTATAAATATTAGATCTGACTTGGTGGAGAGGCAGCTAGGAGTAATATTGCTTCCTTGATCTGCATGCAGATAAAGGAATACAGGGGCTGACTTCTGTAATTTAATAGCTTATACTGAACTGACTGGTGCCATAATCAGCTCATGTGACCCTTGTGACACATCTACATCACAAATGTGTGGTGCCCTCGAACACATTATATGGCTACATTTAGGCTTCTCAGGCTGTCCCACCCTTTTCCTTTGCTTTTAAAGTATCGCAATATGCCTGATCTCAAATGAGGCATGAGGAGTCATGCTTAATTTAGGAAAATGAAGCTCATAAAGGTCAATGCACCTATGCATGTACCTTAAATGCATTATATGTAAAAGAGCCTTTCAAGTGACATAAGACTCAAAAATATGAGAGATATTGATAAACATAAATATCAGCTGGGTGTCTTAGCCCAAGTGAAAATTATTTTGGATTTGGGTACCAAAATGCTCTTTGTGCGCACAAAAAAAATCTCCTTTGAGTAAAATTGTCATTTAAAACAGCAGAAGTGTTCATCGAACTCTTTCAGCAGAGATCTGCATGCCATTGACTTGAGGACCCCATTGTCACAGTGATTATATGTTAAAATCCCTGAGTAGAGGCAGGCTAGTAATTCTTAGTAAGATTTCATCTACATTTATAAGAAGGATTTACCTTTTTCAACTCTGATCTCAAATGCAGTGCTAAGCTTTTTTAGAGTTAACTAGCAACATATCTTCCTGTGGCATTTGTGTGGGCAGAAGAAAATGGTTTCATGTGGTACTACACCTACATAGATCAAAATCACAATAGCTAATTGTCTTCCTTTAAATAAGGTCACAGTGACCTTCATTAATGACAAAAGAGTGAATGTGTCTACAATACTGGCTTTGGACCAAAATCCACTCTCTGTTACCCAAGTTATTTTGTTTACACCCTGCCCCCCAGCCCAGCATATTCATAAAATTAAGTTGGAGTAGATATTGTCCAAGATGTTTGGGGGTATCAGATATGAGATTTTTTAGCAAGTGTTAAAACCTAATTATGAAAATTGGATGACTTTAGGTGTCCATGTAGGTAATCAGCAGTTGGATTTGAACAGTTTGGCCAACACATCCATTTTATATTCATGTACACACATTTTTTAGATGGGCTGAGTTTTTCTGAGCCTAATTCTTATAAAATTAAAATGAAATGATCAGACAAAGGTCTTTGGGTAAATCTGGTATCTTTTATTAGAAACTCAAAGTGTTGGAAAAAATCTTTTTTGCAAGTTTTGGTGCCCAAAAGCTTGCTAAGAAGTTTTTTTCTAACTATTTGAGTTGGTCTAATAAAAGATACCGGATTTATCCAAAGAACTTTGTCTGCCTATGTCACTGGACCAACCTGGCTACAACGTGCACCCCTGAAAAATGAAATGATTTCATTCAAGTGACGAAGGACGTTTGTGGCTGAAAGCTCGCTAAGAAGATTTTTTTTCAATTGTTTGAGTCAGACTAATAAAAGATACTGGGTTTGCCCAAAAAACTGTCTGCCTATGTCCTTAGACCAACACGGCTACAACTTACAGCCCTGAAACACTCAAGTTTGGCATAAGAATATATATTTAATACAGTAACTAGACATTTGCTAGCCCTTATATGATAGGCCAGCATTTTGTATATCTTTATGTACTTCTGGTTGACATCTTTCTTTCTAAAGAGGGATAAATAGATCCCTTGTATGCTTGCTGAAATGTCAAGTATATCATTTGGACATGATGGATAAACAACATTTATTGACTGTTAACAGCTGGGTAGACTGGTTGTGACCCGCGCTCTTTTGTGAAGAGGTGGAAAACACCCCAGGGACCATCATGATAAAGCTGTTCTTAAAGCAGTTGTCACCATGGCTTTTATGGGATAAATAAAACAATTAAGGATGTGGATACTTGTGTCAGTCATACCAGGTGTTAGCTTTTTTCCCTTCCTTTAACAAGACATCATTTGCCATTAATTAGCATGTTTTTAACTGGGGTTTCTATGACTGAGTAGCTGGTAATAATATATAGACTAAGGAAATAAGTACTGAAATATGCATGTTTTGCTTTAAAAAGTAGTTGTATTAAAAATATTGTTTCCCGTTGGAAGCGTGCCTTGTGTTGAAAATTGTTCTTGATATATGTGCAAGCTGTAACATTTTCCTTTACATGAGCAACATTAAGCTAAAAAGGTCAAATATATATTAGCCTTCTGCAAATTGCATTGGTCCATGTTCTATCTAATTATGGTGGCTTCTCCTTTACCTTGTTGCTTTTTCCAGGAAGACGTAAAGTTTTTTCTTTTTTCTTCCTGCCTTTACTACAGATGACAGTGGTGCATTAATATGATGGATAGCTTTAATTTCGATTAAGTGTATGTATTCTGACCTGACATAGGACAATGGAATATTCAACTAGATTATTCCTGCAAAGGTCATCACTCCCATTGGGTAATAAGACTACCAGTTTGTTAGGGACCCCCAGAAGGGGAAAATGGTTGTGAATTCTCTATCTGAAATAGCAAATAAAGGTGGCAGAGGGCAGGCGAGGGGGAAGCCCCGAAAAGGGTGTTCAACTTCCATTAACAAAAGGCATCCAGATAGACATACTGGACCTGAATGTCTATGGTTGTTTCCCTTGTTAGGTCATATTTATCAGTTTAAAATGCTGATGCAATTCACTGTTGCCTTGATTTAGCTGTGCTTTGCATCTCCATTGCATGGATGATCGTGAATATATAGAGTGTAAGAAGAGGCCAGTCTGTCTCATGTAATCCTGGTATCCTGTAAACAGACTGTTTATACTCTTATTCTGCCATATATAAAATTATATTATAAAGTGCTCACCAATTTAATTAATTAACCCTCCTTGCCCTTCTTGTTACGGCACTGATCTTGCTCCACTTCTTAATGTTATACAGGGGAGAAAAAAAAAAGCCTCATCTGCTGTCTTGAAGTCTGACCATCCTCTCAGATATGCCGAACAAGTACCTTACAGGGGTTATTATGTATAGTCTCATTGCAAATCCACCTATGCAGGGCATACTTGCACTGAATTTCTTTACATACAACAGCACATGCTTTCATTTAATACCATAGTAATGTATACAATGCACTTGCCTTTGCTAAAGGATATTCTGTGATCAGGGTGATCTGAAAGGAGAGGAATGCCAGGGGGATATCTATAAGTATTATGAAGCACATAAAAGGAGAGACAAAATTACAAGGTAAGGGGAATACAGAAATGAGGGAGAAAAGGAAAACCCTTGTATAACTCAAACACAGTGTACCATTATGGCAAATAAAAATGCCTGGTGGGAGATTATTTCTTCATCTCTCATTCTCTATTTTATTCCCTAACTGTTCCCTTTCCTTAATTAGAGCTAGTTGAAATACTTTTATTGGAAAGTAGTTTTGATGAAAATGAGATGCCGTTACGTTGAGAGTAAAAGTGTTCAGTATTTTTTTTTAATGCTATGTTGGGAATCAAGGATGATGTCCCAGTTAATTGCAGTGTGTTTTGCTATTTGATCTCAAATAGATCATTTTGGTGATGACATTTCTATCAATAAGCACCTTCTTAAATTAAAAAAAAAATTGTTTTGGAAAATGAAAAAGAGAGAAAATGGGGGGGAGGGGGGCAAAAAGGTTCCATGCGAAAATAGTTAACATTTTTTCTAGTTCGAGCTTGAAGTTTTTCCAAGTTAAAAAATATATATGCATCTTATGATTTGTAAGGAAAGCCCTCCTGTGTGTTAAGCTTTTGATGAATAATCATGTAGCAGCAAGAATATCGTGCGACTTTGATACCAAACCATGCCACCCAACTAGTCAGCGCTGAAGGGCAGCCATTAATGTCAGCCATTTCATGGGAAATCCACAGTTGGTAAATTGTTAATTGAAACTTCCTGCTGCCAGCTTACAAACAACAAATGCATCAAGATGGATCAGAAATCATTTGTGAATGATTTCCTGAACAGAAGAAAGGCCTATGTTTGTGGGATAAACTGCTCCAAATGAGTAACAGCTCAGTCGCTTCTGAAAAGTCGCTATCTAGGCCATCGTTAAGGAAAAGCAATTCTGCATGCCTCACCCTCTCCATGTCATGAACTCAGCGACTGAGGGCACTGGGGAGGGTTAGCTGAACAAATGGTGGGTATTCTTCTCATGCATAGCTAAAAAACTTAGGGCAGAGGGTAATAGAGCATAGCTTCACTTCTTAAATGTATCACTGTAGCTAGAGGGCTGATGGCATACTTCAAAGAATGAACTAAAAACAGCAAGTCAGGCACTGACAGGACTTCTGCTGTAACCTCCAGACCAGACATTTATTTTGATGACTAAAGTAGAAATATTTGGTTCTAGATCAGAGGGTAGTTTGGCTGCCAGGCTGGTTCTGCTTTGGTAGGAGAGGAACCCTGCTGAGCGAGACTGCACGCCACTATGTGCTGAGCAATAACCTTTCCATCCGAAGCAGATCACAACGGGTCCATGCTCCTGATCGGGGTGTCTGGGTTCTACTTTTACATCCAAAAATATATATATTAAGCAGTAGCTAAAGATGAACTGTGACGATCAAAGGAGAAAGATCGCGTGTGTGCTATTATTAGCAACAGCAAGTGATGTGAATGTTAGCTATTCCTCACTGCTGCAGACATTGTTCTTTAGCCTTCAACAAAAAGATGCTTTTTTTTCTTGCTGGCTTTTTTTTTTTGCTGACTCTGGCCTCTGCTGCAGAAGGGCTTTCACCAATGAAGTAGTTGGGTCGATCAGCACCAGGAATAAATTCTCTAGTTGAAAAATCAACTAACAGTCGTCTCTAGTGATTAAACACCATGTCAGTAAGAATCTAGTTTGCTTGTGATATGGAGTAGAACATAATGTGTTCAAATAAATGCAGGCTCATAATCCATTGTAATAAACCCCATAGTACCAGGATCTGGAAGGGCACGTAATGCAGTAGGTAAATATTGAGGAGACAGTTATGTTCACCTTAATACCCGGTGGTTGTCATTGCTCTACAAAACACAAAGGAAAAAGGATTTAGCTGTTGCATATTTAAGAGGGGGAGCATTTTCAGCTGGGAGATGGCAGTTTATCATTTAGACACGTCAGGCATTTGCATTGCATTATCTACCGTACCGTACAAGTGCAGTGTGTTTAAAGGCAAAATATCAACCTTTGATAATTTAGATACTGTTCCTTCACCCTTTGCATTCCTAAGGGAGCTTTCTGCTCTCTTTGGTGAGACTCAGATCAGGCCCTGAGAGACTGCATATTTTTCACTTGCCGTAATAGACTGTTCATCTGAAAATATATTCAGATAATCTTCATGGCTTGGTGAACATAACCGAGCAGTTAGCTACTAGTAGAGAACCTGATGACTGTGTCAGGTCTGTCTATCTTGGGTACGTGTCTGCTGACTTGTCAGGACAATATCTGAGAGCCAAACTCAGTCTTTCGACAGACTTTGGATCCCCGTCCTAAGCTATAGCATATTAAGGACCTCCCACATGCCACCATCTCCTTTTATACAAACTTGATATAAAGGCAACTGCATCAACTAAGCAGTAAATAATTCAGATCAAATACATAGGGCCACACCCTGAAACTTCTGTTATTACTGATCTAATAATGGTTTAATTATTGGATGTACCATTCCTGATTTAAGGAAATATTTAAACATTGTTTCTGAATAGGTGTACCTTCCTAAATCAGGCCTCAGTGAGGGTTATCGTGTTATGTATCTTGGCATATTATATATATACTTTGAACGAAAGAACACACTTTAAAAGAGCTGAGAATAACTAAAAAAAAAAAAAAAGTTATTACGGTAAACGTCTTTCCACAAGTGTTTCTGGATTTTATTAAATACCATTTTCATTTTAATAACTTTCAGTTGATTTTGATCTCTGTGTGCGTGAATTCGCTATGGTGATTAAAGTTTGTTGTCAATCTTTCTGCATTTTCATGTCAACTTTTAAAGAATAACTCAATAAATGTGCAATACCTAACATTATTTATATTTACAGTAAATATGCTATTTCTATTTCCATTCCTGCTCTCAGCTCAAAACTTACTTAGTTGCATAAGAAAGTGTTTTAGTATAGATTCACAATGGTTATGTCTAACTAACCAAAGAGCATAGTGGAAAATTACTCCCCTGTACATTTGTGTACAAAATCACTCCTATTAAGCACAGTAAGATATTTTATGAGGGGTTTTTTTGGATCTATGCATATAAACATCTATATTCAGAAACAAATTTTAAATTGTTGCTACAGCTGAAATATTTCAACAACGCTAGCAATTTTAGTTGCTATTTGCGCATGTTTTCTGAGCAAATATTGCAATCAGCTGCCGCGTTTCTGAAAATAAATATCAGTGGCAGTTAGCTCAGTCTACTGAGCCACATAAATTTAGCTGATATTAAAATGCTGGCCACAGGAAAGGATTTATGACTTAAGAAGTCTAATTATTGACTCAGTTCACACCCCATGCAAACAAGTCTCAGCAATGAGTGACTGTTCTGGCCTAGCTTAATTGCCTGGCTTTGATTTTTATATCAAAAGAAAAGCCATACATACCTCCTGCTCAAATTATCATATTTCACAGCCACCCTGTCTCCAAGAGGGCCACCACTAGTTTTCGGTGCAACTTATGATTTCAGAATAATACTGAAGTTGGATGTATGGGGCACACAGATCTGATGGTGGCGTGTCGCACCGAAGTAAATTCCTATGCATGAAAATCTCATTTATTTCACCATTAACTCTATGCCCAGATCAAGTGAAGTACACTGTCTATAAAACTGTGAATGTTTCCCATGCAGCATGTCTGCTTTTTTTTTTTTCAATGAAAATCCATTCTTTTTTTTAATTGTAACCACTATTGAAATGAGATTTGCCACCAGCACCTGGCAAGCTGCTTCAGAAATTTGAAGTAGACTGAAAAGCTGTACTTCCAAGAAAAGCTTGGGGGGAAACTACATTTTGTGCTACATATTCATGCATGTCACTTCATTAAAGCGAGTGCCATAAAAGCCAGCCCTGTACAGCAAGTTCTGCTGTTTAAGAAAGTGTTAACTTAATGCCAGCTGTCAAAGTAGTACCAAGTTAAAAAAAAACCAAACCACCCCCCCCCCACCAGCAACAGACAAACAAACATAATGAACAGTTAAATAAAGCATTGTCACTCCATCTTTGTAAGCCTCACTATTTAAGTTCATTAATGGTAATATTTTTTCCTTCATATATCACAGAACCCATTAATAAGGGATCTTGCCAGAGCACAGGTTATACGTTGTACTGTATCAACATTTATTGTTGGCTTGATTTGGCAGCTTTATAGTCGTAGTTTCATAAGCCGGGTAATACGTTTCTATTTTTTTCAACAGATGGGTGATAATGCAGTTTGCTGAAACAGTACCTGCTCTTAAAAGGGGAATTTGTTCCATTTGATTTATGTTAGTCAGTTTTGAATGATGCAGGGTCTAATGACAGGTTATTTTTCACGCGATGGAGTGCATCTCTTACAAACACAATGCACGTTGTCCATGTGTAGAGGACTGTCAAATGGTGCAAAATAATATTTGCTGGAGTTGTCAACTAAAAATGAAAAGGAAATGCTTAGTGATGGCAGGTCAAGTACCCCAGCTATTTAGATAAGAAATATTTCATGTTCTACCAATACTTAATAGCTACTTAGCATCCTTCATGTGCAATGCCAACCAGGGGTTGGATGTCCAAACTCTAGAAATAATTCATGAGTTGCATGACTACATATGCAACAGAAAAAGAAACTAGAAAGAAGGTTAATTTTAATAAAAATGAAAGACAGACAACTAAATATTTTTTAGGATCTAAGCCAGACAGACTTTGCCATCCCTTTCTTACCAATCGTATTCAGTACTTTGCTGGTGTCAGCATATAGCATGCGGTTACGTAACTAATGGATGCAAT
This sequence comes from Crocodylus porosus, assembly GCF_001723895.1. Classification (NCBI taxonomy): domain Eukaryota; kingdom Metazoa; phylum Chordata; order Crocodylia; family Crocodylidae; genus Crocodylus; species Crocodylus porosus. Next base: position 8,005,827 of record NW_017728924.1, on the reverse strand, counting down.
GAGAGTTAGGTGACTAAATACCTAAAGGCCTAAGTGCCTAAATGGTATTTCCACTCCGAAAATGTAGTTATTAAATAGACTTTTACCTGATTTTTCTTGAGCAAGAAATATTTTGCATCAGGGATCCTAATGGAATCCTTTTCCAGGAACTTCATGGTGGTTTCAATTTGCCACCATGTGCTTGTTTCACAAGAGTACATTTGAAAATACAAGATGTTTAAAACAAACTGTTCAAATTGAAGAAAGCATGACTGAAAGGACTAAATACAGAGGACTTAATTTATTGGGAGATGTAATAGGGACAATCACTTCTGCTCTTTCCCTTTCTAAGGTACAGGGTATATATAGCCCAGAAAACTGTTTGCAAAGAGCAGTCTAAAATGTTTGGTTCTTGAATCATTGTTCAAGCACCTGAAGAAGTGGCACCCTTAGTCTGCCCAGTTCATCCTCTTCTGCCAAATCTCCATTTCTGTAAGCAGCCCACACAAAGACAAGAAATCGTGAGGAGGAAAGGAAAAAGCCAATTATGGATTTTTTTTTTTTTTAAATAATGCGAGGAAAGTAATCTTAATGGGACCAAAAACAGGTTTATTAAATGACTGATGGAGGATAATTTTAACATAGAAATGGGCACTTGAACAGCCAGTACAGAGGAGACAGCCTAGAAGCAGATGAATATACTCTCCAACGCTAGTCACACTATACAACAGTGAGCTACACCCTGTCAGTGGCCAAACACAACAGAGAGACAGATGCAGCAGCAGGATGCTAGCCACATTGAAAAAAGAAGCACGTAACCTAGGCTGGCAGTACATATGCACTGCAGGATGCCAAGTAAAAGGAATGTCCCATGACATTGAGCCGTTGACCACTACCCACTGGGCCTGGCAATCCAGCCAGCTTTCTATGCACCTGACAGTCCATTCATCCAACCCATACTTCCTCAGTTTCCTTGCAGGAATGCTGTGGGAGATGGTACCAAAAGCCTTGCTTAAGTCAAGGTTTGTCATGGCCACTGCTTTCCCTGCATCCACAGAGCCAGTCATCTCATCATTGAAGGCAACCAGGTTGGTCAGCCAGGACTTGCCCTTGGTGAATCCAGGCTGACTGTTCCTAATTACCACCACCACCTCCAGGTGCTTAGAAATGGATTATTTGATTATTTGACCACTAGCTGGTCTCTCCAGCATTTGCACGAGGAAGTTGTCCCCAACACTCTCCAAAAACTTCCTGGATTGCCTGCTGCGTTGCCCTCCCAGCAAATGTCAGGGTGACCAAAGTTTCCCATGAGAACCAGGGCCTGTGATCTGGAAACTTCTGTTACTTGTCTGAAAAACCCCTCATCAACCTTATTCTCCGGGTCTGGAGGTCTATAGCAGACCCCCACCATGATACCGCCCTCATTCCTCTCCCCCCTAACCTTAACCCAAAGACTATCGAAAGACCTATCTCCAATTTCATACTGGAGCTCTGAGCAATAAAACAGCTGTTTTACATAAAGCACAACAACTCCACCTCCTCTTCTCCCCTGCCTATCCTTCCTCAGTGGTTTGTGCCCATCCATGACCATGCTCCGGTCATGCAAGCTCCCACCAAGTCTGTTATTCCGATCACGTCATAGTTCCTCGACTGTGAGGACTTCCAATTCTTCCTGGTTGTTTCCCAGGCTCTGTGCATTCATGTACAAACACCTGAGGTGCCCTACTTTCTCTGGAAGAATGAGGCTTCCCCCATGGCCCCCTCTTCCTTTTGCCTCTTCCAGGTCCCCTGTTTCCCCACTTACCTCAGGGATTTGTTCTCTACTCCTCTTCAAATTTAGTTTAAAGCCTTCCTCAAGAGGTTAGCAAGCCTGCCTGCAAGGATGCTCTTCCTTCCCTTCATCAGGTGGATCCCGTCACTTCCTAGCAATCCTCTTTCTTGGAACAAAATCCCATGGTCAAAGTGAAGTTTAAAATTTGCTCACAGCAAAATGTAAATGAGTGTAGAGCAAGCTGCCTATCAAAATGCCTACTATGATAAACAAATCGGAGAACTTCTGCAACAACAGGGAAAAAAAACAAACGGATTGAAAAAGGATATATAATGTCAAAAGTATGGTTGAAAACAATCCTGCCTGACACACAACATCAACTGCATGGAGCAGAACTCACATATAGCTAGGTCTATAGCACAGGTCTAAAGAAAGATATTGATAGCATATGCAGGGATACAAGACCAGGTTGTCATTAAACGATGCAGACATCTGAAGCTACATTTCTATGTGAACTTCTATGGAAGGAAAGGATTTGGCTGAGAGCCTTCATAGACAGTGCTATAGGTCCTATTCAACTTAATTTGCATTCTGATTTACAGAATCCACCCACAAAATAAAAGAAAAGCACAATAAATTAAATGAAACACAAGGAGTTTCCCTTTGACAGGGTTAAAACTCAACAAAGCTATGAGTTGGGGACTGAATTGGGATCTGAAACAAGCCCCAATAAGGTCCCTGGCCCCAACAAACTGTACGCTGATTTTCAGAGGCCCAGCTGGGCTTTTAACTCCACCTGCAGCATGTAGACCCCAGGATCAGGCTGCTTGGACAGATGTCTTTTGGGTCCTCGGGCTACACCATGGCGGATCCTGACACTTAGGTGAGTGTCAGGATCTGTCATGAGCCAGTCCCAACCAGCCACACGTTCAGTTTAAGGCAGGGTACAGACAAGCCACAAAGTCATTACTTATTATATGTGGAATACCTTTGTGGCTTGTTAACTGTATTATTATGCCTCAAACTAGCTTGGATGTGTGGCTGGATTACTATTTAAGGCATGATTAACCTGTTTGTTGCATCCCAAATGTCAAGTGTGTTGGAGGCCTTGGTCACATTTGGGGGGGGGGGGGAGGGGGACCAAAGATTTTAGTTCTTACCATCTGAAAAACAGAGTTTGGTGAAATATCTTACCTGTGTGTGTTTTTTTTTTTTTTTTTAAACTTGTAAATTAATTTAACTGGGGTACTTCACAGGCACAAGGCAAGGTAATTAACTGACTCCATAAAGTAATCCTCACTAAAATATTCTACGCATGTGTAATATCAGTGGTAGTTACAAAAAAAAAAAAAATCCCTGTTTTAATCAATTTTAATATATTAGCATAAAATATTAATGAGCTTATGATTTTCTCCCTGGCTGTTGGTCTTACTTTTGGTTCATTACCTGCCATCTATCTGTGAATAATTCAGGAATTCAGGAGGATTTGCCGTCATGGCAGAATGAAAGATGCATTACAGGCTTGAACCGGCCATCTCTGCATAGCTAATACAGTGGTGTTTGTATGGTTTTTTGTCTTTGTGTAAGCAGCATGAAGAGTAAGAACTTATTAACTTTCCTTTACTGATGATGACAGAATGAAATATTGTTAAAGTAGGAAAGTGATTGTGTTTGATGTCAGATAGCACTTTGAGATGTAGTAAGAATGCCCATTGCAACAAAGCTGAGACACGAATGCAAAAGAAGCTGTTTTCTTCCTTAGCCTAGAATGAATATTTTTCTTCCTTGCTATAGAATTTTATATCCCATGATTTTTATATCCTATGCTCTACAGATATTGCATTTTAGCATTTTAATTGGTAGGGTCTTATAAACAGAAGATACACACCTATCAATTATAGTAACCGCAGCTTTCAGCAAATAGCTGCAGCTAATCTGTAACTGTATATGAAAATTTTAAAAAGTGCTGGAGAATTTACGGGTGGTCAATATTTTATTAATGAGTCTTTCACATCTCATTTTCTCTCCGTGGTAAGACTTTGGAGAGAATCACATAATTCTCAAGCTTATAGAAACAAAGCATTATTAAAGTACGCTTTTTTATTTTCGGAGTCACTTGTGCTACATGCCAGCAAAGAAAACAGCTGAAATCATATGTAAATCAAATAGAAGCACTAATTTGATGTAGAGTTCTTTCCTGTGTTCAGGAACAATTATTTATTTACTGACTAATTAATAAATAGCTTCCTCTCTGGCAGCATACAGGCACCTTGCATTAATAAAAAATACATGCAAGATAGATGTGTCTGAAAAAGACACTGTCTTAAAAGCAGAGTAGGCCAGAGGTCAATAACAATATGACCGCAGTAATGTGTCATATTACTGACACATTACTGAAGCAGGTTCTTCTTATTCCCAGCCCCCATCCTTTTTTAACAAGCATATGCAACCAAGGAGTTTGTTACAGGCAAAGGAGAGGGATGTCTCATGGCAGACTCTTGTTAAAATATTGGCAGGGCATCAATGCCATTAAGAAATGAACTTATCCATCTACTTGCTGATGTATTTCTATATGTTGTCAAGTTGCTTTGGTGGGATGGGCTGCCCAACTTAATTTCCAGACCTAATAATAAAAATAAAAATCTTAGCGTACTGGTATGGAATGCAATGAAAGAAATGATGGCCATTTTACAGAGCTCCCAAGGCACTTCCTATGCACTATGGCCCTTGTAAATGTTCCTTATTTTCATGCATGGTGATACCTTGTGTCACCTGCTTAATATTTGCACTTTGGAGACATTCAGCTGGATGTCCAAAGGGGAATGCACTCTGCCACAATATGTCACGTAGCTGTATCTTGAGCTGAGTCCATGATGACTTCCCAACCATCATCACGTTACCCACAATCCCATTTTCTTCTTGTTAATAGCGTGGTTGGTTGGAGTTTGGCAGGCTCTCCAACTTACGCTGTCTTGACAGTAAACAAATGTGACACCATCTTCCGTTCCTTGCTTGAATGCTATCATTATTCTCTCTAAGGGTTGGGTTTGCCAAGTAACTTTCAGATGGAGCTTGCTGGGCAGACTTTTAATTTGAGGTGGGCAGCTTTGTTGCATGCTGAGCTACTGCTGTTTCCTTCTCGTCTGCCCAGTGTGGTGGCCTCTTCATTGCCTCACTCAGCTGTTCATTTGACTCACTAAGATACCTTGATCTGCCTAATAACTCTTTACACTCAGCCTGCCCGTTTTTCATTCTCTTTCACAGACCCAGGAGGGTTCTCTTTGTGCTCCCGTCCACTGCTAGGAGGCAATCTCTGTGAAAAGTTGTGGCATCTAGCGAGAACATGTGAGAGAGAAAAAAAAGCAGTCGGTGAAGAGTTTCTTTGTTCTGTGGACTCTTTTAAAAGAGGTAAGGGTAAGGCTGCACATCTCATACTTCAATAAATACTTAACTTCCAGCACGTGTGTAGTTCCACTGGCTATTGCACTGAATACAAAGATTACCCAAGCCTGGATCCTACTCTACCCATTAGTCCTCTTAAGTGGACCTAGGTGGCTAAGTGCAAATCTATTCCACACTGCTCAGGTCCTGAAATTCATGAATGTACCCGTTCCATCATCTAACCCTGACACTGAATCACAAGGCAGAAGTGTGGAGGAGGAGGAGGGCCCTCCTGCCTTTTGCATTAATAATTTTTCAGGAATTCTAGCAGGATGGAGCGGAAATGCACTTAGGCACAGAAGTCCACTTAGGCATCTAATTGATGAAATGATATCTGACCCAGACTGCCGACGAGAAGAATGGTGTCAGAGGTTTTGCAGAATTTCAGTTGCTTATGTAGCGACTCTGTGAGAAGTGCTGATATACAGGTCAGGTAACCACAAATGCAATAAAACGGGTCGCTGAAAGCGTACCTACAGAGAGGAGGAATCAGCTCTTCCAGTAATTAGTAGGGAAGTCCTCAACATCTGCTCTATATTAAGAGCCCCCAAACCCTTAGGCAGCAATAAACTAAGTTACTTGTTAAAGCAGATTGAGGCTGACTTTCTTATTGAACCCCAGACATTAAACTAGTGTTCCAGTATCATATCAGCTCATGCGTTACTGTCTGCTATGAAAGAGAAAATATGAGTTAATGTGAAATTGCTTTTAAAAATATGAAATGTCCTCTAGTAAAAGTGCTGCGGTACTCAGAATTAAAGCAGTACTAGGATGCACTCATGGAATTGAAATGAAATAAAATAACATAAAAAAAGTAAACGTGTCCAAACATGCATTTGTCTACTGCTGGCTAGGACAGTAGGTGGGAACTCTGAAGCACGTGGCTTATTTTTCTGACCCTTCATGGGTGATTTTGCCTGCTTTGTGCTTCCTTCTTCATTACTTGTCCATTTAGACTGTAAATTCTTCAGGGCAGGGATGGTTTCTCAATCTGTGCTTGTACAGCCTCTTCAACCTGAAGGGCACTTCTGTAAGACAAGCAATGCCCATGAAGTGTGAACGATGGAGAAATGAGAAGATGCAAAGGGAAGAGGACATGGGTCTGCAGGACTTGCCAAGAGACGTCAGTTGGTAGCAAAGGGAGAAACATAAGACTATCATAGTGAAGACGAATGAAAGAAGCAAGGGGAGATTAAATGCCTGCTCCTTTAATTCCTCCTTTTATCTCTCTCTCCTCTAATTGCATCCATGTGAGGAGCAATGTAGAATGGCTTCAAGGCAACTAAAACATTCACAGTTAGGGTTATGAAGAAAGGTTAATTCAGCCGCGCAAACAAAGGAAGCTGGGATCTTTTCAATAGGTTTTCTTAGAGTTTCCTCCACCAATGTTTCTTTCAAGGATAATAGGTAACAAGCAATCTGGTCATAATTGGAGCAAACTGTGTTAGGTCAGTGAACCTGTGGGCAGGACATAGTTGCAAAGAAATGTATTTGCAGCTGGTTTGTGCGCATTAACTCTATAATGGCTCTCACATATTTCACTGTCTCATTTATTTTTGCTCGAGTCCAAGTTTCTTTCCACGGGCACTTTACCTTAGAAAGCATGGTTCAAAATGTAGTTTAGCAGCATGGCACATGTGGTGTTGTACTTCAGGCAGGCATCTAACGGGACAAGAGAAGAAACCTTGACTGGATGTGGTTTCTGAACAACTATGTCTTTTTGCATCATAGGTTGTATAAGACCAGGACCAAATGTTTTGTTTTTAGCTCCATCTTTTGTACAGCATTCAGTCAGTGACTAAAGGGATAATGACAGCTTGTGTTGAAGGTAGTGACATGTTTACCTGGGATGCTAACTGTTAGGAAAAGTACATTTTTATGACAATTTCTTTTTTAATACTGTAATAGATTGGGTTTCTTTAAAAACAAACCTTAAAAGTTATTTGAAATTCTGGTCCCCAGTGTGCTTTTTTACATGTCTTTTTGGAAGTTTCTAAAGCAAATAGCTTCTCCACCTACCGGTATTTCAGATTGTTTCAGTTTGGCCGCAGATTTTCTAGAGAAATTCAGATCTGGGAAAGCTTATGCAAGTGAGTTTCCTGGAGAGCAACAATTAAGAAGGTTACAAATGTCCATCAATAAATGGGGCTTACTCTGGACCACATGAATCAACTGAAAAAAGTGAAGAGGATATAATTTCCATGATTGCGCTCTTGCTCTTTCTCTCTCGCTGTCTCTCATAATACGGGGGATTATTTTTGACAATATGGGATACAGACATTTCAAGTAGAAATATGGTTCTCAAATTGTCATCCCTCTATTTGCAACAAAAGGTATCTCCTGGATTTTTGGTAGGTTGAAGTGGTGGGGATCAAAGGGGGAGCACTGCTAACTTCCTGGGTACCTGCTTATTTTAATGCAATATCTTTGTGTGTGTGTGTGTGTGTGTGTGTGTGTGTGTGTGTGTCTTGCAGGTAAAGCTATTGAATGGAGCTGTCTGCTGGCTGGTGAGATTGATTGTTTGGACTCTGCCCCCCCCCCCCCCAGAAGCCCACCTTTGATTAAGGGAGTCAGGTAAGTGCTTCAAATTTGTAAATATTCAACAAAAACCATTATAAGAAACAATGTAATTGCTTTCCTTAAATTATCCACAGGCATTATAAACCCATATTACAGAAACTGATGAGGTTGACGGTGACATAGTAAATCTGTTCTTCTCTGCATGAAATCGCAACATTTCCAACTAAATGCCTCTTCAAAACCTTCCGCTGACTTTTAAAAAAGAAAGGGTAAATGGGTAAAACTCGTTAAAACTTTGCAGTAACAAAGAGTTTGAACCTGATAGGGTTCCTATAATCTAATGTTGATTTATTTATAAAGGTGAAATAGAATTTGCTTCCAAATACATGCTTCTGCCTAATGAATATGGAAGAATCCACCCCTGCTCTATTTATTGTTTGCTTCTGGACTAGAGGGCAATTTCCTGGCAGTTTTCAGTATCTTAGTGTGATACCCAGGTAGATGAGGTATATCTGTCTAATCTTAGAAAATGGACTCTGATGATTTTGGATATATTGTGACCGATAATATGAAACTGTCACTATGAAAACTGCTGTCTCAGTGAATGCATCTGTCTGTGCATATCCACAGTGGGCTGGCAGGGTTGAATCTTATCCTGCCAGGCAAGGACAATGGTAGGCTGTTGGGATTTGGGGCCGAGCATCTGCCTGACCCAAGAGATAATCTTACTGCTGCTTCTTTGATGAAAGGGGGGAAATGGGGAGACTGGACAAGTCCCCGCAAAGAGACGGAGAGCAGAGGTGTCCAAAAAAAAGGTGCAAGAGGGATTCATGGAGTGAGGGGTAGACCGAGTCCCACAGGAAGCGCTGGGCAGGCATGGGGAAGAAATGGCCAGGTTTTTCAAGCAGGGGTCCCTTGATTTACCTGCAGCATTGATCGAGATCAGAGGAGACATACATAACACAGATCCCATGGACAAGGGTAGCTGGAACCAGACTGAAGAGGGATATTGTTTTTAGGGATTGTGGTGCTTTCTGATTACTTCTGCAAAGGATATGTGGCTCAAGGTTTGGATTCTCCCCTCCAGACCCCTCAATGAGCTGTGGTGGAGATCATGCTTGAATCGAGGGACTGCCAGCAGCAAGGCTTTCTGGTTATAGCATCCTTGTGCTATAACTTCTAGACAAAAACAAATGGTACCATCAGAAACTCAGAGCAAATTTTATATGCATGAGTCTGCTCACTTACTCCTCCAAGTAGCCCCTGAAGTGAAGCTGTAAACCAGGAGGCTCTCGCCTTCAGTGAGAAACAGCAGATTTAAGGCAGCGGCAGGAGTCAAGTGCAAGAAGAAGAGCCAGTACTTTGATCCCCAAAGGCGTGCACCCAGGCTGGACTCCTCAGCTCCCTGGAGGGCGTGCGAAGGTGCCCTGCGTCTCAGGAGTGAGATTGATGATCCCATAACGGAGCCAGAGCCTGGATTGTTTCTCGATGCTCAGGATCCACCAGCTGGATCCCCTGATGGACATGTGGCCGACAGTGGCATTTGACTAGCTCAGGGGCGAGCAAAGTCCAGCATGCCGGTTGGATTAGGCCCGCAAGGGACTCCATTTCCCAGCAGCCCCTGCCTGTGTCACTCCAGCTGGTCTCCCCAGATCTGGCCCAGGCTGTTACTGCTGCAAAATCCCAGTCCTGGCCCTGGCCGTGCCACATGCCCTGCCAGTGGGCCAGTGTCCGTGGGGACCCTGGCCCCTTGCTGTCATGGCCTTGCTCATCTGGGGTCTCCAGGCAGACCGGCGGGAGTGACGTGGGCGGGGACTACTACAAAATAGTCTGGCCATTGGCTGGATCCACCATTTTGCCCACCCCCTGGCTATATTTTGCTACCCAGACACTGCACTTAATCCCTCTATTGCACAGCAATTTGGTGCCATCTTCCATCATGTGTTTTCCACATTAGCATGACCACAGTTTTGTTTTCCCCTATCGGGAAATCCGTGGAGCTGCCTAAACTTAGGCACAGTGCTTTCACCTCCTAACACAGGTCCTGAGTGCCTATGCTTCTGTCCTAGCCTCCAGCAGTCAACAACATGAAAGCTACTCAGGGGGATTCGAAAGCAGAGAAAGACCAGACAAGTGTGACTTTACCTGCAAATACGGAATGAGCATAGAGAAATCTCTACGGCATCTAGATTTTTTGAGTGTCTAAATAGAAGTGTCTTTCTCTGGGTGCAGGGGAGTTGGGGTTTAATATTTAAAACCCTGCCCAAATCTCACTTTGTGGTGAAACCTTTTAGAAGCTGTGCAATGGTAATGATGTGGTTACAGAGTTATCTGTCTTCTCTCTGCACTTGGTGTTGCACAGGAAGCGCTACGATCACCAAATCAACTTTATCTGCTTATGCAAAAGAAAATGGTCTAATGACAGCCTGGGAACAATGGTTTTGGGGAACAGTGGTTGCCCTGATTTTCATCCCTCCACGATGTCCTGCCCAATCCTTCTTTCCTGACATGCACAGGGGGAAAGGACACATTTTCAGAGGATGTCAGAGTTTCTAGGCAGGTTGAGGCTGCCATTCTAGCCCATCTGTATTCTGCAATAATGAAGAGAAAGACATTTTACTTGTCTGATCTGTCAGGGGCAGAAAGCAACGGGAGATCATCCTGACAGTTCTCCGTAGCTGCTCCACGGAGAGCCCATCGTATTGCTCAGCTCTATTCCCAGGGAAGTGATGGACAACCTGTGAATTATGTTGCAGAATTATCTCAAGGTTGTGTTTGGGCTCCCCACCACACACACAGTTATCTTATTTGTTTAATTTCCATGGTGTCTCATAACTTTGAAAAGGGAGAGACACAGGGGAGAGCAGCATATACAGAATTTGTATGGCAAGTGACTTATAACGATAGGATTGCTTACCGAGAATGTCTTGTTCTTGCTGTTGCTTTAACTTTCTTGCAGAGCTGAGCTGTTCATTACCCTCGTACTTTATGCCAAAAAGGTATTTTGGATGCAGGTAGAAAAGCATAGAGAACTCGGCCAGGACTAAGCAGAACGGGGGCCTGTATCTTGTTCTGCCAATGATCTGCTATGCATCCTTGAGCTAGACACTTTCCTTCTCTGGGCCGTTGTCTCTCCTTCCACTTTTTCTTTCTTATATTTATACTATTTTCTGTGGGGAAGGTGCTGTGTTACTGCACATGAATGCTCAGAGCAAGGAAGCCTTTGGTTTGGGCTTTTAGGCACGAACATAACAGCAAATAATACATTTCTAATGTAAAAATATTACATACCCCTTATGTTCATGCATAGTACGGAGCCCACCCATGCACCTGCGGTGGATCATTTGAGGCACAAGTGTCATGACACGCAAGTACTTTACCAACTCAGACTGCACTAGATGTCAGAGTACATTCCTCAGCTGAGATGGATTTCACTAGAAATGTCCTTTTATTGGTCTCTCCATTTCATTACAAATGTCCCATTGTATTTCTATCCTTTGTTTTTTGGGGGTTTTTTTAATAATTTGATATCCTTTCTTTAAAAAAAACAACTTGGCAAGGCAAAGTCAAAGGGATATTTCATCCCACTTCCTTCTGGTCCTTAGACTATAGCTGTGCTGCCAAGATACAACTCAAAAAAAACAAACCCCAAACAAACTGGGATATAATATGCTACGCAGCACAGCAGGGTGCAGTCTGCTTGCCGTGCTGGATGTCTCTGGTGCCCGTCAAGGGTCTTAAAGAACATACACACAAGAGGCTATTAAATGATTGCAACAACTGGGGAGTCAAGTCTCACTGAGGATAGCAAAGGCCGTTTTGTCCTAGAGAAACATGAACGATTGCTGACAGAAAGACAAGGGGAATGCAGGCTGATTTCAGACAGAATAGACAATACAATGAACAAATGTTAGTGATGTTGTCCATCATCAAGGACACACTCAACAAGCAAGGTTCCTTTTAAACCACAAAACTTCTTTTGACGTTGGACAAGTTATGAAGGCCCAGAAAAGAAATAAAGGATTATAGCACCTGAGCAAACCTAGGTCATTAGAGGGCCGAGCAAAGCAAGTCACTGTCTCAGTCTGATTCCTGAGAAAAGGCCCCTTATGTATGTATTTTGAAATGGGACTCTCACTGGCAGCCTGAGCATGGGCACCTGGGCTGCAAGACTGAGCTAATACATCTGCTCCAGGAATAGTTTTGTCCAGGACGAAGGTTTAGCAAGTCCCAAAAGGGCTGGGAGAGAAGTCTACATGGGTGTGACCAGTTCTGTGCTTTCTCCTTGGGCCCCAAGAGGGCCTTTCATGGCCAGAGCTTCTTACGAGAAATACTTTCACTGCAAAATGGAACTGCAGGTTGTTCTTAGTCAGTTAATAGCAAATTGGTGATGAAAGCCAAGATCCTGAAGATCCAGGTACCTGACTCGTATTTGCTCAGGTGCCTGAATACTTTTTGAAGAGCTGGCCCCAAATTTTACCTGTTACAAAATCCAGTCTCAGGATTTTCCCAGGCTGGCTGTGTGACATCAACACGGTCTTTGGCAATTCACTTCCATGCCGCTTAAATGAGGACTGAGAAGCAAATTAGCCCCCTCTTTCCCATCCAATGAATCCTGTTTCCCCCTTTATCTTTTCCCTCGTCTGCTGGTCCAAAATCATAATCTAATGGGCTGTGATGGGGTGTGATCATTTTAATGTCAGTGGGTAAAATGCATAGAGCTGGGTCTCAGTGTTGCTATTTACTGACTTTGGGGGCTGAATTTCTTCCCATTGTCAATTGGCTTGGGCACGAGGTGCACTGAATAGTCATATCCAAACTCATTAAAAAAATTTAGCTAGGTTTCTGGAGTGTCTGGGCTTTAGATAGGCCTCCCTTTATATCGGCATACACAGCATATGCCTTTATATCAGCAATAGCACGCTCAGAGGCTATCTCAGCCTGGTTGCCATTACAATTTAGTTTGCGTGATTTAATTAAGGATCTTTCTGAGGGTGATCTCCATACTTTGGCTTCTTTCCCATTTTTCTCTGATGGCATTTGCTTTTCTGTTGATAAATGGTGGTGAACTGGCATTGGCTTTCGGGTAAAAGACAGAAGAAAGTTCTCTAACGTGAACATTATAGATCCTGTTTTGATCCTGACAGCTACCTTTTCAGCTCGCACTGTATTGAACCAAAAATATCTCTTCTATTTCAGGGTTCATGATTTGACAGTGAACATTAAGAAACACGGTTATAACAGGCACAAAGTTGTTCCAGGTTTCCTGAAGATGTGGCAGGGACTCCATACCACATCCAACTCTCTTTTTAAAAATTAGTGGTACAGGATCATGATGTGCCCTTCTTTCCTATGTTTCTGGCTTCCAGATTATAGGCCACTTGCTGTGTGAGCTAGGAAGTAGGGCAATGTATAACACGCTGAGCCAAACCAACAGTAGGGAATGCCTACTTCCACAGCACCTTTCTTACCCATTAGTCTGATATTTCTCAGAAGAGAAGCCCCCGAAGTGTTGGGGATGGGAAAGAAGCCAAGGTATGGAGATCACCCTCAGAAAGATCTTTCATTAAACCCAAAGTGTTGGGGGCTCCAGTATCTCAGGATCTGGACCCTAGGGCATGCATGTTGAGGACCAGCTAGTCTGCATGGCATGTCTTGATTAAGTCTAAACAGTAACACAGTTGGGCAAGACCGCCGGCAGGCACCTTCCCTCCACATCTGCAACTGTCTACCCCAAATGAGAAGAGGGCCAGCTGGCAGGGATACATTAATTGCTGAGTTCCCCGATGATTTGAGTTGCCTTGGAAGTGAAAGGAGGTTGTCAGGAAGCCGTGGTTCTGATCTCCTCTCCTGAATGCAACTCTCTGTCCTGACACCCTTATGAATTGAGAACCCCGTTTCCATTTCTTCCCCATGTAAGGTCAGCACATGATCCAACACTGAGAAGCTGCTTTGTTCCTACATATGAAGGAGCAGGAGATGAGCACTTAAACATCTTTACTGAGTCCCCACCCCCCCAAGAGCCTAGTTAAACTACATGATCTGAATAGTTAGTTCACCGAGGTGGCATCAAACTCTACCATGAAATGTCCCTAGCAGGTTCTCCAGTGACACGACAGTCAGTTACTGTAATAACACTCAGGCAGAAGGATTATTCCAGCAGACTATTTCTGGTTCAGCTCTCATTAAAGTAAATGGAAAGATTCTCATTGCATTCGGTGGGAGTTGGATCAGGTCCCCAATGGTCATACTTTGCCGGCTTGATACAGGTTTTGATTGCTCCTGAAGACTCCCTTTGGTAAACGAGCCCTCTTGTAGGTGTGATGGTTAAACTCAAAAAGCTGGCAACCCCATGGCTAAAAGCTTAGCGAGGTTTTAAGAACCACATTCAAGGCTTGACACTGAAGCAAATGAATAATGCAGTGAAATTAGGTCGGTGTGGCTTAAACAAGCCATCCAAATAAAAATAGCTATCACCTGTGACATAGTAAAGTTTCACACTTCCCTGAGACAGTCTAATTAAAAAAGAAAGTCAGTTTGTAGTCTCTTAACATTCAGAAAAGAAGTTGTCCAAACCTGAGCCCTTATTATTAAGTAGCTTAATAAATGCCTTAACAGCCAAGTAAGTTTGTGCATATGTAAACTGTGTGTAAAAAATTGCCCTCCTCAGAGTACTTGGGGAGGGAGAAATAGGGAACAGATTTGAACAAGAGTCTGTTTCTGAACCTTTCCTTCTGCTCAACAAGAGATCAAGCAGGGGCATGGAGTCAGGGGCTCTGACCATATTTTTACCTCTGAAAAAAGGAAAAACGATTTGAAAAGCCTGTGACTTAGATTTTCTCAGTAATAATGTACCCAACAGCTACCTCCAGGGCTGCAGCTAACCTCCAGGCTGTGTCTAAGGCACAACCTAGGCCCCTAAAATAGATTTGTCTAGTGAAAAGCAAAACAAAATAGAAACTAGTGGTATTAAAATGAATCTAGTCTTTTCTATAGGGGTGATGACTGCATCTATTAATTTTATACCTGTACTATTGGGTTCAGCAATAGATACAAATGTTTTCAGTTATATTGATCTACTGCTGTATACATTGATCCAAATATTGAATCCTAGTGAGTGTCAACATATTATTCCTTCCTTCAGCTCACACCCCTTCATACTGATCCTGATGATTCCCAGTCACTAAATTTCCTGAATTAAAAATGTGAAACAACACTGACATATTAGTCATCTCCACGCCCTGCTTTGATGGAAAGGCTTTGCAAAACCTGTTGGTTTCAGTTTTGTGGCTTGTGATTTTTTTTTTTTCAAACCAGACTTTGGAAATTCAAGAGGGAAAAGGGGAAGAAACTAGGATTGTGTCTGCTTTCTTGCAATATCATTGATTGTTGTCTGCCATACAAAAGGTGGCTTGATATGTGTCAACATGAGCCTCCCACAGACAAACTTTCTCTTCTGTCTCTGAAACTTTAGCTTGTCAGGGAAGGCTGCCTGGGAATGATCTCAGCTCTCACAGACTGCCATGGGAGCTGCAGGTATTTTGCAGGATTAGGTTCTTTGTTGGTATTTATAAGCACAGTCTAAATAGAGCGTTACAGGGTCAATCAGCTGATGATTAAGCTTTGTGTTATGCTATTAATATTTTAAATCTTGATTTAGATAAGCTGCAGTCAATAAGAGCAATGTGTTTACTCTGGAAGAATGAAAATGCTCATATAAGTTTTAAAAGTACTGATATCCGTCTCCTCAGATGATAAATATTCAGCACATCTCAACTTTTCATATAGGACAGTATCCATCAATGACTGGGTGGATAAGGCTCAGTAAGATGTCTAGAGCGGGAGTTGCTGGGTGGGAAGAAGAGTGCATGGTATAGACAGCATTAAGATTGAATAATGTAGAAACAGTCATTATGGTTGGAGAGGTGGTTATGGGAGGCCCTCATCTTTCTAATGGGTTCAGCATTCCTTGTGATGCAGTTTGCCTCCTTCGTTTGTGGTACTCTGACTTTAAAATGATGTTCATTTTCCCCTGTAGAAGGAAAGGGGCTACTTCCACATCTCCTATTAGCAGCTCTGCTCATCGTAGTGAAAGCCTAGGTCTTTTAGACTGCAAATAATGAAGGCTCAAAAAAATGCTATCAACTGCCAACAAGTGCTGCAACCTGATATATAGAAGACAACCATTATGTTTGCTGTCATTTACCACAGTGAAGGGCAAAAGTGCCTTATGGGATCTGTCAGAAGAGAGTGCTTCCTTAACACCATACAGTGGTTCTTACCCATTGGGCATATGTCTTCTGCAAAACCTTTCAGATTCAGAACGTTAATTATAGCTTCTTATGGACACAATCTAACTGATCAATACAAATTTAGTAGATTAAACCAGGGTTATTCGTTATTTATTACTTGAACAATTGCTGGACAATTGTAAATGTTTTTAGTTGTTGGCCAGTAGGAATGGGATGGAATTTATTGAAAGCCAGGCATCACCCAGTAATGAATCCAAGTGGTAGTGATGGTTTCTGATCTTTTTTACTATTTTCCTCTCTCTTTTTGGCTGTGTGTACACACACTAAGTCAACTTAAACTAAGGCAATTTAACCAAGTCAACTTAAGCCATATTGGAGCATAAACACATACAGCTCTTTGACATGGTGGCAGCCATCTCATGAAATAAGTCACCTTAACTAGTGAGACTCAAGATAATATATCTTGAAGGTATATTATCTTGCACTGAGTTTAAGTCAGCTCTGCTCCACATACATGTACACTCTGATAGTTTAAATCATCTCAAAAAACTTAAGCCTGCTTAACAGTCATAAAATTAATTACATGTGTGTACACCCTTTAGTTGTAGCCTCTATTGTTTTCTCCTAGAATGAGCTATATGTAAGTAATATATTTTATTGGAAAGCTTCTCACAGTCCAAGGCCCTACATTCCTCATGTGAACATACCCTTTTAAAGCCTTTTGGTATACTGAGCAGTGACTATGGGGCAGTGAATTGCCTGGTCCCCCTCTTTATTTTTCTGGAAATTCTGGATGCTGCACTCTTGGGGTCTGTGTCAAATAAGGAATCTGTGAAATACTTAGGAGACGCAACACATGTAAGAATTGGAAGCAGATTAAGATGGAAAGGCAAACTCTTTGGGGAATTATCTCTCTCTAATCATTTTATATACAAAATAAATTTCCTATTGCGAGTCTTGGTAATTGAGTGAAACAATGATCTGCTCAGCTAAGTTACATTGGCAGTGATGTAAGTAACATGCATTAGGGGTATGCAAAATGGGCCTTATTCGATTCAGATTTGGATTCAGCCTGAATCGGGGACAGTGATTCGATTTGTTGATTCAGATCACTGTCCCTAATTCGATTCGGCCAAATCTGAAGATTCGATACCAATTCGGAGAATCAGTGATTCGGTCATAGACACAGATTTAAATACTTTTTCTACATACTTCAAGGTACCAGGAGGCTTGTGAACACTGCAATGCTGGGACAGATGGAGCATCGCACAGGAGCACTCCTCCCCCTCCCCCCCATGTACTCAGCAGCAAAGCCGGAAGTGGACCACTTTCAGGCCTGTTGGTGAGTGCACCAGAAGATATGCCATGGGGGGACCCAGGGGACCCCTCCAGGCCCAGGAGGCACCAGTTGCCGAGCTGTGGGAGGGCACAGGGGGACCCACCACACGCTTCCTGGGGTGACCTGGAAGTGGACCAGAAGTGCTTCTGGTCCACTTCTAGGTCTGCTGCCGAGAGTGCTGGGGAGCCCCCTGCACTCCTGTGGGATGCTCCATCCACCCCAGCATCGCAGCATTCAGGAGCCTCCTGGTACGTTGAGGTATGTAGAAAAAGCATTTAAAGCTGTGTCTATTCCAAATCATCGAATCTTTCTGAATTGATTCAGAGGGCTCTGATTCCATTCAGAGAGATTAAAGGGTCTCCTGATTCCATTTGAATTCGGAGATTTGGCCGCTGAATTGGGCCAAATCTCCACTAAAGTGAATCAGGGACCGAAGCTTTACACAGACTTAATATGCATGATCCAAAAACAATATATGATGATTCATTTTCCTATGCTTAAACTTCTAAAATGCTCTCACTAAAGATTCAGTTTTTTCTCCTTTACATGCAGCACATGTTAGAAAATAATTTGTTCTTACCTGTTATTTTACCTGTATTTATTCTTGTGGGAATAAATGCAAGACATCATTTGAGCACATTATTAAATAATGCATTCAGTATTAATTAAGTTCGCATTTAAGTTCTTTTCTGAATTGTGACTTTAAAGATAAGAGCTATTTTGTGCTTGTTCTCATGAACAGATGAACTATACACTTCGTATCAGAGAGCAAGATTAAACTCTAAGATGCCTGTCATCCTGAAATACCACATAGCAATTACTAGGAAGCTGCAGCAAAATCAATCTACTATACAGTAATCTGTGTTATATTTCAGTAATACCTCATTAGCTATATTGTATTGTGCAACACTTCCATAACAGAACACTACTGCACTTTTGCTAGGGTTTTTTTTTTGTGTTTGTGCATACTTTTCATTTTTCATAACATATAAATACATTATAATTGTGAGAATAGTGGGAACTATTAAATTGTATCCCTTTAACTTGACTGCCTGGATGACAAAGGAGTTGTAGAATAACAGAGGAAAGATGGAAAAAAAATAATAAGTGTGTTCTAAGTCAGACCTGACTCTAATTATTGGAATTTAATTTAAATGATGAATGCTGCCATTTTATTTACAATGGTTTGGATCATAAAGCTCATAGCTAAGCAAAAAGCATTTGTAAACTTGTAGCTTATTATATGATGTCTGCAATTGAACCCTTAAGTTTATTTTATATACTCAACTTTCTTGCTTCCATCTCTGTTCAACAATAAATTCCAAATATCTTGACACCTGATTGATTTGAAATCACAGGAAAATTACCATCTTATATAGATAATATGAACACTAAAGACTTATTAAACCGCATTTTTTTTTTATTAGTTTCAGGATGGGTGGTTTAATTCTCATTTAAACTAAGGTCACTTAACACGTCTCCAGATTTAAGAGGGATACAAATTACGTTTAAATTCCCTTCATGCTATCAAACCGATATATGGAGCCCTTAGGCTTGCTTTGCATTTAAAATATTTGCTAGCATAGCTCTGTCAGCAAAATATGTTGTGATAAATTAGATTCCTAAGGAACATATTTATACTAGCAACATTTCTAATATAAAAGCAGTTACACTGGCAAAAAAGGCTCTTTTGTAGCTAAAGTGTATTCCATTCAGGAATCTGGTTTAACCTCCATTGGCAAAAGAGCATGTTGAACAATATAAGCTACATCTCAGCTGTGGGGGGACACCAGTGGAGCTCACCCTGTGTAGCTATGCCAGCCAATGCATCTAAGTGCGGTGTCAGTGGGGATCAAGCCCAAAGGGCATGTCTACACAAGACACTTAATGCGCAGGAGACTAATTCTGCTGTACATTAGTGCAGCTGGCAAAATCTGTGCTAATACGCAGTGGATTTAGTTCAATGAGCATTGAAATCACTTAAAAAGCATTAATCTGAGTTTTGTACCACCAATTATGGGGCATTAAGTTAGTTATGGGGCACCGTAATTATGGTGCATTAATGAATGTGTAGATGTGCCTAAA
This sequence comes from Crocodylus porosus, assembly GCF_001723895.1. Lineage (NCBI taxonomy): Eukaryota > Metazoa > Chordata > Crocodylia > Crocodylidae > Crocodylus > Crocodylus porosus. The sequence goes on along the minus strand of NW_017728924.1, from coordinate 7,986,440 downwards.
GTGAACGGTCTGCCTTTTATCAGAAGACTTGTGTGGTGCTTAGTGTAGCAAGATTAAGGTACTGAAGCCTATAGGTATGTTTGCAGAAGCTAGGCACGTGGATGTGGGTGGAGGAGGAAGGGTGGTATTGTAGGTAATCTAGTCATGGAAGTTGTTAGAAGATTTATTTATAAAAAAGCATCCTGTTGTCTTAAGAAGGCTGCAGTTGACTATATCACTGGTCATAGGCTTCCAGACACACAGGGCTAGATCTCAGCAAGATTATTTTTTGTGGGGTAGCTGTTGGTTAAAAAATGCCAGTTTATTGAAACCAGTAAGTTTGCTTCAAAGAAACTTTGATCGGGATTTTTTTTTTTACCACCAAGATAAATTTTCTAGTCCAAACCAGAGGGGTAGACTACCTTAATCAAATGAGGATCCTATCAACTCAACTATTTGGGGGTATCTCTGTTTTTTCCATGTTTTATTGTGAGAAATTCCTAATGATATCATTTTAATTCCAAAGTGGAATGAAAAAAAATGGCATTCTTTTCATGAAAAGTGGACCTAGTTTTCTGGCCAGCCCTAGTATGGCTCAGGTACTGTAGCCCAGTCCTTGGTCTCATTTTAGGTGATTCCATCCCAAAACAGATAAAAGGTGCAGGGCCAAACACCTGAAGAAAGCAATGAGAACAACCAGAAAGGGGAGTTGTTGCTAGCCATGTCCTTGACTCTATGTAAGTTGTTAACATTGCTGCAAATATCCATATGCATTCCGGTTCCCATTAGTAGGGTCAGTGCACTCTCCATGAAGCACCCATAAATAATTGTGGAAATTGCAGGCATTTTTCAAAGAGAGTGCACTTTTTATTGCGGGTTCATATAAGTATTTTCCTACAGCTCTAGTAAACTAATTTAGGTAGTTAGTGTAGTAATTCTCTTCAGCATCTGCATTTTTAATGTGTGTTTCAATTTGTAGCTCCCCATGAAAACCTACAATAACAGTAAAATATACCGTGATTTGCAAAGTACCTATAACCTATTAATTTCTTCTAGTCCAACAATGTGTGACTAGCTGCGAACTTGAGGGTTTAGGAGAGCATGTGCTAATTTCCAGCAAAGGACATGGCTAGTCAGAAAACTTGGGAGGAATATAGATTGACTGAGAAGTTGTTGATATGGGGAAATATAGGCACTTTTACTTCTTACTCGGCGCGAGAACATAAAAGTCGGTTACTATGAAGTATATTAGGTTGGGAATTCACTTATAACTCCATGCTGACTATACATACACATACTCTTATGTCAGCAAAGCTGTTTAACCATGGAGTTAGTGTGTGCCCATAGGCAGCTGCTGCAGAGAGGATGACCCTAGTTTACACTGTGGTAAAACATTTGTGGGTCTGTGTCCTAAAAGTGCCTTCATGAGGGCCTCCTTCATCCACTTTGGAAGAGTTACATAAATTGCACCGAGGCCACACAGGGATGTCCTCAGTTTCCCAAAACCTAGGCTTGGTGGACATGGGGTAAGGAAATTTCTTTCTTTCCTGGTTCTGCGAATTGTCCCGCAAGAACCTGGTCCAGTCGTTACTGGAGTGCAGCAGTGCTGAAACTAAGTTTCCCCCAGCCATATTCCTTACCTTGGCTACACATCTTCAAGGCATTATTCATACCTGAATGCCTGGTCAAGTTGCCATCCAGGTTGTGTCACAGGGCAGAGCTGGGGCCACATTCTCTAGGAACTGACCTAGGACTCCCAGCATACATGACCTAGATATAAACATACTCTACTTTGTTTGGCATTGCTAATTAACCTTTGCCCGTCATACTGGGCTTGGGAAGGGTCACCTTCTTATTGGTTCCTAGATATTAGTTTTCATCAATAATCGGCGAGTCCCCTTCCGCCTCACTCCCCAAAAGTAATCCTGCCTTGCCTTTTCTCATTTATAATAAAAGTGACACCCTCCTTCTTGTGGCGGTGCTGTTTCGCATAAATCAGAAATCGTAAATCAATTTCACTATAAACAACACTTATTAAAGGAGGATGACGCAGCGCATGAATAATCATGGGATTAAATTGCCAAGTTTCCCATGGAGAAATGAGAGTTTAAAATTCTCATTAACACCCTTCCACATTAATGCTATATTTCATCAGTGCTTTGCAGCAATCCTAACAATAGAAAAAAATAAAATCTTGGCTCGCGGAGTAGATCTGATTGCAGAGCTGGTAAAGATTTTGAGAGTTGATTATGCAATCCCTATGCCTGGTAAAACTCTAAAATAATAGTTAGAGCCTGATCTAATACTATTTAGGTTCATGAGACTTTATCGCTGACTACAGCTGAAGTAGGCCTTGTAGCCCTTTTCCTTTTGGGAACTCAAAGAAGAGGGGGGAATCTGTTATGCACGTTTCCCATGGGAAAGCTAAAATGCAAATATTTGCCAAAGGAGTTGCAGTCAGTTTGTGCTGGAGGTCCCAGAAAACCGCTTTAACTCATGATACTTTAATTCTCATGAAAATTGATGATTTTTTTTAAAGACCCAGTTCTTGAAGCCATATGATTATGCAAATGTCAGTATTTTAAAGTTTGGAAGCGTGAACCTTTTTAAGGGGCTAAAAATGTGAAGGAAAGAACTATGTATAATTTTTTTTTTTTTTTTAAATCATGCTTTTGAGAAACTTGGCTTTTGCACAACGGAAGTTTCTGTATTACAAATCTCTAGGCAATTCTGTATTCTCATGCTGGTTTTGCTAGAGCAGTGGCTGCAGAATGTGGGTATTGGGGTATGATTTTTCTCCTGCCCCATAGGAAGAGGACAAAAAAGAAAAGAAAAGAAAGAAAATGTTATACAAAGAAGGAACAAAGACCAGAACATGTTGACTTTGCTTGAATCTTTGCATTGCTGTCATTGAACTCAGCCAAGTTGTCTCAATTCTAAGGAACAGTAACTTCCCCATTAATCTGCAAATGATCCATTTGTACAAAGGAACATTTATCTTTATGTAGGAGAAATGCATGATTATTCAGAAGGAACTAGTAATCAATTTTGCATGAACATGCTAGAGCTTTTTTAATTACCTTGCTTTCAAGTTAAATGGTGTTACCTTTATGCACTTTGCTGAAATGTCCATGGAATATACCTAGTACACACACTGAGCTATTGACAAGCGTGAGACGTGTCTGCCCCATGTATTTCAACTTGTCTTAGGTACGTGCATGCCCATCTGGGCAATTCCACTAATACCAGAGTTAATTTGGACCTGTACCGCTATAACTCATGGCAGGTTTTTGCTCTTTACCTTTTTTATTCTCTCTTTATCTACATGCTACTAACTTTTGCTGGATTCTCTCGCCCTGTAAGGGTAATGTGCATTGCTGCAGAAGCAAAAAGCAGTCTTATAGCCAGCTGAACTGGAGAATGGAGTTTTTCCTTTACAGAGGTTAGTCTTTCCTTAGTGCATCCCTGACACAATTGCTGAAATCCACTGCAATCAGTGGTGATGTTGCCATTGGAGCTTGAAGAGGGCAGGACTTCACCTAGGAGGATGTGTTTACAGGAAGAGCTGTCTGTTGGTGTGCTGGGGATCTCTGGTTATTGGAGCGCCTCTTGGATCCAAGGGCAGAAGGAAGCCCCAGAAAAGAATCCTTAGACTATTTTACCTTGTGCAAATGTCCTGCCCGGTTGAAAGCACGAGCTTTTTGTTGCCTACTCATCAAGCTGCTCGTTATCTATTTCCCCATTTCTCCCATGCCTTCCTTTCATAACACTTTCAGGGTTGAAGCAGTTTTGCCCATGACATTTTTAATGTCTCAATTGATTGCATGAGAGTATCTGGGTATTGCACAGCGATTTTGCAAAGACAAGACTCCTGAACATCAAAAAAGGTTTACAAAGCAGATGCACGTTGCAGCCGTTATTCACAACTATATAATAGTTGCTATCTTTCTACTCCTTATACTCTTTATAACTACGTTATTCTTTATAACTTGTGTTGCTGTCCCTGAATTACTTTCCTCTTAGGTTTAGGTATCTTGTCTCGGAAAGGAGGGGCATCTTCCATTTTCCCCATACTTTTTTGGAGGAGACATTTCAACTTAATTCTTTTCTAGATTATGAAGGAATTGACATTCAGTGCTGCGTGTTTTTAATTGAATTTTACATTACCTTACCCTTTATTATCCAATATTTGCTTGCCATAACATAAATATCATACAGCTTGTCTGTCTTCGGTAACAGGGTTTTTTTTTACCTGCAACATTATTTTCATTTCTCTTTGTGCGCTGTCTGTCAACACTGCAAGGGGTGACAATGAATGCAAAACAGTCTTGTTTAATGCTGTCTACAAGTGCCCTCACCAGTTTAGCTAGTTTGAATTCCTATCAAAGCAGAAGAATGAATTGCATTGTAAGTAATGGGAGCTGAGAAGAATGGAGAAAGAGTCAGCAGAAAAGTTTTCCTACAGTGTACTGATACTCTTTTCTCTTCACCAGCCTGTTTAATAATCTTCCTCCATTCTGAATACGAATCAGAAATATTCTGGTTCTGTATTACGTTATTATATTTATGACAGTGCATCCCTCAAATTGCTAGCACTATTGCAGGCACTATCTTATATGTTTGGTTTTTTTCACCGTTTTATTTTTTATTTTTTTGGAAGGGCTTGTAGTGGATTTAGTATCACTAAGTTCATGCTCTACCCACTGAACCATGCTATCTATGGTTCTGTAATCTGATTTCTGAGGAAACAGGTTATGTGTGGGGGGGGAGGGAGCACGGTCTATCATTGACCCAGCATGTGACCGTGCGCAAGTCAGTTCTCCCTTCAGCACTTTAGTAGCACTTTGCCATGTCTATTTAGTATCAAGCAGAGGTCATCTCTTAATGTGTATATGTATAGATAGATAGATCTAGATATACATTGTCTAGAATAGCAAGTACTGATTTCACTTGGAGCCTCTAGGTACTAATACAAGAAATTAATAATATGTACAAACATAAATTTCAAAATGGTCCTTCCTGCAATGAAAATTTTGCTTTAGCTTTCGGTCAAAACTTTTTCAGTCCTCCAAATGTTTGTACAAGCCTCCAGAAAATTTCTATATTTGGTCCCAAAGCTTGCACAGTTTTCTTTTTCTTTGATTTCCTTGTGAAGAGTGTGCTTGGTTCTTGCTTGTTTCTTGGTTCTCTATCTATATCTCTATCATAAATGGTTGTATATATATGGGGGGGGTTTTTTGCTTATCATATATAATGTTACTTGGGTTGTGTTTTTCCAGTCATCCTTAATATTACCATGTATGCATCCTGTGTGTTATAGACTCTGAGCATGACCAACAACCGTAAATGAGTTGTACACCCACCTTATACCTGAATACACTCAATGTGATGGGGATGGTATAAAACATCTATCACCTTGTCTTGAATTTGTTAGCTAGAGAGAAAATCGCTTCACACATGGGCTTTATGTTGAGTGAGAATACTGTCATGAGATGCTTGTCATGTATCCGAATGCATATTTAGATAATTTTATGTTAATCGCTTTACAATAATGTCCTTCAATCACCTGATAGCTTCTGTGGTCTGAAGTCCTTATTTTAGGTAAGTGTGAGATACTGTATATAGGAGGAAGTACAGCCTAAGAATGGGCTTGTGTTTAGGGCAGGCAATTATTTTGGGCAGAGGACCACTTACTGAGTTTTGGCAAGCCATTGAGGGCTGCATGACAGGCACCCAGGGGCAGATAAATATTAATTTTCTAAAATTTTTAGGGCCCCCATGGACTGGATAGAATGGCCTGGTGGGCCACATCCAGCCCGCAGGCCACATTTTGCCCACCCCTAATTTAGGGGGAGATGCTCTGAGTAGATTATATTCCTTGTTATGCGCCCCTCATTAAAACACCACCCAGTTTTGTGCCGAAACATATAACATCTGGACAATAAGCACCTTAAAATAAGTCAAAAAGACTCCCGTTGATTTCAGTGGACCATTATAGGAAGTGTTTATAGTATTTTCCCATTTATGTAGTCATCTATTTTTATGATCGCATCCTTTCCAGTCCAGGGCCTACAGTGGTATTCTTTCAATTCAGACTACTTCAGCACAGCTGGGGTAGCCACATAGCAGACAAAGATGTGAAATAAGTAGAGGGAGAAATTTCATTCATCTCAACATTTGTTAGAGTCATGCCCCACAATGTGGCCCCAACACTTGCCTGGTACTACTTACAGTAGTAGCACAGAAGTGTTATCCCACAAAATCAATTGGGTAAGTTATATACTGTTCTTTTTTTTTTCCCAGTAGGAGCGCTTCTCTTTTCAGCAGATGGCAGTATATATCTCACTACAACGGCAAGCCACAAACTATCATTCAAATACTAATAGATTCTGTACAGTGGTGGTATGCTGTATATATTTTTTCCAGCAAGATATATAACATATGTTTTCTTTCATTTTCTTTCTTTTTTTTTTTTAAATGTGCTTGTCTGAAGCCACTAGAATTTTTATAGAAGTTGAGCATTGCTCCGTGCTCTTTCCTGAGGTCTGATTTAACTAGCTGTTCAATTCAGAAGAAGGGAGAAATGTGGGATTCAGCTGATAAGCCCATCTTTTTCCCAGTGACAGCTCTCAGCACAGATGTCCATGTGTCTTTGAATTCAAAGGGGACGATGATTCCAGTTGTAATAGTTGAACAGCAGAAGTTAGAAATTAGAAAACTTTTTATCAGGGTCCCCCAATCTTGATGGCGGTCATTCCTCACATATTCATATTTTATCAACTTTGTCTTTGGTATTTTTTTTCTTTTGTTAAGAGAAATAGAAGTTGCACAGCAAATTACCTTGAGGAACAGAATAATCTCCCCAAAACCCTGTTCAGTCCATGGTGTGCATTGGTCAATGTGAAGGCAACCATTAAGCCCACTGGGGTGGAAGCCCATTAAAATGAGTTTACTGTGCCAAAGCACATCTCCAGTACTTTACGATGAAGTCAACCCACCCCTGAATAGCATGTAGGGAGGAGCTTTCTTCCAGCCATTGACCAGATTTTACTGTCTATATTTAACTTGCCTTGTTGATGCAAGAATTTCGTTTATTGGGAGCTGCTTTGTGGTGATATTGCATCAGTGGTTCTCAACCTTGTTAGACTCGAGGCACCCCTCAGCATATGTCAAGTCTCAGTTTTCACTCATTTTTTGATGACAGAAAAATAATAGAGCAATGCTTCCATTGGAAAGATGTTAGAAAGTTCACAACAGGTCAAAATGTCTTAGCAGTACAGATTTCCATTTGCAATCTCTGGGACCATCCTGTGAATCATGTGTTCACATCTAGCAGTGCTACCATTGTGCAGGACTCTGCAGCCTCCTGGAAAGGATCTCAAAGCACCCAAGAGTGCCATGCTATCCTGGTTGAGAATCACTGTATTAGATAGAGGAGTTTTGAGCTGCAGAAGGACGGTCAATTTTATTTGAGTATTTAGCTGCTCCATAATTCGTTTGTGAAAATATAGCTTAGGTACAGACATTCAAAAAGCCAGAGTTGGAATCAGTTTAAATTAAGCAGTTTTCTGTAAGAGGAATAGTTTCGATTGGTAATGAATGGAGCACACACTCATCCTTTGGTGGTGGTGGAGCGTACAAATCTTAGACCCGGTTCCACCATTTTTAAACTAGTTTGTGTGCCAAACTTCTGTTATGGGTATAGACTAATTTTGTGTGCCGGACTTCCATTCTGTTATAAGTATAGACAAGTTTCCAATTACTTTTATTGGTAAAAGTGTAATGGTTGTACCTGGCCATAGATACTTAAGTGACATAGACACTTGCTGGTCACACTGATGCACGCTCTGAATTCTTTACTACAAGGTCCTGTGGCTAGAAATAATTAGATTCCTGCATATCTTCCATATGGTATTAGGATACATAATCAGCCTTACCAGCTGACTGAGGAAGAGTGTGTAAAGGAGAGGGGAAAGAAAACATTCGTTTAACCGAGTGACCTTTTTACTTTGGAGCAAATTTGCAGTTCACATTTCCTTTTTGCAACTAGTAATGAAGATTATTTCCTTATTTATTGTGGATATGCTGTGTCAGAATTGCATGTTAATGTAATGTTGGAGGATAGCTTGCTATTGCAGCGACTAACTGTTGACAGACCCTGTATAGTTTGCAATAACGTGTTCCAGTGTGAATGTAGCCACTCCACAGTTAAAATAGCTTCCAGCTATAAAACTTCACCTACATTTATTTTTCCTCCTCTTCTATGTTCTCTAAACATCTTATCACTTGAGAACTTGCATGTCATACCTCATCTATTGCCTAGAGACTCTCAGATAGATAAATAAGTTACTGCAAACTTAACCCATCCGTTCCAAATACATTCACTGGAATCCGATTACTGCTTCTCTCCTCGCTGCACTCAACTGGTACCACCTACCCAAATATTAATTCTGCTCATTTATACTTTATGATGCATATAATACTATAAAGTCAGCATAATAAGATATTAGGAAATGAGTAAAGCCTGCAGTTTGATCCTCTGTACAACTAAAAATACATCTGGGCATTGGAAGACACACTTGTTAATGCCGGCACCGTATAGCAAATGCATGGATGTTTACATTTACAATCTTTTAGGCACTATTTGCACTTCAGTAATTCTGTGTCATCACTGTAGTCAGACAGATCATTCCACTTCCTCTTATTGAAATGATTCTTCTGCTTCAGAGAGATATCGTGCTATCAGAAAATGTAAAGAATTCGACACAAGTGGATGATCTCTGGAACTGTTTCTTCTGTAGTCTTTATAGCACTGTTAATGTACGTCAGCACATTGCATTATTCATTAGAAAAATAAGGTCAAGGTTGGTATAAGTCAGTAGCCAGCATACTGAATGAAGAATAAGACAGCAGAGGGAACTGTGGGCTCTTGAGGGGTGCGGCATTCAAAAGCGTGTAGCATTGGCCTAAGCACTGTCATTGAAGTCAGCGGGGACAAGTCTTCATCTCTTGCAAATTGTCATATTTCCATTGAAAAGAATGCATCAAGCAACAAATCTTCCCCCAGATGAGCAGAGTCCACACAGAACTGAGTGCTTTTGACAGTCCTACTCTATGATTTGGCTCTGAGAATTTCCACATTTTTTTTCTTGTATTAAAAAGCCTTTTTCTTTTTTTTTTTTTTTCTTTTTTTAAATTAGTTTCTGGTGCATGTGAAGTGGTTGAATGCCACTGGAATGCACTTTTAACTCCCATTTTAATAAAGTGGCTTCTGCATATAAACCCTCATTTATCCAAATTATGTCTTTTGTTTTGTTCTTGTTGCAGTGAATCTCTGTTTGCCATCATTAGCATTCCTTGCTTTGGTTTAGATTCACCCAGATGTTGGTAAGCAGCCCTGTATTTATGGATTACTTTCTGTTGAATGGCTCTTTTCCAATGAGCTCATCTAAGAGGGAGGCTACATAATAGGGAAAAGACACCTATGCAAGTGAAATGCCGTGGTGACAAGCATTGTGTTGTTTTCTGGCAAAATGTGATATATTAATTTGCATGCTACACACCAGCTTATGAAGAACTGAAGTCATAATTTCAAAGAAGATGAAAGCAACCACAATTGACAACTTCCTGCAAGATCACTTTAATCCTTTGCTATTATCAGCTGCGAATGCAAAAGAGAAAACATGTCACTGGTGAATGAATGAATAGTATTGAAGTCAGCTGCCTTTTTAACTCCAGAACATGTTGCTTTTTGTTACTTGTCAATATGCTTAACAAAGTTTTCTTGGATTTTTCTTTTTTAAGGGCAGCAGGGGCAGAACCTGGGAGCTCTGGCTCAAGCCATCTCGACCTTGGCTAAAATAACTTGTTCTGCTCGAGAAGCTTGTAGCAGTTCATCAACCTGCTGGTGACCCACAAATGTAAGAGAAGAAATAGGGATGTATTTGGCAGCCATGTCGGGTGGGCATCTCAAGACCAGATGAGGGGCCAGATCGTGACTCCCAGATTAATATTCTGGTTCCCTTTCCATCCCTCTACAACAACTCTGTTCCATGCAGGAAAGGATTTGCTATTGGTCTATACCTCCTTTGATATTTTCTAGGAGCCTTAGTCAAGGACCAGATTCCCAGTAGAATAGGAAAAGATGATCTGTACCCCACAGCATTCATCTAAATTCACAGCCTAAATTTATCTTGTTTCCCTTCAACAAAGCATAATGCGAGTGACAATCTTCCCTCACTATACCGATTCCTCCCCCTTCCAAAAATATTTGCTTCCTTTTACTTCTGCTAGTTACAGTGAACAAACACAAACATCCATCACCATTAGAAGGTCATTCTTCAGTTAAGTGCCATCTACAAAATGCCCCAGCTCTTGTGATGGAAACAGGCATTATTGCTCTCAAAGTATAATCTTTCATTTTGCACTTCTTCATTTCAGTGACACTCTCTGAGCACAGAGTAGCATGATAACAACAAACTGAGAAAAAAAATAAAAATAAAAATTCAGGAAGGGGTTTTTTTTTCCTCAAAGTCTGGGGCACTCATGCACAACCTGATGAAGTTCATGGGAATCTTCCCATTTGACGTCAGAAGCCTTTGGATCATATCCCTACCTTAGTGTTTGTGAAAGACTCTGAATGATTAAAATGCAGAGATGACATACATAGGTAGGTTTGTGATACTTCCATAAAGTAGGCATAACCTGCCATGGAGGCAGAAGGATGGGGCTGTAACATGACAAACATCCAAAAGGATGTTCGTCTTTAATCATATTCCTCCTTATACTCTCCCATCGCTTGCTTTACCGCTACAAGACAGGCCAGTAGTCCCTGTGGCACACAGCTGGCACCACTATTTAAAGGGTCTTTAAACTGTTGGGTAAGAAGTACAGCTCCACCTGGGCCAAATTCAATTTTGCCCCATGTCAGGAAACCAGCCATATTCCCAAAGGGTGAATTTGCCTTTTCAAGATTACCCATGGCAGAGCCAACAATTGGTAATGGAGATTTGAGTCCCTTGTGTCATGACAATTGCATATAGGAACTCTTTTAAAGAGCTTTAGACAGACATGCTGTACTATGTGCATCAGAAACTTTGCCATCAAGGATAAAACAAGGGAAATAAATTACATTACCTTTTTATGGGGTTATCATGAATAGCCTGTTAAATAATAAAATCCAGGTACATTTTGAAGGAACAAAAGAAAAGGAGCGTGAAAAAGCATATCTCTGTTTGCAGCTTCACCATGGGGAAATCTAACTTATGTTTGCTTAGATTAACTATAAGAAAAGACCTTGAAAATGAGACAGTCTTTGTTGCACTAGTCCTATTTAATCCATACATGACTGGATTGTGATAAGTATTGTACCTGGTCGGTTTATAGACTTCCTTCTCTATTGCTCCCACTTCTAAAGAGGAAAGGCTTATCCTCTATCTTGGGAATAGGCAGAGAAATAATAAGGATGAACTTGAAAAGTCACGCAGCTTTGGGGCCACTTGTCTTTCAAGCAGGAAATCCTCCTGGAGTATTCTTGTCTCACAAAATGTAGGCACGGCTGCATGCGTAGGCAAAGCTTGGTGGGAAAGGATGCATGGAGCCATTTGTGCGTGCGGGCTCAGGGTCAGCGCATGTTATACATTCAGCACGCTGTGGCTGGTCCAGGATATGGGTTTGATACCCCTCTCATCTGGAGGGTCTAGCTCTTCAGCTTAACCAGTAGAGGATTGTGCTTCTGGTTGCGAAGGTCATATTCGCTTTTGCTGGCCAACCTGGGAGTTACCAGTAGGTACTTCATGACAGCGATATCCCATCAGGTGCCGGAAGAGACATGGTTGTGCTTCAGCTCCTCTTCCACTCAGGGTAAGACGACAACCTCTGCAGCAGGATTAAGTGAGGATGTGCACTATCAGAAAGATAAGGTGTTGGCTCCTCTCTCTAGTGGGCAGTGCGCCCGAGGAAGCTCATGACGTGTTGCTGTGTCTCCGCCCGCAGCCCAGCATGGGAGACTGCCTTCATGTACCAAGGAAATTAGTTTGGAGATGTCAAGCTGTTGTTTCAAAATGAACAGTGCAGAAATTGTGCTGAAGAACAAGAATGGAGAACAAGCCAAGATCGTTCAACAATTAGGCTTTTCTCTCTTGTCCTATACCTTCCTCTCAAGCATGTCCTGGAAGCAGACAATTTTAACACCTTAGGCATCTATGTGCCATCATATCTCCTATTAGACTACCACTACTCGAATATCAGATCTCAGCTGGTGTAACTCAGCAGCGCTGCAGTGGGCTTAGAAATACCTCAATAGCACCAGTAATCTATTAGAAATGTTAACACTTATTGTTGGTTTGCTTTAAAGGAAGTCAAACTGATACTGCTACACCCCTTCTCCCTCATTGGTCTCAAGGAGAATCAAGAGTAAAAAGCCTAACCTTTTTTTCTTATTGTAAATCTGTTATATTTACTATGAGTTAAACTCTTTTTTTTCCTTTTTGCACATAGCTGCTAATGTCTTGTTGTCAAACGAAGGCAACAGGTTAAAAAAAGAAAGCCTAAATTGGTTATTTGTGTAAGTTCTTGGGAAGTTTTGCAAAGTGAAATCAGGAAAATGCTCATTTCCATCACACTCAGCCTGACAATTGACTTATGCTAATCTACTGCTATCCAGTTGTTTTGGATCTTATAATTTGCATTCAGAATAATTAAGAGGGGATGAATTCTTTCAGCAGGGATTGTATTTATGGAATAAATTGTATTGTACCCTAGTGGAGTTTATTTTGAAGTTTACTCTGCCTCCGTTTCAAATTAAAGAGATGGAGAAGTCCTGCAGTTATGACAGTGACACGGGAAATATGGGGTCAGTTCCATGAGGAAGATTTGGGGGAATTTATTTTGTCACATTAAGTCTCATTTCCCTCTTTCTTACATACTTTCTTTACTTGTCTTGTGTACTTATAGTGTAAGTTTTCAGGATAGTAGCACTCTCTTACTATATGCAACATAGATGACCATGCTGATTTTGGTCCCATTCTTGTGAAGACATAATGTTACGTCCTATCACACCGATCCAGAAAAGCACTTAAATGTTTGGGTAATTTAACAAGAGGTAAGGATTTTTGGGGGTGATATCTTTTATTGGATCAAGTGTACAGTTGAGATGAAGTTAGATAAGCTTTCAAATGCAAAACGTTCTTCTTCAGGTTAATTTTAACCACACAAATTATTCTGCTGCTTTCTACAGGACAACTTGCATTCTTAAGTTTCATAGTTTCTAGGGTCAGAAGGGACCTGAGCAGATTGAGTCCGACCCCCCCCGCCATGGCAGGAAAGAGTACTGGGGTCAAACGACCCCAGCAAGGTGTACATCTAGCCTCCTCTTAAAGCCCCCCAGGGTAGGGGCCAGCACCACTTCTCTTGGAAGTTGGTTCCAGACCCTAGCCGCCCTGACCAGGAAGTAGCGCCTCCTGATGTCTAGTTTGAATCTACTCTCTGTCAACTTATGGCCGTTATTCCTGGTCACTCCTGGCAGTGCTCGGGGGAACAGGGACTCCCCCAGTGCCTGCTGGTCCCCCCTGACTAGTTTGTAACAGGCCACTAGATCCCCCCTCAGCCTTCTCGTGTGGAGGCTGAGCAGGTTCAGGTCCCGTAGCCTCTCCTCGTAGTTAAGTATATGTGTTAAGTTATTTCTTACATTGGGACCTTGAGCTTCCACGGGACAGCTCACAGAGTACAGAATTAAGTGGGAGCATTTGTTTTGCACACTGTCAGTAATTCACAAGCTGTTCTGTGTTAAAATGCACAGAAATTCAGTATGTCCACATAGTCATGCTGACATAGAACAAATCTACTCCAACTTACATTTCTGTACAGGCAGTCCTCGGACTTGCATCACAATTAGTTTCTGAAAACTGTCTTAACTCGAAACGTTGCAACTTGGAACCGACTTTCCCATAGGAAATGATGTTATAAATGGGGGTCCGGTTCCTGAACCAAGACCCAATACCTTATTTTCACCTAAATAACCAACATTTTGTACTCAATCAATTATAGATGAGTAATATAGTTACATGAATGCATTTATGTTGTAAATAGCAATCATATTGGTTGGGAAGGACTTCTTTGAGGTGACTTTGCTGGACTTTTTGAAGGCACTTAATTGGACATTTGAAAGATGCTTGGCTAGAGTCTTCTCAGGAGTCTTGATTGCAGGTTTTTCTGGAGTCTTGTCTGCTTTCTTAAAGCAAGTGTCCAAGGAAGTTTTGAAAGATGTTCTCCAGGAAGATGGGCGACGCAGCAAACTTCTTCGCTGGTGTGGCGTGGCGTCGGATCAAACACTGTGAAGTTGAAACGGGCATCAGAAAGTCGAAACACAGTGTCAATGTATAAATGTCAAGAGTGCGAAACACTGTAACTTGAAACATTGCAAGTCGAGGACTGCCTGGACATTAAAAACAGAAAAGTAAAATAACACAAGTCATGCCATCAGTAAGGGTGGTACCAGGAATAAAAATGCATGGCGCTCAAATGGAACTTTTCATTCAACACCGCTGTCGGCATCATTACCTTTCAGTCTTAATACTGAAATTCAGTATTTAGTGTTCTATCAGGTTGGCTATAACTGCCTTCAACGTTAGGGACATTCGCCTTTCTACAAATACCACTACATGCTTTGGTAATGAATTTGAGTGAAAAGAAAAGCCTGCATTTGCTTTGGCCCTCGAGGCTGTATCAAAGAATTGTTCCATCTAAGCAAATTCTCTACCTGCCAGTATTGGTAAAGAACAAAGACATCTTGTATTGTTTAGCAGGAAAGATACACTGATGTATTTTATAATGCAGCAATTGTTTTAGTGTTCCACGGTTATACTCCGGGATATGAATGTGGACAGCATGAATACATTTTCATGATGCTGAATTTGATTCTTCAGCTTCTTGGGGGAAAGAGGTTGAAATTGCATATCCTCAGTGAATGAGGGAATCACAACTGACACGTTGCTGTATTGTATGATCTAGTAAATGAAAGAGGCATGAGGAAGCTGGGCTGTGAAAGGAAAATGCATAATTATCCCACACGAAAAGGGAGGTGCTGTGTCTAGTATCTGATTTTCTTTTCCACGCTTGCTTGCATCTCTAGCACCTAATGTATTTTGGTTGTATTTTGTCTAAATATATAGTGAGCTGTACAAGTGAGGAATTGACCTTCAAGGTTTCTTCAGAAGACATTTCATGTTCATGCCCCTACTATGCTGAGCAAAGTTACAGCCATGCTGCCTTTGCAGAGGAGGAAGGATAATTAATGGAAACCAGTAGATTTATAACATGAACAGCAAGTACTGACCATGACTTTCACAGAAAGAAGTGACATGATTTTTCCCCCATGTCAAATTTTGATTTAGAAACTGGAGAGGCTTAAACAGAATTATTCTTTCAAAACTTTCAACAGTTTCAATGGGAATAGATGAACTTGTAGGGAGTTTGTGCTCAAAAACCCCTCAGATGTCCACTGTAAAGCGTCTTTTAACCTAACAAGGAGGAAAGGGATAGTGTCTTTTAACCTAACAAGGAGGAAAGGGACTAGTTTGAATCAGGGCTGTCCAGTTGGTACTTGTGGGCAGCTCCTGGGCTCCCAATCCAGGTATTGCTCCCCCTTCACAATCTTACTACCACTGCGACCAGGATATTCAGGTTTTCCTTCACTCCTCCATCTTCTGCTGCTTCCCCAATCCTGGGAGTGGGGTGGGATGGGCTGGGGCAGGATAGGAAACCTTATGTTGTGTGTGGCCCAGGGGGCATGTATAGTCGGGATGCTCTGAGCCACTCAGAAGTTGGATAGTCCTGATTTAAATGATGGCCACTCTGTATGAGTGTGAAGACAGAAGGAAGATAAAAATATGTGGTTCCCAAACTCTTTGTTTCCTGTGATGGCATTATGGTCATGCCATGTAAAAGACTGTGGATCATTTAAACAGTGGTTCTGCTGCATAGAAACTTCTCATTCCCTAGATGGGGAATAGTGCCGCATATAAAATCTGCATTGTAAACCTCATTTCAGATGCTTCTTTCCAGGAAAAAAAACTAAAACCTTTGCAGCAAGTATTAGAGAAGGTGACAGTTCTGTCTTAACACATTAGAGAAGCTAAAAACAGTGAAAGCACTCAACAGTGACAGAACACAACCCTTCAACCATTCCTGCTGAGAAAGGAAGAGGACAGGAACAGGATTAGCATTGCCAGGCAATTCATCTGGGCAAGAATCTTTCCTTCCTTCAAGAAGAGACAGGGAAGTCTGGAAAGAAACAGTGGAAATAGGAGTCTTCCTAAAGGTTTCAACAAGCTTGGATCAGATCCTAATGGGAGTTTATACACATGCTCTGAGAGTGGTAGGGAGTGCTTTAATTAAAGCAGCTCTAATTAAAGTGCCTGGAGTATCACGTGCATCAGTGTCCCCGCCCTGAAAAATGGTGACGGGGTTGTTTTAACTAAAGCTCATCAAATGAGCTTCCCCCACTGCCATTTTTCAGTGCAGGGATGCTGATGCATGTGATGCTGGAGTCTGCTGGAGCACAGGATTTACCACACTCCAGCAGACTCGACTAATTAGAGAGCATCAGAACAGCTTTGCTACAAGTGTATAGGTGCCCAAAGTTACTGGTGTGATTATGAACCACACACAAGTTGGGACCCTTATTCATCTCCTCCTGGGACAAGTCACTAGGGACAGATTGGAGATACCTGTTAATGAGTGGCAACGTTTTTTGATCATAACCCCTAACTCTTCACAATTTGGGAGTCAGTCAATGAGTAAACTCTGCATTGATATTTTCCCAACCACTGTGTAAAGAAAACCATTTTTATTCTCCTAGTCCTCTTTTATTTTACTGTATCACTGCTTGATCTTATTTTAGCATCCTTGGAGAAGAGTCTTATATGCTGTATTTGTGTTGCATGTGATGATTGCTACTGACCACACCAGACTTCCTAATTCATTTTTGCTCCAGTTTCCAATAGAAGCATTGTGCATGTCCACACGAGCGTGCACACGAGGTATGCGGCGTCACAGACCCATCTGCCGCACCACAAACTGCACGTGTCATATATGCAGGAGTTTGCTGTGTTGCTAATTTGCAGCACTGTAGGTTTTGTTTTTGTTTTTTTTACACTGGGAGATCCTGGTGTCAAAAAAAGCTGTGCCTGAAAAAAGCAGAGCGGTGCACATGGAGGCAGTGTACACCACCCAGAATTGGAGTCTGGCCAGCCAGAGCCATGCTCCAGTCCTGTGTGCCAAATGGCCACCACAGGGGCCATGGGTGGCCCCTAGGACTCCAGGTAAGGCTTCTGGCCCCAGCTTCGCCTACTGCACCCAGGGCAACTTGCTGCATGCCAGAGCACATGTGCACGAGCCTTCCCCAGGGACAAGTAACAGCGACACAGCTATTGATTTTAAGAATAAATTGTTCTGTCTAAGGTTGGCCCATCCAGTAGATCTCATTGCGAATTTAATTGCTTGTGAAACACTGGCTTTGAAATCTTCAACTGTGGCCCTGTCACAAACCCAGAGACTGGGGTAGCATAGAGTGATGCTACCCCGGGAATTTAGACAAGGGGCGAGCTTATGACTCTGAGAGGCTTTGCCCATTTCCTGCCACTGCCTGTTCTCATGCCATCCACACCCATTACAATATATTTCTTCAAAGAGCAGTGCCTGTATGGTATGGAAAAGAATTAACTGTGTGTAAAAGCACCGTCTTGTGATTCTCTACCGCAGCACCCTTGTGTTCTCCTGGCTGGCAGGTTAGGTATGGTTTCAATTTGTTCTTTTCTCTTGGAGAACCTTTTACCAAAAAAAAAAAAAAGACTGATTGCATCTATGCCCCACCAAAAAGTGCTTGATGTTGTTAAAATTAAGAGGTATTAACTAGTTGGATCTATCATGTTCTGCTATGCTATGTATATTAATGCAGTTTCAACTTGATATTGCTATATGAAATCAATAGTGATTTAGTGCTGATCTCATGGGCCTGTGGTAGAATAACAGAGCTGCATTTCTTACGGTATTGACAAACTTTACTAAGTTCTCCTTACGTAGTTTGTTCCCGTGGAGCTCCCTTTTATAAATGTTCATTTTAAGAGCCACAGCTTACCGTGTTGGCTACCAGGTTAAAAAAAAAAAAAGGGGGGCTCGATTCTTTTCACACTGAAACTAGAATTGGATATGAGTAGTTATGGTAAAGTCATTAAATTTAAAGTCTTTAAAAATCTGAGAAGAGAATGAAGCTCTTATTGTGCTGGGGTTAATTTGCAACTTGTCCATATTTGATACCGCAGTATTACTTTTGAGTTCAGCATAAAGCTATTTTTTCTCCCCGTCATTTCTGATAAACATTGTGCATCACATTTCTTCAGGTGTCTGATCTCACTCCCACTAATGTCACTAGACTCTCACTGACTTAACAAGTCATTACAAGGGGGTGAAATCTGTCTGTCCTAGGTATTTCTCATAGCTGGGGCTCAGGTACTATGATCAGCTTTGTATCCCATAGGTAAAAATACAGATTTCTGGCTGTAGATGGGAGAGGCTTGATCAAGCAGAGGTATAAACTGAGCAATTCCGTGTTTTGGGCAGCAGCAGTGCAAACTGCAGCCCAATTGCTGGTGGTGGCACGGGGGCTGGTAAAATAGCAGCAGCTACTGCATTTTTTGACCCCTATGCCACTAAGTCGAGAGTGCCCCAGACTCAACTCCCATCCCTTAGTTACGTTCCTGTGACTAAGACTTGTCATCATATAAAATGTCATTATGAATGTGAGTGAAGGGTTCTGGATGTTTTGTGTCCTTCTTGTCATGGGACTGGAGAAGGAGATATCCCAGAGAAGCGGCTCTACACCAAATGGCCCAGGAAGCGAGATGACCTGTAGCAAAGCATTTGCTTTGATTCTTGAATAGGCCAGTCACTTTACACTTGCAAAACATCTGCAAGAAAGTGGGTGTTGGCTCCTTGGTTTTCATAATTCTTAAAAATTCTCTTCTCAGCCCAGGATTTGGAGGGGTGATGATATAATATCAGATAATTCCAGTTTGCTGTGATGTTCATGAATCAGGAAGGTCGTAGAGGTGAATGCGAAATTCAGATCTGATTCTAGGTCTTGAGATGTCCTCCTTGTTTGTCCCTCCACTTGATAGAAACCACCCCCATAGACCTTGGTTTCTGGTCTAGCCTCTTGTAAAGGCAGAAGGCAGCTACAAAACGTGGTTCATGACCTGGGTTTGGATTCTGAGCAGCACCCTATACACAGACAAAAATGCTGCCCACAGGGATTTAGTTTAGGTCCATCACTATTCATCAAGTTCGGGGCTGTACAGTAGTTTCTGTAGGTTGCAATACTAAAAATTTACCCAATGACGCTAGGTTAGTTTGAAGAAGGTTTTTTTTCTTCATTGAAACAAAGTCAAACAAGTTTTCAGAACTTCCCTGGACTCCATTTCTCAGATTCCTGACTTTACTAGAAGTTTATTGACTGGGCAGAGGGAAGACTTCAGCCTTAGGGCAACCAATCTTCTCTAGAAATTCCCTAAGGTCTTAACCTAAGTGCTCGGGCGGATAGTTGAAAGTCACATCTCAAAGAGTGGAACAGATCTTCCCAGGAAGAAAGAGATTGTACAGTTTTAGTATCCCAGTAAAATAAAAAATAAAAAAGTTGTCCAATGAGAGTTATTTAAAAGTTACAGAAGCCAGAGGCCTAGATTAATTTAATTATTGAATTCATCAGTGAAATATCGAGACCAAAACTGAAGCCTTTGGCAACGCTTTTTTTTTTTTTTTTGAAAAATTGCAGAGGACGTGGGAGAGATCAGAGGATTTTCAAGTGACCCTTTTATTAGCTGCTGCCACATAGTTTAGAAAGGATAAGGGAACATTGATTAACGCCTATCTTTAATTGTGTTGAAGTAATTAGAAACACTGATATGGGAAAAATTTATTCCACAGTCAGAAATGTACCCCGTGATCATTAGGATGGAGTAAGAAGGGAGGCACCATGCATGAATTATTAGTAGCATTATTTACACCGATAAAATAAGACTGTTGCTTCTTCCTTCTCAGTTGCATGATAGCCATACTCTTCCTCACATCAACTTCTACAGTGTCTGGATCTAAGTCGATTTTAGACTAATAAAGACATTCTTATCCTCTCACAAACTAAAATCTAATATTGTGAATGGATTTGTGTGAGCTAATTGCTGTATCCTTCTGAAGTCTAAATGAAGACAGCAGGACCTTCCAAGGGCACAGAGGTCAGTCTTTGTGTATCCAATTGGAGCATTGGCACCTACGTTTATAAAAAGGCTAAAGAGGGAATGCAATGAGCTACAACAAATAGTGGTTGATTCATTTTTCTGTGTCTGATTGTGATAGTTCCACTATTAAGGAGGGTGCCATTCATGACTTCGTAACAAAGTTTTGGTGAACATCAATGAGGTCACCAGCTCCTTGCACTGTAGGATGAATTCTAGCAGTAGGACCTGAAAGGGCAGAATCTGAACCAGAAATCTTGGAAGACAGTCTGTATTTGCAGAACTGGACAAAATATTTCCAGTTATTTTCCTGGCCTTTGAATCTGTAGAGCTCATAAAGAACAACCTAAGGCACAGAACACAAATCATGTGGAATATTGTTTTCCAGAGTGCAATTAAAATATAGTAACCTATTATTATGAAAGGCATTTTAATTATAAAGGAAAAGGTTAAAATAACAAAGGTGCCCAACTACTAAAAAATTCATCATGCTTGACCGCTATTCATTATTGCACACTGAATGACTAGCTAGAAAACCAAGCAATATTGGGGGAGGAGGGAGGTTTACATTTGGAGCAGTGAATAAAAAGGCTTTTAAATTTAA
>NW_017728924.1:7955962-7965472 GCF_001723895.1 Crocodylus porosus | reverse complement strand
AATATTGGGGGAGGAGGGAGGTTTACATTTGGAGCAGTGAATAAAAAGGCTTTTAAATTTAACAAAAAAAAAAAAAAAGGAAATAAGGAGAGAAAGACGGGGCTGCGTATTTGACCATAATCTTGCATTTTAGACTATTGCTTGATTCTGAATCCTGGAGAAACCAGTCAAAAATTAATAGAATAAAAGGTTAATTAGTTTTTTATTACTGCAAAATTTTTTATGACATGTTATCAAATTATCACCTGCTTTGTTGTACCCTGGATGGATGTAAATACCCACAATCTCTTACAGCCAAACCAGGCAGAAAGCGGTTAAGGTAAATGACTTGGAATATTAAAGGATTTTTCAGCAACTGTCTCCCCCACTTTATGTAAATAATTTGCCTCCGTGGTGATTAGCTTGGACTGTTTCTGTTTACAGCCTCCAAAGATTCATTGCATTGCTTTTAAGTCTGCTCCATTTTACTGTGCAGTCATTCCATTTATACATGTCAAAAGACCTGGAATGAGTTCATTTGTGCTCTTTCAGTAATAATGTTAAAAGCCTTAACTCTTTGTCATGCATTTTGGTATCATTGTGACAAAAATAATATCAAGAAGAATGGCTCTCTAAAATTCAAGGACTGAAAGCTAGGAGTATATATGTGTTGTTGTCTTTTTGTAATTGAAGGGTTTTATCATGTTAAAAAAAAATCTTAGATCTAAAAACGCAATTAAAAATAGAAATTCCTGTCTATGTAACAGCTTATGAATTTGTAGTTTTCCTATTATGCTATTTTAAAATGTCAGTGTTCCTAGAAGAAGTGTTGCTATTCCTAGTGACACATGATGTAAAAAAATTGAGATCAGTATACGTCAATGTACATTCCTTGCTAAATGAGTATATTAGTAGAAAAATACTGACAATATTTTCACTTGGAATTGTATTTATTACCAGTAGAAGATAAAAGTAAGAGAGACTTTTGTTTGGTTTCTTCCGTTTACAAAAAGGAACAAATTCCCATCGTGTTCGCTTATTAAGCTGCTCTGTTTATGGCCATAAAGTTCCAATAAAGTCAGTTTGGTTACATGGATATTATTGAAGGAAGTCTAAACAATGTCAGATAAAAGTGTTGAACCAAAACGCATGGATTTTGCATAAAATTAGGAAATATAATCATAGTTGTCAGGCAAAGCTGTTTACCATGGCAAAAAATACCAATAAGAAGTTCATCAGAAGACAAGAATCAATTATTTAGAGTTAGCCATCCTCTATGTGTGAAAACATTGGCTTGTCTAAAGACATTGGTATTTCCACTATTATGTTACATGTTTTTGCAGAACAATACTTGGATACTGATTAGCAAAAGTCAAGGCCTTGATGCTGTGGAGCTTGGCATATCCTGTGTTGATACTAGCAGGTATTGGATTCATTATATTTTCATTCATTAGTGGTATTCGCATGAACAGTATCTAAAGTAGGGGGAGGGATAAGCCATTTAGTTCAAAAATAAAAAAAAGGTGAAATAGATGACCAAGTTATATTAATTCAACGTAATGTAGCCTCATGCAGATGCTTATGCAGCATTGCACACTGAAATAAATAAGCTGCATGGTAGCTTTGATTATGTTCGTATCAAAACAGGTAAATTGCAAGCTGAAAAATAATTAATCATTGGAAGGAAAAAAAGTCACCTACTCAACCAGCTACATCAAACTAATGAATTTACATACATCACCTACTGAACCTGGTCTGTCAGCCATCACATCAGAGATATCACTGTGGAATTAAAAGTATAATATTGTAAATCAAAGTTATTACCTACTGAGTCTCTTATAGCATCTATCAAAATATATCAAGAGAGGGCCAACTAAATTAATGTGAATAGTGCACAATTTCCTGACGGATAAAAAAAAATGCTGATGCTATATGCTACCATGCAAGTACAGGAAACACCAACCAGCTCTTAAACACTAATTGTATTGAGTTTAGATACCATAGTGATTGGGAACCCTATAAATGCGAAGGCGGAGACAAGGTAGATGGATGCCAACATTTTAGATAACTACTGTTTTCTTGGATGAGGCTCCTGTCAGAAAATACTTAGACCTTTGATCCTGAAGGAGATGTTACATGAAGATGATAATGTTTGTAGGTCTTTTTCAACAATTCCATTTAATTTACTAGGATGTTGTGGAGAGCTTGTCAAACCATTCAGGTCCAACCAAACTGTATTTCCATTGAAGTCAACTAGAGTTTTACTGTTGACTTCTGTGGACGTAGAAATGGATCAGCTTTTGGCCTTTCTTAATAAGTCTTCCTGTATTTCTATTCTACAGTCTCATGGGGAGGTGAAGGACCTCAGTAGATAGTAAGCCATTCCTTCTATGACTGTTTTGGAATCATTCAAGCCTATTTAGTTTCTCTTGAACCTTGTTCATACCTGTTAAATCCAAGGCAACTTCCTGTAGAAATATTGTGAAGATGTGGCAGACTGTTCCATTCATCCCTTCCTAGTCAACAGCTGTGTACGTTTTCTCAAGCTGGCTTCCCTTTGAACAGGTAAATCCAAAGGGCATCTGTACACAACACGGTATTTAATCCTCATTGATTTACTGTGCCTTAAACATTTTAACCAGGTTTAATTTGGTGTGTCACATTTGTGTTTGGATGACATGCACTTTTGAGTGACTTAAGTCCCATGTAAGATACTAGCTTACAATTTATTAGCTGGTCTGGTGGCCTATTTTGGACCGAGTTGAATTTGCTTCCATGTTCCCGGTGACCTTTCCAGCTCACTGCTACAAAACATTTTTAAATGGTTACTGGTGTCATAGTACTATTAAAAGTGTTCTGTCAACTATCCAAGTACATTTTTTTGGCAGCAGAGCTTCAGGATGTGACTTGGGCAAGAAGAATAGGCCTGGAAAGTAGATTCGTAATCTGGCTTCAGTTTTGTGAATGCCCCGTCTGTCTTTCTCCTCTCTCTCTCCCTCTCTCTCTCAATGCAGACTATGGTAAACAAGTGAATAAAGTAAAAAACTGCTTTTCATCTCTTGTAAAACAGGTGAATATCAGTAGGTGTTTATTTTTTTTTTTTCCCCAAGGACTTCATAGGTTTCTGAATCTCTGGGAAACAGATTTTTCTACCTCCCAGTTTTCATTCCACATGCCTAAAATTAAGTCTCTACCTGTGGGAAAATGCATCTGTTTCTCAATTAATCAGCATTAGATGGTGCTATGACATTTTCATAACTATCACTTTCAAAATACCAATACAATGGGGTGCCAGTCTTTCTGTAAATGGAAATAGTCAAAGCCTGCCAAGCCAGTTAGCCTAGATCGTGGTATTTTATTTGACCATTTAAAATAAAAATCTAAACAATTGTTCACAGGATATTGTAGTAGCTGGAAAAGTCAACTGCCAACGCTGTGATAAGCCAGGCTTCTCAGAGGCCTTAGCGCACATGGAATTCATTAATCATACTTAATTAAGCTTTCTGTTGAACATCTCAGGCATTTTTCTGTTTTTCATCAAATTTATTATTTAATAGCATTCCTAAACAATTTTTCAAATATGGCTGTATCTACATGAGATGCTTACTGCGCAGTAGCTTGTTACTACTAAGCAATAAGTCATTACTACTGTGCAGTAGCGTTGCATGGCATGAACCATGATGCGCCGCTACTGCACAGTAGTGCTGAGCTACTGTGCAGTCAGCATCACCAGGAAGCTGTGCGGTGACGCTACCGCGCAGTTACGCCAGGTACTGCATGGTCATTTAATGGTTATGTGTGCAAGTACTAAATGACTGTGCAGTAACAAGTGCTCAGTCAGCCTCTCGTGTGGATGCGGCCTATTTCCAAGATCCACTAAACAGTTACCTCTGTTTCTGCAGGCAGTATCCCCAGAAGTTATATGGAAAAATGAAGATAGGATTTGACCCAAAATGTATTGAAATCGACTGGAGACTTTCCAGTGATGGCAGTATCTGTGCTTCAGGCTAGGTACTGCCATACAGGCCAGTACTATATAGATAAAGATAGATTGTATAGATATACTATACAATAGATACTTTATATAGAGCTTTTCCTTTATATAGATGAAGTATCAATATACAAAGCTGGAAGCGTCTAGTATGGCGCTCAAGTGCTATAACAAAACTTCTTCTCATAACTACTGGGAGCCAATCTATTTCTGTGCCATTCTTCTGGTGTTAATCACCTAAACAGTAAAATGCAAATGCACAAAATCCATGTTACTTTGTCACGCTCTTGCTCTGAACAAGTGCAAAATAATTGTTACAAATAAAAATAAGCCTGCATTTTCTCTAATGAGCCTCCTTCTCAGTTTTGCAAGTGACATGAAAAACTAAGAGCGGAGTCAATATGTGTCTGTGGTAATTATCATGCCACTTCTACTCTTTTCCTTTATTTTTCTCATGTTACATTTTAATGTGTTTCTGCTCAAGTCAATTCAATTTATCAGTAGGCAAAAGGCATGAAGCAGTCCTGATTTGCTTTGGATCTACTTACAAATAAACTGGAAAACTCAATTTTCAGGTTGGGTTTTTCAATCAGATACACATGAGAAGAACAATAACTGAATTTTAAGATGCCATTATTTACACAGAGATAATATAATCTAATATACATCAAAAGGGAAAATTTTAATGTGCCAATAATACATTGGGCTTTCTTTTTAGCAGTCACACCCATTCAGGGTGGGTTTTATTTATCGCCACAATAATATTATAGGAGTGGATTGAAATGCATATTGAGGAGATGAAAACTTTTGGGGAGCAAATACAGCAAAACATTATGGAGCCATTTTTTGCCTTTTGTCTTCCCTTGTACAAGAGAATGACTGTGCTTTCCAAGCTAACCTTCAGATCTGGGTTTCTCCTAACCTGTGAATGAAATGCCAGATTTCTGCATAATATTGGCCAAAGAGGTTTTTCCTCCCCCCTCATCCCTTTAGAGTTTATTTTTATCAGTAATACAGAAAATGATTTTGGGCAATGAGTTGATTGTGGGGGCAGGATAACATAAGCAGCTTAACTTGGACCCTTTTAACTCATTTTATATCATCCTTGCAATCTGGCTTGCCATGTGCATGTGTTCCTGTCTGTCCTCACTGGGTGCATTGAGCCTAGCAGGAAAGGCCAGATCCTGAAGGTGTGTGGTGGAGCCTAAAAATGACCAGTGCATCCTTACCGCATGTATCAGGCAGTCCTGCCAGCTCAGGTAAGTGCATCCTGCTCCACAGCTTTCCTGCTGACAGTGTTATGGCAGTTGTCCTAAAGGACCAGGGAGCCCAAGTCAAGGGTCTCTTTACTAGTCTGTTCTCTGTATTTCATGCACCTCAGCCCAACAGCTTGTTAAGCTAGGAGTGCTGATCCGCAGGGTTCAATGTCTGGCCTAAGATATCTCTTGTTGCACATTGGAGGGGCTTGTGTACTTTTTTGTTGGAGTTATTAAGGTATCTATCTGCAAAGGAAAGCAAGCAGGACTCTCTAAAGACTGGCAATGCAGTCAGAATGCCATATGCAAGTGCATTTTAAATGACCTTAAAGTGCCTTATTTTTCTATCAGTTCTCAGACTGCCCAGGCCTGCTTGCTTTCCAGGCTCTGTTTTTTATACCTTGTATTCCAAAAATGGGTGAGAGCTGCCAGTGAGCCTGCTCCTGGGTGAGACTGCAAGTGTGTTCTCACAAGGCTAGGCAGAAAAGGCCATCGTTTGAACCTAGGCGACAAAAAGTGAAAAATAACAATACCCTCCAAATTCTTAATATTTACTTCGTAGCATTTTAGCTTTTGGCTTTGCATTTTTTTTCAGGGTAAGAAAGCTTTTAAACACTGTTGCATCCCCTTGTGATTTTCTGGTTTCTAGTGTTTTGCTGGATTGTTATGTAAAAGCCAAGAGTTTCACGTGACTCTTGAGTCCTGGAGGAGAGGCATTAAATAAAGCATCAAATAGCCTGATAATATTTTCAAAGTTGGAAGAACTAAGTCATTTTAGCAAGATGGCTGCTATGTTTTGCCAGCCAGGGCAGAGCTAGTCAAACATTTTCAAAGGATCAATTTTTTGGGAAATGCTGATTTGACAAGATCCATACATTTCTTGCAGACAGACTGATTTCACCAAAGTTTTTGATATAACCAGGTAGGTTAGGGTAGCCCGGACTTTCGCATCTCCCTGACCCTAGGGCTTCCCACCTTTTGCAGCCCGTGGCTCTGCCAGGACTTCGGTGGCATGGAAGGCATGCAATCCAGATGGAGTCAGTTCTGTAACCTCCCAAGGTAGCTTCCTGCTGTAGTGCCCCCTTTCAGCCATGAGCAAGCTGCCTGAGGTGGTGCAGGGTGCCAGGAGGCAGCCCCTGGCGAAGCTGAAAAATTCCACTAGCGTTCTTCAAAAATAGCAATGCATGCATTTGAGCAGTGTTTCCTCCAGCAAAAAGAAAGGGAAAAAAGAAAAAGAAAAAAATTGTGTCCCAATGTGGAACAAAATATTTTTGAGAGGGGAAAAAAAAAGTGAAATTTTCTACTGCAGAGAAATTTTGCTTTTCCAGCTACCTCTTATTCATAGTAGAGAGAAACCATGAGCACCCTATGCTTGACTGAATCTGGGCATTTGCTCAGCTTCTGCCAAGTATTGAGCAACAACACTCAACACCTCTGAACTTCTCCTCTGAGTTGCTGCCTTAAGTCTTAAATTGCCTAAGGAGAGACTCAAGGAACTGACCACCTGCAGGAAAAGCTTAAGTTGAGATGTACGTTTTGCTGGTATTTAATAAGGCCAGATCCCTAGGAGGGAGCTGGTTTGTGAACTCAGAGTAGGGAATGTGCCCCTTTCATTCATTAATTTCTAGCTACATATTCACAGGCCATTGCTGTGGTTTTTTAGTTATTGGATGCTGGCATAAATAATCAGCCTCAGGACCTAACTACATAAAAGAAGCAGCCAACCTCAACTGCTGTTTACATGGTTTGGAAGAACACAACTCATTCCTTTTGTGTTAAAATGATAGTAAAAAGCTGTTAAACTGCAGTCCTCAATCATTCAGCTCTTCAAGCAAGCTACCTTTGATTCCCAGAAGAGTTTTCCTGCTATGGATGAGGGTCAAGTTGGTTTTAAGAGCTATTTTTCCTTCCCTGGTCCTGGAACAAATGCAGTCTTGCAAGAAGAAAAGTCATTTTCTATAGGAGAACGCCGCCTGTCCCAAAGCGTACAAGCAGACCATTTGTAGCCAAGGCCTGGAGGCTCTTACCCCCTGTTACATGGCACAAGAGGGGAAGGAAAGGAGAAGGTATGGGATTGGGAAGATCCCAAATGCAATAGGACTGAGTAAAGCAGTGGTCCTAAAAGGCTATAGGAGATACTCCATGCAAATACCACATCATTTGATCTTTGTGTTTTAAAGCATTGTGCTACTGTAGGAACAGAGAAGCTTATAAGAAGCTTGCAGAGAACATGTTTATGCATAACCGAGGACCAGCTGCTCTGTGTGGTATGTTCCTATGGCTACATGACATAAATACTGCTGGAAAAGTTGGCACAATCGATGCCGCTACCCACAGAGGCAGCAGGGAAGGGCATACGGACCTCCTTCGGTGCTAGTCATTGCTACACTAATCACTTAGTAGAAAATGTTCCCAAAGGAAAAGCAAAGGATGGTTAGTTTACCTAGCAACTCAGCTAGCACCCCGAGAAGCTCTGTGGGTGTACAATGATGTGGAAGGAGCTCGCTTAATAGAGCTGATGTTCTAGGGGGGTTGGCAAGGCTTTTCCAACAGGATAGAGCAATTTAAATTAAGGTGATTTAGATCACTCAGGGAAAAAAAAAATAAAAGGAAGAAATGTTAAATCAGGTTGAGGCTTGTAAAACCATTTTGAAATTTGTATGTTTGCAAACTGGTGATTAAAATGTATGATGAATTTAATTATGTACAGAGTCTGAAATGTGACTGCTGCTAGGGGGTTTCATTTGAATTATATAAAACTGCTCAAGGTGAAAGCGATTGCACACTAAGCCCCAGTCCTGCACACCATACCACATGCATGCCTTTAATCCTGTAAAAAGTCTTATTGGCTTCAGTAATGCTTCCCCTGTGCTTTAAGTCCAACATGTACGTAAATGCTTTTCAGCATGCCGGGGGCTGGGTGCGTTGGAGGGGAGGAGGGGGATTGTGTGTGTGTGTGTGTGTGTGTATATGTGTATATATATATATATTTTTCTTTTAGGGACTGCCTGCTTTGGTGGCATTAAATTTGTTCTTGCAAACCAAGCTGCTTCAGTACAAAGGGTCCAGAAGTGGTTTGGACATTGACTGTCTTAACAAAGAATTTTTAATGCAGATAGGCCAACCTTTTCCAAAACAGGAAACTTGTGTTAGGCTTGTAGGGCTGTATCTAGGTATCCAGGACTGGGATTTTCAGAGTTGTGGAACTGATTTCAGATCAAAAGTTTAGAGCGGTTGAAACCTTTCAGCTTATGCAATGCTGCTGTCTGCAAAGGGGATACTATTTGCAAATACAGGCTGTTTGCTTTTCGTTTTCAGTTCTGTTTTGAGGGTTGCGGTGTTCTCAGTTTAAGGAGAATACTAAGACCCTCATGTCTCAAGTATTTTTTTCAGCCTAGAACAGCATTTAAAACATGTAATTTCTTAGTAACAATGTAGTACAGATGCTAATTAAAAAATAGGTACAGAACATCCACATTAGCATTATAAGAAGAAAATAAATTGGCAAGATGCAATTAAGCCATCTGATTTAAATACTCAAAATCAATTTAAATTAAAAAACAAAGTTTAAATTAAGTTGTTTTTGAGAGAGATTTTAACCAGCTTCCAAAGAGCTCTAATTATGGCTCCTGAGAGGTAGCTGCTGATATGGCTAATTATTCAAATTAAAAGGAGTTTCTTTAAAAGGGCTGTGCAATGGGTGTTCAAACCCCACATTGCTATGGTTTAACAAAGCCTTCACTCTGATCAGTCCTGCCCCATTACATCTGCCCTCAGGGACTGGCTGAGAAGTCACGGTTAAAAGCCTAGGTCAATTGTTAAAATCAGCCTTGCAGCTTGTAGGTCGTGTTAAACGACTGGCTGGGGCTACAGCTGGCTGAACATTGCAGCGTGCTAGCTCATGTGAAGAAGTAGTCTTCATAGGCACAGACAGAAGTGACCATTTTTGCCTGATTTGGCCACAGAAAGCAGTTTATAACTGTGACCAAACACAAGTCCATGGCTACAGACAGCTTCAAAAATGACCAATCAGGTGAAAATCGAACCCCTCATTGCATGGGGGTCAGATTAAGATGTTTCAAAACCGGCCATCTTTTGTAACTTCTGTCTGCCTGTCACATGAGCCATTAGTCTGCTTTTCTTTCCTGAAACCCACTGATGGGCATTAAGACTGGAGTACTGCATCCAGTTCTGGGCTCCGCAATTCAAAAAGGATGTGGAGAAGCTTGAGAGAGTCCAGAGGAGAGCCACGCGCATGATCAGAGGTCAGGAAAACAGACCTTA
>NW_017728924.1:7937159-7955617 GCF_001723895.1 Crocodylus porosus | reverse complement strand
TGCTTATCTTGCTGGGATCCTATGACCCCAGCTGACTTCCTGCCCTTTGGGCGGGGGACTGGACTCGATGATCTCCCGAGGTCCCTTCCAGCCCTAATGTCTATGAAATCTATGAAGACAAGCAGCTGCAGCTAGATGCTATCTGACCAAGTAGTCTGAAAGCTGAGGTCGGTGGGACCACAGATTCCTCCATTATATCCTCGGGTTGGATTTTGACATGAGGACCCGTTTGGGGAAACCAAGGCTGAGCTGCGGTGCTGTATCATGTCAAGAGCACATGTGCTCTCAAGTTCACGCGAGCTTGTCATGAAAGGAAATATTATAAAAAAAAAAAAAGCACCGAATGCTCTTCTTGTTTATGTGGGCTTAACTGACTTCCATTGACATTGCAGCCGCATAGCTAAACACATATTTTAACTAAATAATACATTTGCTCAGCAGAAATTTCTTATGTGGTTAGGGAGAGGTCAAAAGTTAGAAATGGCAGCAGAGATGCCAAAGTAAGTTTTATTGGCTTCCTGTCTCTTGATCTTGAAGAAAAATGGATCTGACAAGACGGGGAAAGTATATCGCAAAGAAATGTGTTTAACAGATTGAGGCCAGCCGCAAAGGTTAATGTCCAAGTTAAATAGTCATAGAAATGAGGCCCATACTGTAGCTTAATGGATTTGAAATTGGTTATAGGGCACAACATAGAGTAATCATAAGCACAACCTTTAGTCTTGGAAAGAACTTGGCATGCCGGCCTCAGCAGAAGCCCTGTCTCAGTAAAGCGCGTCTTGCGTCTGCGCACCTGGAGTTCAGGTCAAACAACGAATGTCTGTATATTTAGGATGGTCTGACGAAAACATACCGTGCCCAGCCACATGTTTGAATTCAGAGCAACAGGTTGATCAAAAGCATTAAGAGGATCCAAAGAAGTTTCCTTACAGAGATGAGATTGGTCACTCTCATTGCATGCATGAGGCACAATACAAAGACTGTTACAAGAAAAAAATATTGTAGGCACATGCAGGGCTTCATTGGGAAAGCTTGGGATTTATAAGGAGAAACCCCACTACATTGTGTGGTTTCATAAATGAAGCCCATTTGCTGTCTCTTCATCTGTATTGCAGTGTCTGTTTCTGGAACATTTTGCCAGAGAGGACCCATCTAGTCTGGCTCCAGGGGTCTGAGAAACATCATCTATTCCCAGTGATCAACTGTGCTAAAAGTTTTTTTTTTATTGGGCTATTTGGTGGTTCTCTGGGCTTGATTTAAGAGCACAACTCTGGGGCAGAAGTGTAACTCTTATTATGTACTGAAATCCAAGAAAATGGCACCAGGGAAACAATATAAGCCCGCTGGCTTATATGATAGCATTATATGAAATGTCCTACCTACCAGCCAATTGAGGCAAACAGGCCCCTTAAAGTATATGAACTTGATTTAATATGTTCAGTCTTACAGGTGGGCTCAAAGCAGCTGTTGGACTCGAAGAATTAGCCCAAGAAGAAATTCAAATCCGGAGACTCCAGGCTGATATGAAATGGAAAGTTTAGTGACTACAAGATATTTTTCTGCCGTCAGAGTAAAACCCCCTATTCCAAGTAAGAACACCCCAATATGACCTAATTTTGAACTTGAATTTTTACCCCTCTCCTTCCCTCCTCGATATAGAGAGAGTTGAGGGCTTACAGTATTTATTTCACTTACAGTGTGTTAGGCAAAGTAATCATTGGTAGAGCTGCATGATAGCACTTCTAATTGAGAGTTTAGCCAAAGGCACTGCAGTAATGGAGGAAGGAAAAAAAAAATAGAGAGTGAACCCCGGAGTCACCTTTTGCTGTCAAACCTCCCAACCACTTAAAGAGATGACAGGGCGAGAATACAGCTCGCAGGCAACAACTTTTTGACTTTAAATATTCTCCTTCCCCTTAACTTCTTTGGTCAACAAGTTCTCATTTGCTGCAAATGTCAGGATAGCACTTGATGGTTAGAGATTATACAGAGGGTAGAAGTTCTGTTTCACAAAAGATACAGAGGTTTTAAAATCTGGCTTTGCTCTGAGAGGTTATGGACTCTCCATCCTTGAAGGTTTTGAAGACCCGGCTAGACCAAGCCTTGCCTGGGATGATGCAGTTGGGGCTGGTCCTGCTTGGAGCAGGGGGTTGGACTAGATGTGACCTCCTGAGGTCACTTCCAGCCCTCATTGTCTGTGAGTCTATGAAGTGAAAAAGCCTTTTTATTTTTTACAAAGGAAAAATTATTAAAAAATAGGGTCAATTGAAATGCTTCATTTTGATTTTGTCCGATTTTTGCTTCACTTGATCTTGCAGTACAATAAAAAATTGATCATTTCAAAATGAATAGGTGAAATGTTTTCTAGCAATGTCAGAAAAGGGAAGGTGTTGACGTTGTCAGAAGGGGTTCCTCTTTCTTTTTCTTTCCTGCTGAATTCCAGCAAAATCAGCCTGATTTGGTGCGTCGAACCCCACGGGAAGATGGATCTGCTGAAATTTCTCTGACCAGCCCTACATTACAAAGGTCAGTTATCTACTTACTCTGAGCATCACTGGGTTCATCACATACTTCCCTGTCTTGTGACCCATCCTTTTACAGGAGAATCCAAGGACTTCACAGCTAGTGTCTTCATGAATCCCACAAGGTTGTCTTCAGCTGGTATAACATGTTGCCCGTTCACATATCTAGCCAATGTGCAAGAGTCAACAGCTACTTCTACCATCAAGAATAAGATGCTGGGTTGTTGTGGATGTCACCCCTGGGCAGGTTTTCTGCTCTGGAGGTAGCTAGGTGGGCAGTTAATTGTGATCCAGCAACACGCCTCCTCTGTGGCTATGCAAAGAGGGAGCAGGTTTTACGCTTGAGTTTCTGTTTAATTTTAGTTTGTTTGATTGAGTCTAGTCATTAACTATGTTCACAGGAGAGTGATTTGCTGCTAGGCGTGTTAGAGCAAAGCTCATTTTCTCCCGAGACTCTAGCATAATGTGACTGACAAAATCACAGAGGGGGAATCAATCCTGCCCTTTCTGGTCTGGATTTTGACAGTCTTTCCATTAAGAGGACTATATTGTACTTGATAGTATTTCCAAAATGCCCCCAGAGGAATTTTGATACACAGGCTCTTTGCATATTTAAAGGCATGTATCCTCCCCGCCGCCTCCCGCTTGTATTGTCTTGCACGTTTGCACAAACAGGGGTTTATTTTGAACTGCTTCCGGACACTGTTGGCTAGCGCAGAAGTAGTTAATAGCCTGTGATCTCTACTGCGTGACCTGCTGCTGTTTGCACTTGCTGCAGAAAATGACATTCTCCTGCCCTAGCCGTTCCTCCCTAGGTACTGACACTTTCTGTGGGTGTGTCAAAGAATAAATGTGAGAGGCCAGAATTTCTTATGGGATCAGTATCTTCTATTGGACCAACTGTATAAGTGAGAGATGATTAGAGACGCTTTTGTAGGTGAGATACGGTTAGAGAAGCTTTTGAATGCAAGATGATCTTTGTCAGGACCTTGGTAGCAGGACATGACCAAGAAAGTCTTGCATTGTCCCGCTCTACCCCAACTATACAGCTGGTCCAATAGAAGATACCACCCTCAGAAATCTTTGCTCCTCACAACGTTTCTGGACCGTTGGGGCTACAACATGAGGCTTACGCTAGCAGGGAGTAAAATCACAGTTTGACAGTATGGGCATGACTTTTCAGTTCCTGCAGGGTAGCAGACAAGGTTCTTTGGGTAAATCGGATATCTATTATTAGACCAACTCAAAGAGTTGGAAATAATAGTTGGTCTAATAAAAGACAGTGGATTTACCCAAAGAGCCTTGTCTGCCTATGTCTTTAGACCAACCCAGCTGCAAGCTACACCCCTGCAGGACAACAGGCTTTCCTAAAGGTCTGCTTTGCTCCATCTTTCCCATATGCTACTGTAACTCTGATGCTGCCCGTCATGTTTTCTTTTTGCTTGCTATTTGTAGTTTAGGAAGTGAACAAAACTCTGGGCCCAGCAATGACTGGTTTTCTGTGGCTGCCAATTGCTTTGATTAAACTCTTTTATAGTGTCAACTTAGAGATCTTTGTGGCTGGCCAGTATAATAGACCCTGTTCCCTTTTTTTTCCCCATCTCTCTCTCTCTCCTTGGAGAGAGTGAAATTCAGTGGTAACGTGAAGAGCAGCATTTTTAGCTCTCAGCCTGATGTATCAGTATACAAGTAAAGTTGAGCAGATGTTTACATTAACATTTAATTGAATTTATAACACCCTCCCACATGTTACATACATTAATAATAAGCATTAACCAAACTAAAGCATTATGCATTTGCCCTAGAGTAGCAGGATGGCATCTGCAAGAGAACAGGTCCCTCAGCCGCTGTGGTTATTTACTACAACTGGGAGAAGAAGTGCAAACCAGCTGGCTGCTCTTTTCCCCAGAGTGTCCCAAGTAGGAAGGGGAATAAAAGCTGTTTTAAACTAGGTTTGACTTTAGGGTCAAGGGCACAGTCCCAGCCTGACAGGGAATCTGAATTCTTGGCAAAGCAAGTTAAAATCACAGTGAATCTTAAGGCATTTTGGAAGTCTCTTGTTTTTTTTTTCTTTTCAGAAACTGGATTACGGAGGAAACTGCTCTGTAGACACAGACCAGATCTAAAGTCTATGGAAGTCATTCAGAGATTTTCCATGAGCTTCAATGGGACTTGGATTGTCAGAGGACAAACACTGTTTGCTGTTTCGCAGCACAGAGACACATCGTCACAGATGCTTGCAGGAGAGGGGGAAGGGATTCAGATCATCAGCTCCCTGTAGCAGATAGAGCTGATGTGAATCTTTATTGACTGTCAAAAAGGTGGAGATTTGAAGGAGCTAGAGTTTGCAGCTCCTGGGCTTCACTATTTTCAGTCTTCAGTATGTTGCTAAAGAGCGCCCTTTTATTTAGTGCTCAGATAGTGTTCCCGCAACAATTCATGTTGGACTTTCAGGCCACGTCCGGACAAGTACGGCATCCGTCTGCAGCACCATACGCCACACATTCAGGCATCACCTGTGCTGCCACCATGCAGTGCAGGGTGTTTTTTAACACTGGCAGATCCTGGGGTCAAAAAAATCCACCTGGACAAAATGTGTTGCCCAAAACTGGAGTCTGTCCCACTAGAGCCCCACTCCAGCTGCCAGCCAGGCTCCCAGCTGCAGGAGCGCTGTGGGTGCAGCTTCCCCAGCCCCTAGGGCCCCAGGTAAGGCTGCTGGGGTCAGCACCGTTGCTGGCCCAAGCTCCCCCATCCCAACTGGGATAACCTGCTGCGCACCAGAGCGTGCGTGGTACATGTGTTCCCTGGGGACA
The DNA here is from genome assembly GCF_001723895.1 of Crocodylus porosus. Lineage (NCBI taxonomy): Eukaryota > Metazoa > Chordata > Crocodylia > Crocodylidae > Crocodylus > Crocodylus porosus. Next base: position 7,950,282 of record NW_017728924.1, on the reverse strand, counting down.
AGTAGCAGCAGCACAAGATGCGCTGTTGCTACTTGTCCCCAGGGAACCAAATGTCTGCACTCATCTGGAGGCAGCCTCGTTGTTCCCTTTTTATAGAGCTTTTCCCCCACCTACTTATTGGACACTAGGTGCATTAAAAACTAACAGAAACTCAGGTTTGAATTTACCAAGGGGACCTGGCATTTCTATTATCCCCAGAGTTAGCCTAAGGTTAATTTTTTTCCTGCTTTTTTTTTTGGTTGAAAATCAAACTTTTCCAATAAGATTGCAAATGAGTGCAAATAAAACCTAATGTCAGCCTACAACATGAGATTATAAATAAAAATGTTGGGATCCATCCACTACCCATCTGTGCCAAGTTAATGTTTTGGATGGGCGGCATACAATCAACGTTGATGTATTTCTTTCTTTAAAAATGCAGCAGATCAGGCATAATAGCGAATTAAGGGTATATTTAGGTCTGATTAAAATGTGTGTCAACTATCTAATGTATTTCTAGCACAGGTCAGTGCTCTTAGTTTTCAATACTGCCAAGAATAGTTGTGATCTGGATAGCAGGTGGTTAATGATTAGGATGACTGGGCTGTCCCAAAACTGTGAAGGACCCAGTTAGCATAACTATAATTGCTTATAGTGAAATTTTCCAAAATAATTTGTCAACTGGAACATTATCTTCCATCATAGCCAGGCTGGCAAGTTGGGCAAGTCAGAACCAGCTGAAGCTCAATGTTGAGAAATGTAACGTGCTCCATCTGGGGACGAACAATCCCCTGCACGATTACAGGCTTGGCAACGCCAACCTGACCAGCACTACAAGTGAAAGGGTCCTGGCGGTAATAATAGACTACAGCATGAATATGAGCCAGCAGTGCAACGCTGTTGCCGGCAGGGCAAATAATATTCTGGCATGCATCAATCGACACATCTCCAGCAAGCCCAAGGAGGTGAATCTTCCACTGTACTCAGCACGGGTGAAACCCCAACTGGAGTACTGTGTCCAGTTTTGGGCACCGCACTTTAACAAGGATGTGGTAAAACTTGAGAGAGTCCAGAGAAGGGCCACCCATATGATTAGAGGGTGCAAGCCATACGAGAGAAGGGTGGGGGGCCTGGGACTTTTCAGCCTAAAAAAAAGAAGGCTGGGAGGGGACTTGATACCAACTTACCACTACATCAGGGGAGTACATCGGGGGCTTGGTGAGCAACCGTTCCCCGAACACCCTTGGGGAAAACCAGAACTAATGGCCACAAACTCCTGGAAGACCATTTCAGGCTCATCGTTAGGAAAAACTTTGTCACAGTCAGGGTGTCCAGACTGTGGAATAAGCTGCCCCAGAGGTGGTGCAATCACCTACCCTGGAAATCTTCAAGAGGGGACTGGATGGTCATCTCGCTGGGGTCACCGGACCCCCTGTTGTCTTTCCTGCATGGTGCAGGGGGCTGGACCCGATGATCATCTGAGGTCCCTTCCAGCCCCTTACAATCTATAATCTTTGAAGAAGTATAAATACCAAGCATACAGGTACAAATGTCCTAAGAAAAGATTATAGACATAAATCAGTAGGTTACTGATATTTTGTAATTAAGATAGTTCTGGGAGCTGTGACTTGGCCCTTTCGTCTCACCGGGCTGTTAAATCTGACGGATAAATATAACGCACTAAAGAATATTGTCACACGGGTAAATATAACACACCATTTTTATTCAAGGCATGAATTAACAAGAAGCTTCTGAGCACATATTTCCCTCTTCCTAATCCAGATAGTTCTTAGCAATAGCTCTCACAAGGCCATTCAGCTCATTATAATCTGGCTGTCAAGGACCTACTTCAAACTTTTTTTTTTTTAAATCCAGAATTAATAAATCATTTCTACATATGTCAGAGCTGTTGATAACAACAGTGAAGCTTTTATTTGTTCCTCTCCTGGGAGAGTCGAAAACTGTCAATATCAAAGACATAGATCGAGAGTCCCATATCCTATCACTCAATCTCGGTTCACTTCTATTGCTAGAGGAATGCCAATTTGTGCCCGGCAAAGGACGTGCCCCATAATGTGTTTTGTTTCTTGCCATTTTGAACCCAGTCCTGGTACTTATTCAAGCAATTAGTTTGTGTGCATGTGCCTATTGCAAGCCATATCGTTTTAGTGTTTGAATGAAGCTAATTTAATTCACTAGCAGCAAACTCATCTGGCATTTGTAGTTTTTCACCTGTTTATTGACAGCCACAACCACCGCTACCACTACTATCATCAGCTGGAAAAAATGCTGTAGATAAACTATATGACAAAAAAACAGATGATACTCTAGGGTCGCATCTCCACATCTTTGTATGATGATGTTGCTACAGGGCCATGCTTTAGTACTTCCTTTTGGATGTGGGGCTATACAAAGCTATAGAGGTCTGATTGCATCTCTCCCACTCTACGCTCTGGTTGGTATGTCTTCTTACACTAATCTTTTCTTGGCAGTGAGCCCCAGATCCTGATCTGAACCTTTAATAAGTTCATCTGTAAGTTGAATATTAAGTAATAATGGGTCAGGCCTTAGTGTAAACTGGGAAAATTTCTTTGACTTTAGTGTAGCAGTGGTGATGAAGGCCAGGTCCTCAACTGGTATACACATCTCTATTGTAATACCAAAGATGGACACATTGCTCTGCTTTGGCTTCTTTCTGTGTAGTTAGACAAGTGGGCCGCTTTTAAATTTTTATTTTAGGCAACCTTCCTTGAAGAAGATAATAAAAAAAGGCTGGTTGAACTCTCCGGATGTTCAGTAACTGCCTCTTTCTAGAATTTCGCATGGCCCATTAAATATTGATGGCATAAGTTTCCTAGCAAAAAAGAATATGTGTACTTGGGGGAAGAACATGACAAATAATATTTCCATCTTGGTGTCTTTCTGTGAAAAGTTGAAAATTTGCAGAAACTTTTGTTGCCTTTTGCAGTCTGAAAAATGTTCACTTTGACATCACAGCTGATAAATGTTATGAAAATGGAAAGTAGGGAATGTCAGAGATCTCACTAAGGTATGAATTTCCTGTAGCTCATCTTGAACATCTCAGAAAGTGCAGAATACTGATGGTGTAATTTCAGTATTTACCTGGAGCCGAGGTCTTGGGAGAAACTTCATTGATTTAGGAGGAAAGTTGGAAGGTCCCAAAGTAGCAAAAGGTTCTTTGGGTAAATCTGATATCCTTTATTACACCAAAGGCATTCCCTTTCTGTTCTTCATAAGCTGGCTATGTTGCTAGTGGAAGGGTCACTACTCCGTTTTCCAGAGAGGAAGTGAGCTGGCAGGAGTAGAGAAAGAAAGGAGCCTTAATTTTCCGGCTTCAAAATGACAGCCAAAGAAATGACTTCCCTTTTCACACTGTATCCATCTGTGCTAGGTAGAAGGCTGTTTCCTCGGACTTTTTCCAGAGCAAGGCAGCAGTCAGGGAAGTAACAGCAGCTGCACCGTTTGTGACCGGTTGTATGTTTTTCATTGCTGCTGGGTGAGATTAAGCATCCTATCCAGATCAGTTGGTTTCTTTATTTCTATAAAGGGCTTTCTATAAAGAATGCATCTGTCTAGAAAAGTGCTGGCTGAAAGGCAATTGGATGAATTTGGTGCTGCTGTTGGAATAATAGTACAGGCTTGAAATGTAACTGTAAGCAAGAGCCATTAAAAAAAAAATCATAACATCTGATTCATACATGGTCTCAAGGATTTATGGTCTTGATTCAGCTTTTAAGCCTTTTTAATTAATTTTTTTGCAATAAAATCCATTTTCAGTAAAATATTTGTTCTTTTAAATAATCTAGCATGACTCTGCATGATTTTATGTGGATTGAATAAAGACACAATTATCTCCATATGAGGGGAGTTTAGTGAAATATAACATTGTGGTTCGTGTCATTGTAATACATGCTTCTTTTGAAAGCTACACCCAAAATGAATTTTGACATGTTTGTTTACAACCCACATAAATGTTGTGTTTTTCCCTTTATTCCTTGTGATTTACCTTATGCAAGAATTACTCTGTTGAGTTTTTATCAGGAAACAGTGAAAGCCAGATCCTCAGCATCTGTAAATCAGTACAGTTCAACTACAGCCGTGGGATGGTTCTTATTGTGATGGACTTTCCATTTGGGAATGTGCTAATCAGGATCTATTGACTTTCAAGGCTGTCCTTAATTGAATACTCTCATTTGCCTTCAAAATATTTTATATATAAAATAAAATTCAGCTTCTGTTATAGTATTGTGTGGATCTGCCCAGCGATACAGTCCACGTTCAACAAAACATGCCTGTATGTCCCTGATGTGTTGCCAATTCTGTATGATACAGCCAATTTCATTTTAGTTTGCTTAAACAGATCTCTAAAAATCTGACCTCTTAGGACAAACTTCAAATATTGTCCATTTTTCTTCTGTGGAAAAAGTTGCATCCAAGTAAATGTGACCCCCTAATCAGTTAACTTCCACTGCTTTACTCTAAATTAATGCAATTTTATTACCTCTGTTAAATTGTTCCATACCTGGTGGCTTGCTTGTAAAAGGTATGGAACAAATTAAAAAGGTAATAACATTAGCCATCCCAATAGCTCTGTCATCAGAGCTATTGGAATGGCTAATTTTTATAACCGATCACTGTGAGTGCAAATTGCCCAATCAATTACATAGCTGGTAAACCATGCTGATGGATATAGTTTCTATGTGTATGCTTAGGGAGAGGAAAAGTATAGATTTTTGACTGAATTACATAAATTTCCCAATTTAGTTGCTGAATATTTTACTCAAGAAGAGAACAACATTAATTGGAAGTATTAATGCAATAATAGCTTATAGAAAAACATCTCTGTTGATGAGTGCCTGCACTTGAGCTTTTGGCACGCTTTTATTTAATGGTGTCATGGGATCTGATCGTACTTATGTCACTACTACTTTTCAGTGCAAGGGGAACCCCAGGCTCCAGTAACTCAGAAGTGGAGGGCCTGCCAGTTGAGCCAGGGTAACAATCAGCTGATTGTCAGATGGCCCCTGGGACTTTACCCAATTGTCAGCCTCAACCCCAGATGGTACCAAGGCCAGTTTGAGTCCTCAGTGTAGTCCAGGGGCAGGGTCTGACAGTCGGCTGATTTTTGGCCCTTGCTTTGTCAGGCCTGGATCTGGTTTGAGCCCAGAGCTGCCCAGGCCAGGTCAACAATCAAAACCCCAGACCTTGCAGTTGCCATCAGGCTGCCACACATGGGGGATGAGAGACCCCCAGCAGAGGAATTAGGGTGTGGGGAAGCTGCCACTTCAACAGCTCTCTGGAAACTTAACAAATGAGGCATGCAGCTGGGGCTCCCATCTACAGGCCTGTTTTTTAATGTTCTGGGGGATAGTAAGCCTGAGATTGAGGAGACACTCCCTGATGTTGGGCTCAGATGGGGGCACCAGATCTGGGACACCATGCTGCCCCCAGCTCAGTCCCACTGCACTGTTTGAGCTGAGGACAGCTGTCTCTTGGACCTTGCGGCTGCCCTGGACCTGGTCTCTATGTTCAGCTGAGCCTCAGAATCTGTCATGGGTCAGCCCCAACATGCCACAAGATCAATTTAAGGTGTGATACCAACAAGCCACAAAGATGTTCAACATTATATGTGGAACATCTTTGTGGCTTGTTTGCTATGTTATCGCACCATAAATTGTCTTTAATGTGTGGTCAGTTTATTCTTTAGGGCACTAGGGCCCTTGGATACTAAAAGGTTTAGTTGAAATTATTTTCTTAGTGATTTTATTTTCTGGGCAGAGTGTAATACTAAGTTTTTATTGCATTTGTATTAGCAATACAAAGGCCCTGGTTGATGTAATAGGTTTTATGCCTTTTCTGAAACCTTGACTGGAAATATTGATCTCTGTTTTTCTTGAAAACCCTGTACCATGCATAAAAAAAATCAGGGTCTCCCTAAATAGCCACTGTCTTTTGAAAATGCTGATCTGGGCAGAAAACTGACTCAGCAGCAACTGAGTTGAAGAAACAAGGAATAAATAAAATGGGGGATTGAAACAGTCAAACAAGGCTGGGTTACCAAACAAGCACAGAAACTTAGTGATATATTCATTGGAGATTAAAATATCAAATACAAACAAGCATGTGGGAGTTCAACCCTTTCGTGTCTGTTCCTTTGTGGACTTGATCTTCCTTCTTGTATGTATGAGGAGAAGACGGGAAAAGGGTTAAAGACCTCAAAGTGGGTGGGGGAGGGGGACTTCAAAAGGGGAAAAAAATCTTTTGCAATCATAAGAAATGATGTGTATGTATATTATGTTTCTTTTAAGGTGTTTATTCATTTTCTAAATTTACATGCTACCAGATGGCACATTAGGGAAACATATTATGCTTCTCGGCCACCTCTTCTATTATTTTATATTCTGATTCTGTAAACTTTAGAAGTCTGTGTAAATCTTGCTACCTTGTCTCTTGAATAAATATTGAAGATTATGATTCCTAAAGATTATGGAAGGGAATTAAACAACCACCACCAAAAGGATTAAAAAAAATTGCTTCTGAATTGGTTTTTGCAGGTTGGTTATGCTTCCTGCTCCATGAAAACTCATCTAACAGTGGTTAACAGAGTAAAAGTAAACAGTAGCCTTGATACAAAAAAGTAGGGATTGCTTAACCCTTAGAAGTGCTACTGCCTATGCTGAAATGAGAGGAGATCTATGGAAAGAGATAGTGAGGGAATCAATCTATGAATGGTTTTGTGCTCGAGACATCTTTCTTGATTGTTTCTTAAGGCTGGGACAGACATTAGACATAAACCGGTTTAAGTGATCAGACACTGGTTTAAACCTGTAACAGAACAGATGTTCAGTGTACAAAAACCAGTTTGAAAATGACCAAAACTGGTTTGAGATAAACCTGGTTGAATGTAGTATCGGATTTAACTGGTTTGGCTTAAAGCAGTTGATACAACATCTGTTCCAGAACTAAAGGACCCAGGCAAACTTCTAAATTTGACTGGCCCCTTGAGGCAATTTCTGTTCACAAAGCATCCTCTTTAGCTCCTTTGGACCCCCAGCACTGACTCCCACCCCCACCTGTTTGGTATGTAGCTCTTGAGGTCTTCTCTATTTATGTCTCTGTGCCCGATATCAGAATAGGTCTCTGTGTGAAAGGTGACACCAATATAATTTATTATTTGTATTGTGGTAGTAGCTAAGAGCCCCTGTGATGGACGGGGGCAGCGCTCTGAAGCAGAAACCAAGAACAGAAAACAGGCCCAGCCTTACGCTTTGAACAATCCACTGTTACCCAGAGGCTTGGAAGTCAACGTAAAGGTTTAAGTTTATGGGAGAGGGAAACAAATAATCCCCAATTCTTAAAGCAACAACAATCCTTTCTTTTGAACATCCTAAGAAAAAGATAAAGGTGGTCTGAGAGAATAGGCAAAATCCAGAGATGCTTTGTCAATTTCTTGCCTCACTGGCTGCAGACAAATGGACCTTTTTACTGCTTTAACAAGGCAGGAGAGCTGCCACTCAGAAGCTCACATCATCTGTTTGATGGAACCGTTATGTCTGCATTGCTCCTCCATGCCGTGGCAAGGAAGTTTGGCACCTGGGGCACAGCCCGCACCAGCAGCCCACCCTTGCACCCTGTGCACAGATCAGAGGGGCACATGCCCCCCCCACCCTTCACTGTGCTTGCCTGGGAGTGCACACAGTGGCAGGAGTCTCCCTCCGCTTGTCTCCACGCCCTCTCTCCCCACAAACGAACTGCTCATGGGTCCATCCCATGCTCTGCCCCAGTTGGGCAGCGCCTGTTAGTATCCCTTCACTTTAGCACCCAGGGTGGTTGTCCCACCACCTGCCCCTTGCTACAGCATTACCAGGAATAAAATAGGCTAAAGATGCAACACTTTTGCTGCACTTGTAATGCTTGAAAACACACAGATGTAAGAGTTACACTGTACCAGCGTAGAGCTACATCACTTGATACCAGTACAATTGTGAGGTCTGTCTGGCCACAAAGACTGTGCTTTCTGGGCAAAGCAGATGGTAGAACACCTTTAAATAACAGAAAGGGCTGAAGTTTCATTAAGTGAGAGACAGATGCACCTATGACTAAAATATGCGCAGAAGCTCAAAACCACAATCAGACAAATAGAGCACATCCTTTTCCCATGGAAATCATTGGGAGTTAGATCACTGACTTCACAGCATTTAAGGTCTTCTTGGCTATTGGGAGCTGCAGGATTGTGTGATTTCTGACGGGTTTTTTTTTATTTCCATGGATTTTCTAAAATTCCTAAGCAAGCTCCGGGGCTTTTGATCTTCTGTCTGTCTTGTTATGTGCTATAAGAAAATTTAAAAAAAGGAAAAAGAAAGATGACAGCAAGTAGAGTAAAAAGGAGAGAGATTCAAAGGGTAAATTCTATTAAACAAAGAAACAAAATAGACTTTAAAAATATGGAAGTGAAAAAGAAGGGAGCTCATTCATAACATTGTATATAAAGACTGAAAAGGCTACTCAGGAAGGTAGGAAGTTCACAGCATTTATTCAAGCAATAACAATGTGTGCATACAGGATTTAATAGAAAGCTTAAGAAAGTCAGTGATATTTTCTGTTGGATGTTAAGGGCTTTGAAACACACCCATGCCAATGGTGTGAGTCACAGTGTACATTGAGATGCTCTGTGGGTTGCTTTCTGGCCCTTTAATCTTATTAAAATTATGGGACTCTTTACACGGGTAAAGATCTGGTCTTTCAGTGACAGAGGAAATAGCGGTATCCCTGTGAATGGCATCAGGTCTTAGGGTTTTTTTTGTAGTTGGGAGCAAAAGACCATGTGAAAGCAAAATCTGGTTGTAAAAGAGCCCTCAAACTACATAATTTGCACTCAGTAGAACTTGTTTTTTTTTTTAGTTGGGCTCTGTCTTTTCATTTACCAAGAAAATCAGACCCAAATGTTAGAAGAGTATCATCATTATCAAGGACTGATGGAAACAGAAGCATAAGCAATATGAAATTAGAATTATGCCTAGGGTTGCTGCAGCATTCAATAAAAAAAAAAAAAATCCAGATGTTTTAATATGTTACATGCATATGGGTCTCTAAGAGCTTGATAAAAAGCAGGATATTTTGCAGGTATCCCAGTTGTAGCTGTATTCGTCCAGAGGAAAAGGCAATCAGGACTGGTAGTAAAGTTTATATCTTTTATTAGACCAATGAGATTTTTGCAAAAAGTGAGAGGCTTCATACCAGCTATGAACTGACTGCCCAGAGGAGTTTTCCATCTGTTGACTCCTTGGTGAAATCCTATGAAATATGAACTTTCATTTCTATCCAGGAGAACTTTTACAATCTTTTCTCCAATGTCTGATGAGGAATGTTTGTGCCTGAAAGCTGGCAATTTTAGATTTTTTTTTTTTCAAAAATCTTGTTGGTCTAATAAAAGATATCATCTCTACTACAAGTCCTGATGGGATATTTTGCAGCAAATTTCAATGAAAATGAAACCTCTTGATAGGGGACTGGAATGCATGCTGGGAGTTGCATGGCTGCAGCACACAATGCAAGGGGTTGTCTCTGGGCACTTAGTTTAGCCAATGTTGTTTTCCAGCCAAAAGTGTTTAGCTCAGGAAAAAAAATGAACTGTCTTACATAGCCTAAAACAAGAGAAATGCACCCAGAGCACACAGGACAATGAGTTAGATGATTCCTATGCATCCTCCTCTTAATTCTCATTTAATCTCCCAGTATATTTTAAGGAATACAACATATCCCCACAATATTGCAATCTATACTCATCCACCTATTACTCACGGAGTTTGTCTAGAAAATAAGTAAGTTGGCTGCACCTGTGTTGTGCATAGTTATATGGGATCATGGAAATCTGAGGTTAATCGCATGTGCACCGTCCAATGACCTGATGTCTGAAAAACAAGTACCTTAGTAAAAGCATTAGGAAAACCAGCTGGAAAAGATGAAGTTACCTGCATTTTTTGGTGCTCTGCAGATACAGTTCCATCACTGATGAACCAGGCTCTTTATTTTTAATTAAGAAGCTAAATCAGAAGTATTGCACTGTACAGTTCAACCTCTCAAGCGGAGGAGAACGGAAATGGTTGCTGCCAGGTATAGAGATCATTGCAAGCCACAAATGACAAGCAGTTTCTGAGAGGAGTTGAGCAGGGGAGGAACAGAGCAGCAGGAGGTAAAGTTTAGGAGGCAGGAGAAAGGCTGTGATGATTGTACTTCAGTGAGAACAGCAGGAATTAAGCCTCGAAAGAGGAGTTGGACGTAGCAACAGAATAAAAGGCCAGAGCTGCAGGTGGTGTAAGCTGGCATAGCTCCAGTGAATTCAAGGGAGAATGAGATCTGGGCAGAGTTTCTGCAGAGTGGAGAAGCACAAAGCGAGGTGACAGGAGGGTGGAGTCATGGGAGAAGAGGCCAAAGCGCTCGTGTATTATGCAAGCTACCATGAGGCCTGGCTGCCATAAATTTCTGTGGGTCAAGACCTCTAGGAGAACAGCCATTGTGGCTTCATCTGCAGTCAACTGATGTGCCCAAACCCCAGATAAGCAGAAATTCCCAGGGGAAGGACCTCCTGCCCCATCTGCTAGTGACCAGGTGAAAACACTCCTACTGGAAGTGCCTTCTCTCCCGAATCTTTTTGGAAACACTTCTGCAGCAGATGTACCTGGATGTATTCAGGATTATCTGTGGAGGGGATCTCCTCTGTCAGACAGCGTGGATAGTACCAAGACCATGATCGAATAGAGATGGGACCTCTTAAATCCAAAACTGCTTCCCATGGGAAGCTACTCCCTCGCATGTACAGAATCTCTGCTTTCCCCGTGCATTTTTCATTAGCAGCATTTCTTCCATATTTGCAAGGACAGACCAGGTGGTTTGGGTAAATGTGATATATTATTAATTGGTCTTATAAAATTGGGGAAAAAAAGTTCTTTGCAAGTTTTCAGGCACAACGTATTGGAAAAAAAATGTTCTTTGCAGGTTTTCGGGCATAAAGCATGAGGCATGTCAAGAAAACATAACTTTACTTTGAGGTGGGGGTATGGTGAGGAGAGGAGGCTGCTGGAGCTCATCCTCTCATTGATTTCTTACGAAAGAAGCAACAGAAGAGGAACCTTTTGGCATTTCTAAGGGGGGAATCAAGGGGTCAGGTTTGAAAGGCAGCCCCAGAATTTGGCTTCACCCTAAGAATCCCCCTCTTCCTTCCTTGGGCATAAACACCCTGACCAAGCTGCTAGTAGCTTTTTGCATCTCACCATCCTAAGTTTAGTTTCCCAAGGAGAGGAAAGCAAGGGAAAGTGTTTCTTCTTGCCCTCAGCGCCTACTTTCATGTCCTTAAGGGAGGAGCGTTGAATAATTGCGGGGGGGTGGGATTGATTCTGTGGAAATTTTCTATGTGGAGGAAGCAGGGTAGAAGCAAGAAGCAGAGTCATCATCATGGGTGGCAATCGCTCACAGTCAAGGATTGTTCACACCCACGGGTCAAATAAAGGGTTGTAGATGAAAGAAGCAGAGTGAATTAGCCTCGGTGGCACTCTGGTCCTGTGGCTAAGCTGTTGCTGGTGCTCATGCCAGCTCATTTGGAGCTATACCATGCCACAGTTCTCAACCGTGTGCTTTAGCATGGGCTGTTGCAGGATAAGCAAGTAGAGACTGGAATAGAAATGTAATGAGACAATCCCGAGGCTCAGGATGTGTTGAAGGGACAGGCATCAAGGAGTATGAGATGGAGAGGAAAAGCAGCTAGAAGAAATGCTGGTAAAAGGAAACATGTAAAATGATCGCAGTAGATGATGGTACTCCTGAGGACCACAGCCTGGCACGTCAAGGGTACTGTTGTTTCAGGGAGGCGCTTGCTTCTAGGACTCCTGTCATCTCCCAGTTTCATCTGAGCTTCCACTTCCAAGAGCACACTTGCTTCTTTCCTCCAGAGACCTCTTTTCTTGGGCTCTCGCACTGACAAGCGCTGCCACTGTCAATCACATCAAGGAAATTACATGCTTATTTTTAACATAATGTAGGGACAAGATTGCTCTAGACAATAGGCAAGTAATGATTTCTCTGAACATTTAGCAATGTTCACTTAACAGCCAGAGGAAACAAAAGGATGCCTGGCCTGTTTGAGTTTTCTGTGGAGTCTGGTTGCAACTGCAATGTCTACCTGGATCAATCGCTAGGATTCATGTTACCGTGAAATACTCCTTTTTAAAAAAAATTTAGTGCACTAATACATATCTTTTGAGTTTAAATAGAGGTTACATCTATCTTGCTGGGATCCTTTGACCCTAGCTGACTTTTTGCTCGCGGAGCTGGACTCAATGATCTTCCAAGGTCCCGTCCAGCCCTAACGTCTATGAAATGTCCTGTACTCCAGATAAAACTTGGGTGTCAGTCTCTGTTGCAGTCTCGCCAACTAGAGCTCTGGGGGTGTCTACACACCAAGGTGGAGCAGGGGGCACTTTAATTAGCAAGGCTCTCGGAGCTGCTGTGATTAAAGTGCCCACAGCATCATGTGTATTCAGTGTCCCTTTCAATGAGCTGTAGTTCAAGTGCCCCCACTGCCATTTTGAAGCCTGGGGATGCTGCATGGACATGACGTAGAGGCTGCTGGAACACTTGAATGAACATGCTCCAGCAGACTAGATCTGGTTGGGGCTGGTCCTGCTTGGAGCAGGGGGTTGGACTGGATGTGACCTCCTGAGCTCCCTTCCAGCCCTTATTTTCTGTACTTCTGTGACTTGATTAGTCAGCTAAATAGCACACGTTGGAGCAGACATCCGGCACATGTATAGGTGCCCTAAATTATGAAGGAGGCCTGTATTCCACTCTGCACCCTGGTAGCATGGCGCCGAAAGGGCAAGACTAGGGAGAGCTGGGCTGGCTCACATGGCATTAGGGCATCTTTGTGACCTGGGAATTCTGGACTGTTGCAGGGACCTACATTTCTTTGTCTTAAGTTGCTTAATTTCTGGCTGTCTCTTGGGCCAGCACTCCTAGTGTCATGTGCTACAGAGATTACCCACCTACCATCTTGCTGCCAAGACCGTTTAGCCAATACTGTAATTCAGAAAGTTAGCAACGCCAGCGTAACTGCCCCAGTGTAGCTGCA
>NW_017728924.1:7924033-7937148 GCF_001723895.1 Crocodylus porosus | reverse complement strand
TTATCTCCATATGAGGGGAGTTTAGTGAAATATAACATTGTGGTTTGTGTCATTGTAATACATGCTTCTTTTGAAAGCTACACCCAAAATGAATTTTGACATGTTTGTTTACAACCCACATAAATGTTGTGTTTTTCCCTTTATTCCTTGTGATTTACCTTATGCAAGAATTACTCTGTTGAGTTTTTATCAGGAAACAGTGAAAGCCAGATCCTCAGCATCTGTAAATCAGTACAGTTCAACTACAGCCGTGGGATGGTTCTTATTGTGATGGACCTTCCATTTGGGAATGTGCTAATCAGGATCTATTGACTTTCAAGGCTGTCCTTAATTGAATACTCTCATTTGCCTTCAAAATATTTTATATATAAAATAAAATTCAGCTTCTGTTATAGTATTGTGTGGATCTGCCCAGCGATACAGTCCACGTTCAACAAAACATGCCTGTATGTCCCTGATGTGTTGCCAATTCTGTATGATACAGCCAATTTCATTTTAGTTTGCTTAAACAGATCTCTAAAAATCTGACCTCTTAGGACAAACTTCAAATATTGTCCATTTTTCTTCTGTGGAAAAAGTTGCATCCAAGTAAATGTGACCCCCTAATCAGTTAACTTCCACTGCTTTACTCTAAATTAATGCAATTTTATTACCTCTGTTAAATTGTTCCATACCTGGTGGCTTGCTTGTAAAAGGTATGGAACAAATTAAAAAGGTAATAACATTAGCCATCCCAATAGCTCTGTCATCAGAGCTATTGGAATGGCTAATTTTTATAACCGATCACTGTGAGTGCAAATTGCCCAATCAATTACATAGCTGGTAAACCATGCTGATGGATATAGTTTCTATGTGTATGCTTAGGGAGAGGAAAAGTATAGATTTTTGACTGAATTACATAAATTTCCCAATTTAGTTGCTGAATATTTTACTCAAGAAGAGAACAACATTAATTGGAAGTATTAATGCAATAATAGCTTATAGAAAAACATCTCTGTTGATGAGTGCCTGCACTTGAGCTTTTGGCACGCTTTTATTTAATGGTGTCATGGGATCTGATCGTACTTATGTCACTACTACTTTTCAGTGCAAGGGGAACCCCAGGCTCCAGTAACTCAGAAGTGGAGGGCCTGCCAGTTGAGCCAGGGTAACAATCAGCTGATTGTCAGATGGCCCCTGGGACTTTACCCAATTGTCAGCCTCAACCCCAGATGGTACCAAGGCCAGTTTGAGTCCTCAGTGTAGTCCAGGGGCAGGGTCTGACAGTCGGCTGATTTTTGGCCCTTGCTTTGTCAGGCCTGGATCTGGTTTGAGCCCAGAGCTGCCCAGGCCAGGTCAACAATCAAAACCCCAGACCTTGCAGTTGCCATCAGGCTGCCACACATGGGGGATGAGAGACCCCCAGCAGAGGAATTAGGGTGTGGGGAAGCTGCCACTTCAACAGCTCTCTGGAAACTTAACAAATGAGGCATGCAGCTGGGGCTCCCATCTACAGGCCTGTTTTTTAATGTTCTGGGGGATAGTAAGCCTGAGATTGAGGAGACACTCCCTGATGTTGGGCTCAGATGGGGGCACCAGATCTGGGACACCATGCTGCCCCCAGCTCAGTCCCACTGCACTGTTTGAGCTGAGGACAGCTGTCTCTTGGACCTTGCGGCTGCCCTGGACCTGGTCTCTATGTTCAGCTGAGCCTCAGAATCTGTCATGGGTCAGCCCCAACATGCCACAAGATCAATTTAAGGTGTGATACCAACAAGCCACAAAGATGTTCAACATTATATGTGGAACATCTTTGTGGCTTGTTTGCTATGTTATCGCACCATAAATTGTCTTTAATGTGTGGTCAGTTTATTCTTTAGGGCACTAGGGCCCTTGGATACTAAAAGGTTTAGTTGAAATTATTTTCTTAGTGATTTTATTTTCTGGGCAGAGTGTAATACTAAGTTTTTATTGCATTTGTATTAGCAATACAAAGGCCCTGGTTGATGTAATAGGTTTTATGCCTTTTCTGAAACCTTGACTGGAAATATTGATCTCTGTTTTTCTTGAAAACCCTGTACCATGCATAAAAAAAATCAGGGTCTCCCTAAATAGCCACTGTCTTTTGAAAATGCTGATCTGGGCAGAAAACTGACTCAGCAGCAACTGAGTTGAAGAAACAAGGAATAAATAAAATGGGGGATTGAAACAGTCAAACAAGGCTGGGTTACCAAACAAGCACAGAAACTTAGTGATATATTCATTGGAGATTAAAATATCAAATACAAACAAGCATGTGGGAGTTCAACCCTTTCGTGTCTGTTCCTTTGTGGACTTGATCTTCCTTCTTGTATGTATGAGGAGAAGACGGGAAAAGGGTTAAAGACCTCAAAGTGGGTGGGGGAGGGGGACTTCAAAAGGGGAAAAAAATCTTTTGCAATCATAAGAAATGATGTGTATGTATATTATGTTTCTTTTAAGGTGTTTATTCATTTTCTAAATTTACATGCTACCAGATGGCACATTAGGGAAACATATTATGCTTCTCGGCCACCTCTTCTATTATTTTATATTCTGATTCTGTAAACTTTAGAAGTCTGTGTAAATCTTGCTACCTTGTCTCTTGAATAAATATTGAAGATTATGATTCCTAAAGATTATGGAAGGGAATTAAACAACCACCACCAAAAGGATTAAAAAAAATTGCTTCTGAATTGGTTTTTGCAGGTTGGTTATGCTTCCTGCTCCATGAAAACTCATCTAACAGTGGTTAACAGAGTAAAAGTAAACAGTAGCCTTGATACAAAAAAGTAGGGATTGCTTAACCCTTAGAAGTGCTACTGCCTATGCTGAAATGAGAGGAGATCTATGGAAAGAGATAGTGAGGGAATCAATCTATGAATGGTTTTGTGCTCGAGACATCTTTCTTGATTGTTTCTTAAGGCTGGGACAGACATTAGACATAAACCGGTTTAAGTGATCAGACACTGGTTTAAACCTGTAACAGAACAGATGTTCAGTGTACAAAAACCAGTTTGAAAATGACCAAAACTGGTTTGAGATAAACCTGGTTGAATGTAGTATCGGATTTAACTGGTTTGGCTTAAAGCAGTTGATACAACATCTGTTCCAGAACTAAAGGACCCAGGCAAACTTCTAAATTTGACTGGCCCCTTGAGGCAATTTCTGTTCACAAAGCATCCTCTTTAGCTCCTTTGGACCCCCAGCACTGACTCCCACCCCCACCTGTTTGGTATGTAGCTCTTGAGGTCTTCTCTATTTATGTCTCTGTGCCCGATATCAGAATAGGTCTCTGTGTGAAAGGTGACACCAATATAATTTATTATTTGTATTGTGGTAGTAGCTAAGAGCCCCTGTGATGGACGGGGGCAGCGCTCTGAAGCAGAAACCAAGAACAGAAAACAGGCCCAGCCTTACGCTTTGAACAATCCACTGTTACCCAGAGGCTTGGAAGTCAACGTAAAGGTTTAAGTTTATGGGAGAGGGAAACAAATAATCCCCAATTCTTAAAGCAACAACAATCCTTTCTTTTGAACATCCTAAGAAAAAGATAAAGGTGGTCTGAGAGAATAGGCAAAATCCAGAGATGCTTTGTCAATTTCTTGCCTCACTGGCTGCAGACAAATGGACCTTTTTACTGCTTTAACAAGGCAGGAGAGCTGCCACTCAGAAGCTCACATCATCTGTTTGATGGAACCGTTATGTCTGCATTGCTCCTCCATGCCGTGGCAAGGAAGTTTGGCACCTGGGGCACAGCCCGCACCAGCAGCCCACCCTTGCACCCTGTGCACAGATCAGAGGGGCACATGCCCCCCCCACCCTTCACTGTGCTTGCCTGGGAGTGCACACAGTGGCAGGAGTCTCCCTCCGCTTGTCTCCACGCCCTCTCTCCCCACAAACGAACTGCTCATGGGTCCATCCCATGCTCTGCCCCAGTTGGGCAGCGCCTGTTAGTATCCCTTCACTTTAGCACCCAGGGTGGTTGTCCCACCACCTGCCCCTTGCTACAGCATTACCAGGAATAAAATAGGCTAAAGATGCAACAGTTTTGCTGCACTTGTAATGCTTGAAAACACACAGATGTAAGAGTTACACTGTACCAGCGTAGAGCTACATCACTTGATACCAGTACAATTGTGAGGTCTGTCTGGCCACAAAGACTGTGCTTTCTGGGCAAAGCAGATGGTAGAACACCTTTAAATAACAGAAAGGGCTGAAGTTTCATTAAGTGAGAGACAGATGCACCTATGACTAAAATATGCGCAGAAGCTCAAAACCACAATCAGACAAATAGAGCACATCCTTTTCCCATGGAAATCATTGGGAGTTAGATCACTGACTTCACAGCATTTAAGGTCTTCTTGGCTATTGGGAGCTGCAGGATTGTGTGATTTCTGACGGGTTTTTTTTTATTTCCATGGATTTTCTAAAATTCCTAAGCAAGCTCCGGGGCTTTTGATCTTCTGTCTGTCTTGTTATGTGCTATAAGAAAATTTAAAAAAAGGAAAAAGAAAGATGACAGCAAGTAGAGTAAAAAGGAGAGAGATTCAAAGGGTAAATTCTATTAAACAAAGAAACAAAATAGACTTTAAAAATATGGAAGTGAAAAAGAAGGGAGCTCATTCATAACATTGTATATAAAGACTGAAAAGGCTACTCAGGAAGGTAGGAAGTTCACAGCATTTATTCAAGCAATAACAATGTGTGCATACAGGATTTAATAGAAAGCTTAAGAAAGTCAGTGATATTTTCTGTTGGATGTTAAGGGCTTTGAAACACACCCATGCCAATGGTGTGAGTCACAGTGTACATTGAGATGCTCTGTGGGTTGCTTTCTGGCCCTTTAATCTTATTAAAATTATGGGACTCTTTACACGGGTAAAGATCTGGTCTTTCAGTGACAGAGGAAATAGCGGTATCCCTGTGAATGGCATCAGGTCTTAGGGTTTTTTTTGTAGTTGGGAGCAAAAGACCATGTGAAAGCAAAATCTGGTTGTAAAAGAGCCCTCAAACTACATAATTTGCACTCAGTAGAACTTGTTTTTTTTTTTAGTTGGGCTCTGTCTTTTCATTTACCAAGAAAATCAGACCCAAATGTTAGAAGAGTATCATCATTATCAAGGACTGATGGAAACAGAAGCATAAGCAATATGAAATTAGAATTATGCCTAGGGTTGCTGCAGCATTCAATAAAAAAAAAAAAAATCCAGATGTTTTAATATGTTACATGCATATGGGTCTCTAAGAGCTTGATAAAAAGCAGGATATTTTGCAGGTATCCCAGTTGTAGCTGTATTCGTCCAGAGGAAAAGGCAATCAGGACTGGTAGTAAAGTTTATATCTTTTATTAGACCAATGAGATTTTTGCAAAAAGTGAGAGGCTTCATACCAGCTATGAACTGACTGCCCAGAGGAGTTTTCCATCTGTTGACTCCTTGGTGAAATCCTATGAAATATGAACTTTCATTTCTATCCAGGAGAACTTTTACAATCTTTTCTCCAATGTCTGATGAGGAATGTTTGTGCCTGAAAGCTGGCAATTTTAGATTTTTTTTTTTTCAAAAATCTTGTTGGTCTAATAAAAGATATCATCTCTACTACAAGTCCTGATGGGATATTTTGCAGCAAATTTCAATGAAAATGAAACCTCTTGATAGGGGACTGGAATGCATGCTGGGAGTTGCATGGCTGCAGCACACAATGCAAGGGGTTGTCTCTGGGCACTTAGTTTAGCCAATGTTGTTTTCCAGCCAAAAGTGTTTAGCTCAGGAAAAAAAATGAACTGTCTTACATAGCCTAAAACAAGAGAAATGCACCCAGAGCACACAGGACAATGAGTTAGATGATTCCTATGCATCCTCCTCTTAATTCTCATTTAATCTCCCAGTATATTTTAAGGAATACAACATATCCCCACAATATTGCAATCTATACTCATCCACCTATTACTCACGGAGTTTGTCTAGAAAATAAGTAAGTTGGCTGCACCTGTGTTGTGCATAGTTATATGGGATCATGGAAATCTGAGGTTAATCGCATGTGCACCGTCCAATGACCTGATGTCTGAAAAACAAGTACCTTAGTAAAAGCATTAGGAAAACCAGCTGGAAAAGATGAAGTTACCTGCATTTTTTGGTGCTCTGCAGATACAGTTCCATCACTGATGAACCAGGCTCTTTATTTTTAATTAAGAAGCTAAATCAGAAGTATTGCACTGTACAGTTCAACCTCTCAAGCGGAGGAGAACGGAAATGGTTGCTGCCAGGTATAGAGATCATTGCAAGCCACAAATGACAAGCAGTTTCTGAGAGGAGTTGAGCAGGGGAGGAACAGAGCAGCAGGAGGTAAAGTTTAGGAGGCAGGAGAAAGGCTGTGATGATTGTACTTCAGTGAGAACAGCAGGAATTAAGCCTCGAAAGAGGAGTTGGACGTAGCAACAGAATAAAAGGCCAGAGCTGCAGGTGGTGTAAGCTGGCATAGCTCCAGTGAATTCAAGGGAGAATGAGATCTGGGCAGAGTTTCTGCAGAGTGGAGAAGCACAAAGCGAGGTGACAGGAGGGTGGAGTCATGGGAGAAGAGGCCAAAGCGCTCGTGTATTATGCAAGCTACCATGAGGCCTGGCTGCCATAAATTTCTGTGGGTCAAGACCTCTAGGAGAACAGCCATTGTGGCTTCATCTGCAGTCAACTGATGTGCCCAAACCCCAGATAAGCAGAAATTCCCAGGGGAAGGACCTCCTGCCCCATCTGCTAGTGACCAGGTGAAAACACTCCTACTGGAAGTGCCTTCTCTCCCGAATCTTTTTGGAAACACTTCTGCAGCAGATGTACCTGGATGTATTCAGGATTATCTGTGGAGGGGATCTCCTCTGTCAGACAGCGTGGATAGTACCAAGACCATGATCGAATAGAGATGGGACCTCTTAAATCCAAAACTGCTTCCCATGGGAAGCTACTCCCTCGCATGTACAGAATCTCTGCTTTCCCCGTGCATTTTTCATTAGCAGCATTTCTTCCGTATTTGCAAGGACAGACCAGGTGGTTTGGGTAAATGTGATATATTATTAATTGGTCTTATAAAATTGGGGAAAAAAAGTTCTTTGCAAGTTTTCAGGCACAACGTATTGGAAAAAAAATGTTCTTTGCAGGTTTTCGGGCATAAAGCATGAGGCATGTCAAGAAAACATAACTTTACTTTGAGGTGGGGGTATGGTGAGGAGAGGAGGCTGCTGGAGCTCATCCTCTCATTGATTTCTTACGAAAGAAGCAACAGAAGAGGAACCTTTTGGCGTTTCTAAGGGGGGAATCAAGGGGTCAGGTTTGAAAGGCAGCCCCAGAATTTGGCTTCACCCTAAGAATCCCCCTCTTCCTTCCTTGGGCATAAACACCCTGACCAAGCTGCTAGTAGCTTTTTGCATCTCACCATCCTAAGTTTAGTTTCCCAAGGAGAGGAAAGCAAGGGAAAGTGTTTCTTCTTGCCCTCAGCGCCTACTTTCATGTCCTTAAGGGAGGAGCGTTGAATAATTGCGGGGGGGTGGGATTGATTCTGTGGAAATTTTCTATGTGGAGGAAGCAGGGTAGAAGCAAGAAGCAGAGTCATCATCATGGGTGGCAATCGCTCACAGTCAAGGATTGTTCACACCCACGGGTCAAATAAAGGGTTGTAGATGAAAGAAGCAGAGTGAATTAGCCTCGGTGGCACTCTGGTCCTGTGGCTAAGCTGTTGCTGGTGCTCATGCCAGCTCATTTGGAGCTATACCATGCCACAGTTCTCAACCGTGTGCTTTAGCATGGGCTGTTGCAGGATAAGCAAGTAGAGACTGGAATAGAAATGTAATGAGACAATCCCGAGGCTCAGGATGTGTTGAAGGGACAGGCATCAAGGAGTATGAGATGGAGAGGAAAAGCAGCTAGAAGAAATGCTGGTAAAAGGAAACATGTAAAATGATCGCAGTAGATGATGGTACTCCTGAGGACCACAGCCTGGCACGTCAAGGGTACTGTTGTTTCAGGGAGGCGCTTGCTTCTAGGACTCCTGTCATCTCCCAGTTTCATCTGAGCTTCCACTTCCAAGAGCACACTTGCTTCTTTCCTCCAGAGACCTCTTTTCTTGGGCTCTCGCACTGACAAGCGCTGCCACTGTCAATCACATCAAGGAAATTACATGCTTATTTTTAACATAATGTAGGGACAAGATTGCTCTAGACAATAGGCAAGTAATGATTTCTCTGAACATTTAGCAATGTTCACTTAACAGCCAGA
The DNA here is from genome assembly GCF_001723895.1 of Crocodylus porosus. Taxonomy (NCBI): domain Eukaryota; kingdom Metazoa; phylum Chordata; order Crocodylia; family Crocodylidae; genus Crocodylus; species Crocodylus porosus. The sequence continues at coordinate 7,928,887 of NW_017728924.1, read as the reverse complement.
GGAAACAAAAGGATGCCTGGCCTGTTTGAGTTTTCTGTGGAGTCTGGTTGCAACTGCAATGTCTACCTGGATCAATCGCTAGGATTCATGTTACCGTGAAATACTCCTTTTTAAAAAAAATTTAGTGCACTAATACATATCTTTTGAGTTTAAATAGAGGTTACATCTATCTTGCTGGGATCCTTTGACCCTAGCTGACTTTTTGCTCGCGGAGCTGGACTCAATGATCTTCCAAGGTCCCGTCCAGCCCTAACGTCTATGAAATGTCCTGTACTCCAGATAAAACTTGGGTGTCAGTCTCTGTTGCAGTCTCGCCAACTAGAGCTCTGGGGGTGTCTACACACCAAGGTGGAGCAGGGGGCACTTTAATTAGCAAGGCTCTCGGAGCTGCTGTGATTAAAGTGCCCACAGCATCATGTGTATTCAGTGTCCCTTTCAATGAGCTGTAGTTCAAGTGCCCCCACTGCCATTTTGAAGCCTGGGGATGCTGCATGGACATGACGTAGAGGCTGCTGGAACACTTGAATGAACATGCTCCAGCAGACTAGATCTGGTTGGGGCTGGTCCTGCTTGGAGCAGGGGGTTGGACTGGATGTGACCTCCTGAGCTCCCTTCCAGCCCTTATTTTCTGTACTTCTGTGACTTGATTAGTCAGCTAAATAGCACACGTTGGAGCAGACATCCGGCACATGTATAGGTGCCCTAAATTATGAAGGAGGCCTGTATTCCACTCTGCACCCTGGTAGCATGGCGCCGAAAGGGCAAGACTAGGGAGAGCTGGGCTGGCTCACATGGCATTAGGGCATCTTTGTGACCTGGGAATTCTGGACTGTTGCAGGGACCTACATTTCTTTGTCTTAAGTTGCTTAATTTCTGGCTGTCTCTTGGGCCAGCACTCCTAGTGTCATGTGCTACAGAGATTACCCACCTACCATCTTGCTGCCAAGACCGTTTAGCCAATACTGTAATTCAGAAAGTTAGCAACGCCAGCGTAACTGCCCCAGTGTAGCTGCATGCCCATAGTGCAGAGGCCCTACGCCAATGTAAAACGGGGTTTGCGCTCCTGAGCTTCACGTTGATTGAATTATCAAGGTAATCCCTCCCATTGGCAACCCCCTCCCTCCTGCAGACAAGGATTTGTAAATAGTTTCACTAATCAGGACAAGCCCTGAGTTACCAATTAACTGACTCACCAGAGCTGTTTCTCTTGCCACTGTTCCTTTGGTATAAGCAATGATTCCAGGCCTATTTAGTCTATGGGTTACTTGCATAACATTTTCCCCATCATGAAGACTGTGTTCATAAAAATGAAAATTCAATAAAACATGACAGTCTAGACATGTGGACAAGATATAATAATGGCCCCTGCTCGGGTCCCAGAAGTTTCTCTTATTAAAAATGGGATGACGAACTTGTTCTTTATGCAAAATGAAATTAATTTCATATAAAAAGCTTTTAAAAAAATTACACAATTATCTTTCATTACCCACAATACAGATTTTTTTTTTTTATTCTAATCTTTTCCCAGTATTGAGTCACAAATACATATCTCATTTCACATTAAATTGAATAATCATATGTTTAAGAATGTGCTTCATATAGTCGATTGGAAAGAATATTTAACTGTTAGGCTTGAATACCCAGAAGTCGAAAAAAAAATTGATTATAATTATGATCTAGATGTGCCTGTTATTCTGTAGCTTGATAATTATTAACTTCTTTGCAAATATACAGATGGTCCAGAATAATAATTTTGTACTTTAAAAAAGAAATCTGCTCTGCCAAACAACAGTTTTGATGGGTTTGTTTCAAATGTGCAAGAATGAAGCCAGGGAAAGATCTGGGAGCAGCAACATCATAATTTGCCAAGGGGACAGTGAAGATCCCAGATCAGGGTGCCTCAGCAGGGATGGTTGGGTCAGGAGGGCTGTTGATTCTCAGTGCTCAGCATCAATAAAATGTCACATGCAAAGCCCCTTTTTAATTGCTTTCACACGTAGGCTATTTTTGTATATAACCTACATGTCATATAGGTTAATTTTGACTCGCATGTCAATAAAGGAGTCCTGTGACTGACCCCAATGCAGCGGCCACAGAGCTACTTGGGAGCCTCGAGACCTTCTTTTTACCATGAATTTAAAAAACAAACAAATAAGGGTCAGCGGTGATTCGGATTAAGTACCGACTTGCTACGCTGTGGTGCTAAACCCTTCCTGAAACTCCAGTCTATGAGCATTTGGAGAACATGACTAATGCCTTATAGTACAGGACAAAGTGCAGCAGCTTGCATTTGCTCTCAAGTGTTGGGAATGCTGTGCTCATTGTTCGCACAAAAAGCCTAGTGGTTGGAGCACAGGAAGGAGGAGGGGTCACACCGACGTCTCTGACTTCCTAGGGGAGTGCAAGTGCCTCGCAGTAGTCTCTGGAACTAGTTTGCAAGCTTGTCTGGATGAGTGTGAGAGATGGTTGCAGTTCCCCCTCTGTCATCGCTGTGATTTTCTGGGGGAAGTCATCCGGCCCTTGTATGGGAAGTCACAGGCAAAAGAAGAAAAAAGATGCACTAAGTATACAAGTACACCGAAAGCTTAGGGCTGCAATGCTACTTAGAGACAAGACCAGACATATTCTTGAGTGTGTGGGAACTGCATACACAAATGTAAAGAGCAGTGGGTAGACTTGGAAAAGGTGGACATGCTCATGCTCCCATCCTTGTGTTCCTGATGGAGACAGAAGGCTAGGGAGCCGTGTGTGGGAGCCACTCACGTACATCCTTAGCTATACTGTCTAAATTAAAATAACTATCATGTAATGTATGTGGAGGAGATATTTGTTATAGCGTAGCTTTGATCTGCTGTTACCGGTAAGAAGATGAGTCCCAGAAAATGACAAATCAGTCTCGCTGCTTTTCTAACTGGGGTTAGTAGGACACTTCTCTCAGCCTACCACAAAATACATTTTTTTGAGATGGTCACCTACCACAAGCTGCCTTGCATTGGATTTTGCCAAAAAATGGTTACCCCCACCTATCATCTTGCTGCCAAGAAGTTTAGCCAATATCGTATTTCAGAAAGTTAGCAACGCCATCACAATGGCATCAGTGTAGCTGCACGCCCATAGTACCGATGCCCAATGCTAATGTAAAATGGGGTTTAGTGGGGGACTTTACCTACCACAAAATACCTCTGTTGAGATGGTCACCTACCATCAGCTGACTTGCATTGGATTTTCCCCCCAAATGGTTGCATTTTATCACCTGGTTGACATTTGCTTATTAATCTGATCTTTGGACATTGTGGTTCACTGGATATGCTGGCTACTTTAATAATTATGTTTTCTGTTTTTGACAGGAAAATCATTTGCTGCATTCATTTTAGCACAAACATTTGCAGTTGCAACATGGAGCTGTTAAGTTCCTTGCTTGGTGCAAGTCATAGGAATGACTATGATTTACAGCACAAGGAGCTGGGCTAGTATTTAGACTAGCTTCTGTGGATAAATAATGCTATACATACAGATGCAATGTGTATAAAAGTTACCTATAAAAATGCAGTTGTTTGTCCTTTATTTCAGCTGCATTGAAATGAAATGTGTGGAAAATATTATCATTTGAAATCATATTTTACATAGAGGATTATCTGATTATCCCCAAAAAGTCTTTGCAGTTTTTAATTTATCCTTATGCATTTTTAACGTGACAGCTGGAGCACAGCATGCATATGGCATACTAATAGAGGAGGAGGCTAATAATCTGTTCTTGCTATCTATTCTTGCAGGGGGAAAAAAAGACTTAAAATAAGCAGAAATGTTTCAGTTGAATGCTATTGGGTATGAGCAGCAGTCGCTGACACGGGGAACTGATACCAGGATGGAAATTACTCCGTTACTGAACTTATTGCCTGTTTTTTTTGTTTTCATTTTCCAGAGAAAAGCTAGCATCTTTGCTTTCACTTATATCACTGTAATTTATATTGAGAGATTTGTTATGTGTCACATAGCAAGTTAAGTTGGAAATACAACTTCCCTCAAAACTCTTTCAGTTGCTCTGAACTTTGCAATCAACGTCCTCTTGAAGTGAAGCAAACAAATGGTGCTGTTTTGTTCTGGCAAAATTGGTTCCAGTTCAGCATTTTTTAATCCAAAATTTTAAAAGCAAAAGTATTAAACTATTTAGCAAACAAAGAACTATTAGATCTCATTATACATTCATAGCTGAAAATAGGAGGAACAATTTAGGTCACAATTGACTTGTTTGTTAGTTTTTAATGAGAGCTGCAAAACAAGTTATGCTTGGAAAAATAGACTCCAGAGTTATTTTTTTCCCCTTTCAGATATGCAAAGTGGGATTTTCATGCAAGTTTCTTGGCTCACCCGAAACTTTGCAATATTTGAGTGCTACTGGTAATCCACTTCAAGATGTGATTGGTGTTATTTGGGTGCTGTGATAGAAAGTGTGAGCCAGTGGGTAAAATTGTACTTTAAACGTAATTTCTATACCAAAAAATACTGAGCACTGAAACAAGTTTAAGGGCAAAAGTATATATAATCTTCTAAAATTAGGAGGGAAATACTGCAGTTATGTAGCTACTTTTTTTTTTTCTTTCTAAAAGAATTGGGAACTATTAATAGCTCACGTTACGAGATCTTGGTGAAAAATAATCCAAGCTTTCCAAAGTCAGGAAAGGCTGAGTATAGTACATAGTAAATTTAGATCTGAAACTCAATTTAACATGCACTTCTTTCAATCCTTCTAGTTGAAAATCTTTTACACAAAAGTAAAATCAGCTTTAAAGACACCAGAAATTCATGTTGCAAATAATATGCAATATATGTGGAGCCAGATTCTGCTCCCAGTTA
>NW_017728924.1:7870532-7924022 GCF_001723895.1 Crocodylus porosus | reverse complement strand
ATCTTGCTGCCAAGAAGTTTAGCCAATATCGTATTTCAGAAAGTTAGCAACGCCATCACAATGGCATCAGTGTAGCTGCACGCCCATAGTACCGATGCCCAATGCTAATGTAAAATGGGGTTTAGTGGGGGACTTTACCTACCACAAAATACCTCTGTTGAGATGGTCACCTACCATCAGCTGACTTGCATTGGATTTTCCCCCCAAATGGTTGCATTTTATCACCTGGTTGACATTTGCTTATTAATCTGATCTTTGGACATTGTGGTTCACTGGATATGCTGGCTACTTTAATAATTATGTTTTCTGTTTTTGACAGGAAAATCATTTGCTGCATTCATTTTAGCACAAACATTTGCAGTTGCAACATGGAGCTGTTAAGTTCCTTGCTTGGTGCAAGTCATAGGAATGACTATGATTTACAGCACAAGGAGCTGGGCTAGTATTTAGACTAGCTTCTGTGGATAAATAATGCTATACATACAGATGCAATGTGTATAAAAGTTACCTATAAAAATGCAGTTGTTTGTCCTTTATTTCAGCTGCATTGAAATGAAATGTGTGGAAAATATTATCATTTGAAATCATATTTTACATAGAGGATTATCTGATTATCCCCAAAAAGTCTTTGCAGTTTTTAATTTATCCTTATGCATTTTTAACGTGACAGCTGGAGCACAGCATGCATATGGCATACTAATAGAGGAGGAGGCTAATAATCTGTTCTTGCTATCTATTCTTGCAGGGGGAAAAAAAGACTTAAAATAAGCAGAAATGTTTCAGTTGAATGCTATTGGGTATGAGCAGCAGTCGCTGACACGGGGAACTGATACCAGGATGGAAATTACTCCGTTACTGAACTTATTGCCTGTTTTTTTTGTTTTCATTTTCCAGAGAAAAGCTAGCATCTTTGCTTTCACTTATATCACTGTAATTTATATTGAGAGATTTGTTATGTGTCACATAGCAAGTTAAGTTGGAAATACAACTTCCCTCAAAACTCTTTCAGTTGCTCTGAACTTTGCAATCAACGTCCTCTTGAAGTGAAGCAAACAAATGGTGCTGTTTTGTTCTGGCAAAATTGGTTCCAGTTCAGCATTTTTTAATCCAAAATTTTAAAAGCAAAAGTATTAAACTATTTAGCAAACAAAGAACTATTAGATCTCATTATACATTCATAGCTGAAAATAGGAGGAACAATTTAGGTCACAATTGACTTGTTTGTTAGTTTTTAATGAGAGCTGCAAAACAAGTTATGCTTGGAAAAATAGACTCCAGAGTTATTTTTTTCCCCTTTCAGATATGCAAAGTGGGATTTTCATGCAAGTTTCTTGGCTCACCCGAAACTTTGCAATATTTGAGTGCTACTGGTAATCCACTTCAAGATGTGATTGGTGTTATTTGGGTGCTGTGATAGAAAGTGTGAGCCAGTGGGTAAAATTGTACTTTAAACGTAATTTCTATACCAAAAAATACTGAGCACTGAAACAAGTTTAAGGGCAAAAGTATATATAATCTTCTAAAATTAGGAGGGAAATACTGCAGTTATGTAGCTACTTTTTTTTTTTCTTTCTAAAAGAATTGGGAACTATTAATAGCTCACGTTACGAGATCTTGGTGAAAAATAATCCAAGCTTTCCAAAGTCAGGAAAGGCTGAGTATAGTACATAGTAAATTTAGATCTGAAACTCAATTTAACATGCACTTCTTTCAATCCTTCTAGTTGAAAATCTTTTACACAAAAGTAAAATCAGCTTTAAAGACACCAGAAATTCATGTTGCAAATAATATGCAATATATGTGGAGCCAGATTCTGCTCCCAGTTACATTGGCATAAATCAAGAATAATTTCTTGCAGGCTTTCCTACCATTTCCTGTCTGTGTACCACAGCTCTGCTGTGCTACCGGTGAAAGACGATGCTTTCTAAGTCCTCATCACTTTGCTCTGGCATAGCTGAGTCTGCTCCAATCTGCTCCTCTGCTGCTGTCCTCATCTCTCCCCTTGAAAAAAAGCAATTATTTGTCCTATCTCTTCCAGGCAGCAAAAGTTAGCAAATAGAGCACTGGACTTTAACTCAGAAGACCTCAGGTCTCTTCTTGGCTCTGCCACTTGCCTTGGGTAGTTCACATACATACCCTGGGCTCTAGTTCACTCTTCTGCCAAGTGGCAAGAGTGACCCTGACTTCATCTTACCAACTGCTTTGAGATGTACGTTTGTAAGAGCTGTAACCGTGATGGTTTAGGAAATACATGAGAAGCAAGAAATGTGCTGGGAGACCCAAAGAAGGGAACTAAGATACCCAAAAGCTTCCCTAAGTCTATCTCAATGATGCAGTTGGTCCGATTAAAAAAAAAAAAAAAAAAACACCCAGAATTCTTGCCTCTTTTTATAAGAGCTTGTTATTAATTGTTATTTGCACTCGGACTCCTTTTCACCCATCTGGAAATGAAGTGGGACTATGGAATAAATGAGCACGTGGTCCAGTATCTTTGTTCAGAAGCATACACAAATAACTTAAACACCAGCACCCATATATCTAGGTCTGCCTCACAGATGCCTGATATGAAAACTACATAAGGCCAACATGCATCTTCAGACTCTGAGATGTTAATGGTCCAGGTGGCCCACCAGAAATTAAATGTAGATGGGAAGGAGAATAAGGAAAGGGAAACGTCTGTGTAGAATTTCCCTATAATTCGATGTGCTGGAAATCAACATTTGGTAGTTATAGCAGAAGAAATGCAGGCAGTGGGGGAATACTTTAAACACCTATTGACATTCGAAAGCAGTTTGCTTCCTGACCTTTCGTGACAGAATGAGTTCAGCCCGCAAATGGGAGAATGTCAGAAAAGCTGCAGAAACTGACTGAGATTATGAGACCAGAAAAGCAAACAAATGCCCTGAGCAATATCTTTGGGTTAAAGAATTACTGAAAGATGATGGATACAATATTTAATAGTGAAAGGGTGCACCTTCCTACAGGGCCGTGCCCTACTGCCTATGGACTGGTCCTGCTTACTAGGGTGTGAGTCTCTCTTGTCATCCTACCCCACATGTGACTGAAGGCCCTCGGTTGCCCGTGTGATCCTACAAGGAAAAGTTTGGGAAATATTGCCACTGAATTGCTGGTTGGTTTGGAAGGACAATGGGTAGTGGGTTAAGGAAAGGTGGACCAATTTTTCAGTTTAATTTATTGAGTTATATCAGCACTATTGAATTAGGGCTTCAGCCGGTGCCGACCAGCTCTATTAACTTCAAAGGTGCTGTGCTGACTTGCACCCGGCCCTGCCCGTTCACTCTGCAAGTACCTGGGCTTGCGAATGGTACTTTTGAAAGAGGTCTTTCCATATCATCCCGGCAGTGTTCGGTGAAGATCCTTACCAAGATGTAGGCACCACTTTCAAAGACAGCCTCTGATTTGGGTACGGAGTTTGAGATCACCTGATCCTGACCACTCAGAAGCCCTGAGCATCACTGGAGGATGTTAGATGTGTTTCAAATGATGGGTCGTTGGCACTTCCAAAACAACACCCATCATCTCAGCGCCCCCCCCTCCCCACAAAAGGCACCGAAAACAAGATGCCTGTGGCTCCAGCCTCTCTCTGCTGGTCTTTAACTTCCATGGGGTTGCAGCAGGCTTGAAGAGCAAATAAGAGTCTTCCAGTGTTTTTGAACAGGCTTTTTAAGTCTTTTATTTCTAAGAGGAGGTTGTAACAAACCATCTGTTTCTGTTACTCTTGGAAAATTGGGTGACTATTTAACTTCAGAATCTTTTTTTCCTTGATTTGTGTTTTTACTTATTTTTTTCTTTAGAGCATCTTTTTTTTGCATCAGAGGATTATGGAGTCCTTTATGATTTCTTAAGTACTTTTTCTCTCTTTTTATGGTGCCAGAGTAACGTGAAATAAAACGAAGAGGCTCTGCCAGGAATTCTGTCAAACCGTGAGAAATATGCTCTCGTTAGTTTAGCTGATGCCTGGGCTGTGGATTCGGGTCTTGCCACCGCGTGATGAGAAGCTGAATCGTTCCTTGCCCAAGCCTTTCTGTACCCTCAGACAGTTTCAGCTACTTCTGACTGTGATTTACCCTGAAGGACAATCCCATTGTGAATGCAGAGGCTGTGCCACAGAAGTTCGGTGAAGTGAAATTCTTCGCTCAAATAGCTTGTGTATGCAAAGCCAGTCGGCAAGCACAAGATTTCCATACACAAAAGCTTCACTAGACATCTGTGCTTGGGTCACGTCTGCTGTCCCCAGCATTTGGCTTGGATGTGTGGCGCTACAGTATGGCGCAGAAACCTGAGCTTCCCCCACACGTCAGTCTGCTTAAACAGAGGCACGGTATCTGAACCAACTAGAATTTCTTCACCTAGGTATTTATCCTTCACCTACCTGAGCACTTGCAAAGCAGATATTTTTTCCAGCTCTTTGCATTGGTCTAATAAAAGACATCAGATTTACCCAAAGAACTTTGTCGGCCTGTGTCCTTCGACCAACACGGCAACAGCTTACACCCCTTCACCTAGGTGACAAACACAAACAGACTTTTATAGTCTTTGGAGACACCAATAAATGCATCTATTTCAAGCAATCGGCTAATATAAATCACTGATGATACAGGACTGCTGCGCTAATGCTACTAGTGCTTCAGGAACCACATTAGGACCCTGGATAATAATTGAAATCAGCAAATCGCCATGTGTTTAGCATGGTTGGAAGGAATGTCCTTTTTTGATTGGCTTGGAAAGACGTCATCCTTGTGTAAATAGTTTCCTGTAAATATAAGTCTCTACCCCCCCCCCCAATAATTTCTGAGTCAGTATAGTAATACATCTCTGCAGGCTCTGCACTTCTGGAGGATTATTTCGCTCCTCAGGCAGCCGAAAGTACTTGACCTTCAGTCTCGTGTGACAGCATACCTGAAGTATGGACTTAATCCTCTAAAAATGCACTACCTGTTGTGTCTAATTCTTTGAGTATCAACTTGCCTGTCTGCCTGTGACAGACTAACACGTTCATATACTTGCTGCCGGTGTGGACGCACTTAACCCTTGCTTTGCAAAAAAGCATTGGTCACCGTGCCATCACCGTATCAATGCAACTCTAGCCTGTCTCAGTACAGAGCAGCTGAAAAAAGTAGCTTGCATGGTGATTAAAGGAGGAGGGAGGTGATAGGTTGAGAAAAAGATGGAAAGGAGAATACTTAAAAGCTGGAAGAGATCCTGTCAGTGCATCTCTTGCCTCTTGTTCTGCCCCACCACTCTTGCTACAGATGGATGCAGATCGCTGACACAGAGTCAAGCTCTGTTCTCTGTTTCTACATGAGCTGCGCCCGCTGACTTTTTCAGAGTGGTATCTGCATCCAAGGTTATAGCTGGAAATGAAATCTGAGAGGAATATTTGATTTGGGGAAAAAAAATACGGAGTCTTTCTCACTAGACAAGGTTATGCATTCAGTTCTTGCTCACAGGACCTCCTCGCCTGCCTCTCTGTGACTTTATGAGGGTCTCCTTTGAGATCATTACAGAAAAGCAGGTCTCGAAGCCCAGAGTGAGAGACTCACAGCTGCCCCACACTGAGCATGAAGGGACTCTGGCGCTTTAATTGTATTTCAGCAAAGTCTTATGCATTTGGTCAGTCCCAGGGGATGCGTCTCCGAGCTTCCCAGCACAGATCCTGCACACTCGGATTCAGTGAAGGAGCAAGTTGATTCCCCAGCTCACTCTAGGTGTTACTCAGTTAATTATTTCGGTGCACTTTTTTTCTCTCCAAAGTACAGTGGTGTATAAGTCTAGCAGAATATCCACTATGCAAGAATATCTCTCTTCTGGGGAAAGCTGGGGTGGGGAATTTTAAGATGAATGAATGGTATGAGCAACTGAATGTTTCTTAAGAGAAGAGTATCTGCAGACAGACTACACATCACTCATCAACCCCCTCCCCCCCCCCAAAACAGCAGTAAAAAACTGAACAGGCTGCTAATGATCTAGAACCAGCCTTGAAGAGCGCTTCTAGATATGGGACCCGGTTTTATTGTCGTCATCACGCTAGCGGGCACATGTGGGCCACTGCCTTCTGATGGGAAAACAAATTCTGTGTCACACGCTGGATTATAAAACATTCAACAGGTAATGGAGAATGGCGTTTTGCACCTTAGGATGCAAGAAGGCTCTGAGAGGCGAAGGGCTCTCGCCCTTCTTAGAGTCAAGGCACCCCTCCGCAACTCGCTTGAATTTGGCAGCGCCCCTGGCTGAGAGCCATGGTTGCGCTGCTTCCACTTCCCTTAGTACTTCTCAACTCAGTCGCTTTGCACTCCTGCCTGGATTAGGGCTTCCTCCTGACCCTGGAGCAGAGGTGTAACTAATGAGTTTCATACCCAGACCAACACTCCCCTGTGTTGCTGGGGTGGTGTGGGGGGAAAGGAGAGCGGTCTGACCTGCCCCGGCTGCTCCTGCACCCAACTACTTTAGCTGGGCACTGCAAATGGGTGCGCTTACATAGTAGGACTCTGGATGAGCAGTGCCAAACGTCTTTTAAGGAGCTAGGAGCATGGGTCGACTACAATGTGAAAGGGGCAGTACTGAGCCAAAGTCATTATAAGCAGGATACAGAGCACCTTGCAAGAATCAAACAGGCCAAAGTCCTTGCCCTAAGAGATGTAAGACCCAAGGGTCACATTCTTGGAGACATTGCGCATGCTCACATATGAGGGACATTCCTGGGACTGCGTGTCTGCCATGGTTGAGAGTAGCACTGGTAACAGTCCCACTACCAGATGTCTGGGACTGGAATACAATGATAGAATAAGGGGTGGAGGAAAGGTTGTGTCATGATGGGGTATGTTTAGTCCTGAGTATGAGCACTAGGAGATATTCTCAAGAGTTCTGGAAATGCACTTAGAAATAACTGAAATACTCCAACCCTTTACCTTTGCCGAGATCTGTTTGGGTGATGATGCTTTACAGGTATAGATTTCAACGGAGATCCATCGATTTGAACCAGCTGGGTATTTGCTCCAGGCTTTAGGTGGTAGTTTAGCAAGGGTCTGCCTTTCTCATATGATAAAATGTGATTAGCTCTTGTTAGTATTAAGTTTTACCCAGCTTGTATTCTACATGCGTCCACCCATGGCAATCAACAGAGAGAAGCATATGGTTTAGCTGACCAGCTCATTCATGTTATCAGGATTTTGAGTAACAAAATGCCTTGCTGCAGGCGACTTCCTGTGTCTTTTGGGGAGCCGCGGGCTGTTTTGTAAACACGATCTCGTACGGGAATATCTTCTCGGTCCCTAACCTACCACCGCAGCGATTTTTTTTTTGTTTGTTTTGCGGTGGAACATTGCATTTTGCATGTCTTCTATTCTTAGTGAGCGTGCATATCAATTAGAATCCTTTTATAGCTTTTGTGAAAACATGGTTTGGAGAGCATATAATCTTTGCTGGAAAAAAAACTTGCTGACACAAAAGAGTTTTATGTAAGACGAGTGCCCAAGCACAGGAATACTATTTCCGTCCACACTGGAGAGGTCTGATGCATGCCTCAGATAACCTCTTATCACCCTTGACTTTGAAGATGGTATCTTATTACTTCCTCAGATGAACGGCACCTGCTGTAGTAAGGTTGAATAGTCCTTGCCATTTACTGAGCGCTTCCTCAACGACTTTAAAATCTTGCGTGCTGATTCAGATATCCTTGACATTTGTTGTGCATTATGGAGATGTGAGGTAATGGCTAGCGATACAAATTTGCAGTTGTGTGAGCAAGGGGTTCTTAAGATATAGCCTCCCCCATAATCATTTCCTAAAGTTCAGGTTATAGCCCTTGTTGCAGACATCTGGAGCAGATCGCCTCGCCTATAGCCTCAGTTGCCTTGTTTCACGTATCCCAGCTAGTGATAGGCAGTTGTGAATATGGGGTTAAGTGACATCCTCTGCTTAAGGCTGTTCTGGGGAATAGGCTCAGTGTCTGTGTGTAGAGATGTTATGTTCCCTCCAGCCCCCCTACATACAAGTTTGCCTTGATACAGAACAGTAGAGATAGGACACATGGTCATGGGGCCTTTCTGCCAAAGAAGAGTTTGAGGATATGTGTTATGGGTATCTCGAGCATCACCAAAACAGGGTGATGGTTGCCCATGTGTTCCCTGCCTTACGCAGGTTTGAGTTTCATTTTACTTGGTCTTCCAAAAGGGCATGAAATATTTCTAGGCCAAAAGGGCATGAAATATTTCTAGGCATCCTGAACACTGCATTTGCTGGTAAGTGACTTCTTTTTGACAGTCATGTAAGAGTGATGTTGTAGCCACGATGGTCCAAAAATTATGCAAGAGGCAAAGATTTCTTATGGCAGTATCTTTTATTGGACCAACTATGTAGTTGGGATAAAGTTGGACAAGTTTTGAAATGCAAGACATCCTTCATCAGTTCTAACATACATTTTCCTTCCCTCTGAATGGTGTTACATAAATATATCTTCCTGACAAAAGATAAGGCTCAGCCATGTGCAGATCAGTGACAGAATGTACATTTTGCTTAGTATATTTGTCCCATTTCTCAGCTAATGTAGACCAGAAGGGTTCTGTTGAATTTGGTGGGGCCATAGAGACCTGCCTGGTAAAAAGGTCTGGTTCATGGTTTTATTCAGTAAATTCTTTGCATGCATATCCCAAGGCTTGCAGGACTTCTGAAACCTTCTAAAAAAGCGGCCATTGGGATCAAACAAGTGCTCCCTCAGTGAGCTGATGACCAGCAATTGGTATGGCTGCCTGACTGAAGATAAAGGCAAAATAGAATTGATATATGTTGAGCTAGAAACAAGTTCACCTTAATTAACTCAATCAGTGCAAACCTTTGTTCCATCTCTGGGTGCATCTACACAAGATGCTAACTGCTCAGTATTAACACTGTGCAGTAGCATGCCGGGCAAAGCCCGTGTTAATATGCTGCTGCACAGTAGCATTGGGCCACTGTGCAGGTAGCATCTGTAAAAACCAATGCACCAGCACTACTGCACAGTCGATCCAGTTACTGCACATTGATTTAATACTTGGTGATGCAAGTACTAAACTTAATGCGCAGTAACTACCATGCATTAAGAAACATGTAGACACACCCTCTGCTTAGGAATCAGCAGTCATTCACCTGAACTCTTTGCTAGCCTCTGACTGCCAAATTCGTCATTCCCATGCATAAAGACGGCTTAAAGCATTACACAAGTGAAACATGCTCGGAGCAGCAGATTAGAGCATGCCCAGAAGAGCCATCTTCCCCCATGCATGTCTGAGTAGATTATATCTACTGGGAGAGCAAGGGGAGTTTTAACAAGTCTTGTCTCAATTGGTCTCTGGTGTTACAATTGCTCTGCCTCACGTTTAATCCCGTTCACAAGCAGTGTCTTCAACGATTTCTTCTGTTTCAGAAGCAATGTGTATTCTCTTCCTTTTCACTGTGTAGAGCAAGGCAGTAGATTTTACTGGGGTGCAGTATAGGAATCTGGCTTTTATTACTGGGTTTGGCACTGCCTTCCTCAGGAGCCTTCAGCACATCACTTATATTTTGTGGCTCAGTTCCGCTTCTGTAAAATGAAGATAATGACACTCCTTTGTAAAGCATTTTGAACTCTATATAAAGGTTTGGTGTAATTATAATTAAAAGGTCATTTTCTCCGATCTGTCACCTTCTCGCCATCAAAGCTGTCTTGCATGCATGCACTCTCTTCTGCTCTACCTAAATGATATGGATCACTTATGCATTGCAGAAAAGCATTAACAACTCCTAATAGGCTTCCCTCATTGCTGCTCCCTGGTACCCCTGCAAGGACTGCAGACTTAACATATAGGCTCTGATCCTGTTCCCTTTAAGCCCCAGAAGTTTTGTGTTGTCTGCGGTTCATTGTCAGGCCCCAGAGACATGGTCCATGTCATCTCTCACATGCATTAAGTGAGTGCCCCATCCAAATGGCCACATTACAGGGATCTCCAGCTGCTTTCAAGCACTTAAACATGACTTCAGTGATGCTTCTCACAACCTTACAATTACACAAGTGCTGAAGATGATATTAAATTGTGTCCTAAGACCTCTTCCTGCCAGAACCAGGCAAGGGGGGACAAGGTAAGGCTGAGGTTCTTCCTCTCACCGTTTGTAGGTGTGTGCTTATTATGTTTTACAGGGTAATAGTCCTGCTCCTTCTGCCTTCTAGCAAAATAATATTCACTCTCTGCTTGTTTGAGTATGGGCATACATGCTTATATATAACCACATTTGGGAAAACATAATTTAAATTTAAAGGAGTTATTATTTTTTTCCCTAAGCAGATGTATAATTCAATTCACATGAATGTTAAACCTAGATATTACTTTACTCGTATACGGTACACTCTAAATCAGATAATTGCATTCTGGTTAACCTATATTTCTCTAGTTTCAGCTGGAAAAGTTATTCTTTGCATCCCGTCTAGACAGTTATGTAGTGTTTCTAGGAGAAAAATAAAATGATGTGTCCTATTCTGGTCACAGAGGTGGTTGCATTTCAGTGGGCAGTGAGATGGAGTGATTTCCTTCTGCCATGTATACCCAGCTTAAAAGCAATGTTACAGCTGAGACATTGAGCACCCACAATCAGGAAAACCTGACATAAGGTCAGACGCTCTGCCCCTATGTTCCTGTGCCTCAAAATACTGCCTTTAAGCCCTCAATTTCAGCAAAGCTCTTAAGCATGTACTTATGCCTGCTCGCCTACCTCATGTCCAAGGGATTTTAAAAAGTGGAGATGTACTTAGTTCATGATTTAATGCCGACTCAGCTCCCTGTCAGTTATTTCGAAGGCATTGTGATACACACCTATTGTTGCAGATATTATTATTATGATTATCACTGTCATTGTTGTTCAGATATTTGTCTCCATGCAATTTTTACAACCAGCCAAGCTTGAAAGAGATTTGACCAGAGTAACGCCACGAGTTCAGAGGAAAGATTGTGTTTGTTTATTTTAAAGGACAGGTTAAGCATGAATAAAATGCAATAGTAAGTAGTGAGAAAGCAACCCTTTGAATGGCAAGTGGTGGATTTAGCACAACATGATACATACGTGGTAGGGAAAATGTCATGTGGGTTCAGTGATGATTACCCCTACACTCAATCCACATTGGGGCATGAGTCAGGTAATATATGGAGGCTATCAGTTTCCAATGGATAACACCCATTTATGAATTCAAGCTCATCACGGTTTGAGGTAAGAGCCTCATATAAATGTATAGAGTTTTTGGATTGCACGCTTGAAGTGGGGAAGAGTGGGATGCTATGCTGGGAGTGGGGCGGATGGCAGGATTAAGGTGAAATACGCTCTGTTCTTGGAGAGGTTCACAGGTGTGGGCAGTTCCAGGGTCACAACTTGTATGGGCTGATACTTGCACCAGTACAATTTTGGACAAACAAACCCTTCCCTATATAAGTTAGGGGAATCTGAGAAAGTTGGTATTTTTGAGATCTTGCACTTGCAGTTGAACTGTGAGACTTTCACACTTCAGAGTTCACTGGAGGGTGAGGCAGGAATTTACCTTGAAGCTCAGTTGACTCAGGGCTGCCTCCTGCACACGTCTATCCTCTCGAGCAGCTGATACAGGTCGTTGTTGGTGAGAGCACAGTGGACTAGCTGGTTCACTGGTCGGATCCAGCCTGCCAGCTCCAGCGTTCCCAGGAGGCATCAGCTTAGAAAAAGGACAAAACCCGCAGCATAAATCGCATACATCATCCTTCATTACCCAGCGTGATGGGTAATGAAATACAACATACGTGATTAAGAAAGCTCTACGTGGTCATTCTAGAAATTACAGTCCTCGGCTCTACCTACAAGTAATTTCTCCGCAATCAGTGAGAGCCATCCATGCCTGAAGTTAAGCCCAGGTATAAGCAACTGCACTATTAGTCTGATGCAAACTTAATTTGTTGGCCCCAGTTATAACAATGCCAAGCTACACCTGGTTTTCATACATTCAGCGGTGTCTGAAATAAAATAAATGCAGTGCAGAAAGGAGGAAAAAGATTGGGTCAGTGTGTGTCGAGGAAAAGGATGGGGCAGTGAGTGCAGCAAGATGCTATCAACTTTCCCATGCCTTCCCTGAAGGAGAGCTTGTATTCTTGGTATTCAGGAAAATGCATACATGTCTCTCAATTCAGAGGGAACAGAGTTGGACCCCAGTGGTCCCAGTGATGGGGCTAAGAATAATCCAAAGATCAAAAGAACTGCAGTGTTTCAAATGCCTTTGTTTCCTGATTAATTACTCAGAATCTCATAATCTGAGTGTAGGAGGGAAGGAAAAAAAGAGGTAATGTGTTTTTAATTATTTGCAAATTGCAGAATGAAAAAATACAATCTTTTTATATGCTTTATTTTTATATCTCAAAAGCTTACAGTCTGGTTCCTTTGAAGTTATTTCTAGGTTAAGTTGGCTCTTAAATTCATTTTATCTCACGTTATTTCTTTTTTTCTTTCTTTTTTTTTTTTTTTTTGGTAATGTGCAGTGAGTTGATATTGTCTGCTCATAGGTTTGTTATGCTTTTGGCTTACCTGTTTTACAGACCCAGGTTAGGTAGTGTCCAAGTCACAGCCTGCAAATCCAGTCCTAGAGCAATTTTTCTTAGCTCTACTCTAGTCAGGACTGAGTTTGCAATAAGAGTGTGGACAGAAGTGACAATTTTCCCCCTAATCTGGCCACAGAAAGTGGTCTATCGCCTTTACCAAACACAAGTGCATGGCTGCAGACTGCTTCAAAAATGGCTGATTGGGCAGAAATCTGAACCCTCATTCAGATGAAGACATTTCAAAACAGAGCAATGTCTGCAACTTCTGTCTGCGCTGCCTGCCAGCCTGTCACTGTTTTCAGAATGGGACGGGGGAAAGGGAGCAGAGGGCGTTTGGTTTGGAGTTTTAGCAGCCCCTGTTGGAGGGTGGAGTGGGTGTATTGGAGCTCCAGTAATGAGCTGTGGGTATATATGAGCTGGGGGAAGGGGGGACAATTCACCCGTCCCACCCTCCGGCACCAGCTGGGGAACCTCTAGAATGAGCTCCCTCTGCTCCCTTTCCCCCTTCCACTCTGGAAACAGCACGGGCTAGGAAGAAGAAGGAGCTGCTGCCATGGCAAACCAACTGCAGGCTGCAGTCAGAAGGTAGATCCCTTCCGACCCTAATATCTATGAATGTAGATCCCCCTCCCCCCGGAGCCAACAGTGAACTGCTGCTTGTTCCAGGGGATTGTTGCAACTCAGAACACGTCTTGCAGAGAGGGCATAGACAGACGTGCAGGTCCCTCCTGTGACTGAGAACACACGGGGCACGTTGACATGTAGCTTTAGCGCACGTTAGACCAATCTAATGTGCAGTAAAGCATCACCATCTACATGTATGCAGCAATTACTGCACAGTAGATTTATTTAAAGTGCCATTGGCTAGTACCAACAGACACAGGTATTAGAAAATGGTATGTTAAAGTACTTCACCTAAGTGTGCATATAGACACTGACTTGGGAGTAAATTGCTCCTGGTCAGCCCAGACAGGGCCACATCTGTTGCGTGAAGCTTGGGGTTAGGCTTCGAGCTCAGGGTCGGTGGGGGGAGGGGGTCAGGCGAGAGCAAGTTATCCCTGGCTTTAGGCCTAGCTGTGAGCTATGGGGGGCTGGGAGCCAGCTGTTCCTGTCTCCAGAGCCAGCTCCAGGGGGTGGAAGGCAGCTGTCCTCCAACTCCAGAGCCAGCCCCAAGCTCTGGGGGGCAGGATCCAGCTGTCTCTGGCTCTGGGGCTAGCTCCAGGGGGTGGGAGCCATCACCTTGGAGCTGGCTCCAGGCCTGGGGACAGCTGGCTCCCACCTCCCAGATTTTGGGGCTAGTCCCAGACCTGGAGACAGCTGGCTTCTGCCCCATGGAGCTTGTTTATTTTATAAATGACCCCCATTTCCCCTGCCAGGCCAGGGCTGGCACCTGGGGGAGCCTGGAGCTCTGCCTGGGGGCTACAGGGGAGCAGAACAGGACAGGAGCAGCTATGAAATAAGTTGCTCCAATCAAGCTCGGTTTACTACCAATGCAGGTGCATGTGTAGATGCTTGCTTGTAGATGCTGAATTTTCTCTGCAGAATATTCAGGTGCATTAACTGCATGTGTAATCACACCCAGAAAGGGTCTTCTTCTCAACTGATTTCAACGGGTGATTTAAATAAAGATTTTAGAATTAGGCCCAATAGCTTTCTCTGTTGGTTGTCATGTTGCCTTGTATAAATTGTTTTCTTACTAAAATGTCTGTGAGGACATATACCTTTGCTAATATTATTGCTAGGTTAATATATCCAAACATAATGCACAAAAATATGAATGAATAAAAACACCGTCATAGGATATTTTGCAGCAGTTCTGAGGGAGTGAATTTAAAAAGGAATGTCTCCTTTAAGCTGCAGATAGATGGGTTATAAACAAAATACATATTTCAAAGTTCAAAAATTGTTGTTTTCCAAAAAAAAAAAGAAAAAAGAGAGAGATCTGATAGGGAATGCCAATTAGAATGCGAGTAGATGCAGGTTTAATCATGTCTCCTTCTGAAAGGTCAAATGAAAAGAAAAGGTCATCTTCAACTTCTTCTTCGTGTGAGGATAAAGGTTTCAAGCCTAAAATCCTCTTGCCTCTATCAATTTGAAGAAAACACGATCTGTTCAGTATATTCTTGGTGAAGTCTGAGAACTTGGTTTCAGCTGGTCAAAGTACCCCTCCTGAGCTGAGTTTCTAGACACCTGGCTAACCCATGGCTACATCTACAAGTAGGTGATGGAGGAATAAAATTTTTTTATTTCATTTTAAAGAGCATCTAAACTTGCCTGTGAAGAAGCAAAGTAAGAGAGATGAAGCAGAAGCAGCCCTGGGGCAGCTTCTCTGTATCCGCATTAGCACTGATGCAGCAAACTCCCATTAGATGGGTATGGGATTGAAAGCTCAGGACTGTCTTAAAGAGGTATATTCATTTTGTCAGGGTTTCCAAGAGTCCCAGAATATGATCTCCCTGCACCGGCAGGGAAATTTTGATTCCTCCTTCTCACTTTCTCTCTTACCAGGTAGCAGAAGCTTCTTTTTTAATTGCTGCTCTTGGGAGAGGTCTACAGACCTCTCATGTCTCATTTCAAAGTTAGATTATTGCTCATCGCTTATTCATTTTCCACTCCAAAATAGTTTAATGGAACCTTCACATTTCTCTGGGGCCTGCAGCAAACTCCTCATTACTAGTTCTTCTTTTTCAGTCCTTCCATTTTTTCTGGTGTTTAGCTTTACATTGTAAGGAAGACTCATTTTCTCCAGACCTGGACTCACCAGGTGAAGTTAAATGATCTGTGTGCAATTAGGCAGGAAGTCAAACTATCTGATCTCAGTGGTCTCTTGTGGCCTTAAATTCATGAGTTAATGGGAATCTAAAAGCCTCTGTAGCTTTTTCAGGATATTCAGCATGTAGGCTGCTCTAGAAGGGGAAAAGGGAGCAACTCCAGGAGACACTTCAAGTCTTACAGGTCTCCCATCCATAATTCTTCAATCCAGCCATCAGTAACTTACTGAGTTTGGGTGTCTCGGCTCAACAACAAAAGTGTGTAAAAATTGGCAGGGTCCAAATCCAAATCTACAGGGTCACTGCACAAACCAAACCCTGACACTTACTATAGGGTCAACAATGGAAATGAATGCTCAGACATGCCCCTGGACTGTGTATCTGAATTCTTAGTAGTCTGCCACCTGTGCACTAGAATTATCTTCCTTTACAGTCCGGTCGTACTATTTAAGCAGAGGTAATTTTTTTCCAACCAAGGGGTCCTGTTGCATAGCAAGTAAATCATATGAATGCTCTGGTTGTGGTATCCCTATCATAGTCAACAGATTTATGGACCTTATGTGGGACCTTCATGGGCTGCATCTCTGTATCTCATGGTGTCATCTCCATTCAGTATTCATTTAGTATGTTCACTGCTTTAAAGGTGTTATACAGAGAAACACGGAGGACTTTAAACTATGTGAAAGTACATTCCATTTGGAGACTTTTAGCCAGTTTGCTAAATGCTAATTTTAAAGTTTCACGTGAATATAGTGCTGCTTCTCAGCATCTAGAACATTAAAGCCTGGTTTATTGTATTATGAGCTGGAAGAGTTGAAATGATAGATTTAATGTTTTAGATTCCCCCCCACCCCATCATGTTTCCAATGCCTTGAGTTTATTAGTTTTCAGGGAACCCCCTGAAAGCTAACACCAAGCCAACCATTCATTGTGCATGAAGATGGACAACAGGTAGAACTTGGGAAGGTCTAATGAAGGTTAAGTGGAAAGTAGAAGGGGGCTGATTATTTTTCTTACTGCTGAGTTGATTTGAGCAGAGCAAGTGATTGATCTGGGGTCACCTGACCCAGTTGTCTTTCCTGCCTAGTGTATCGGGGCTGGCCCTGATGATCTTGCAAGGTCCCTTCCATCCCTTACAATTTATGAATTTGTGTATTAATTAGTGGTTTATCGGGGTGCTCAGGACATGATGAATGTTCATTGTCAATAAACAGGATGCTTCTGTTAACTTTTTCCATGAAAGGAAGAACTGGCATTGACAAAGTCCTCATTTAATTCAGCTAATAATTTCACATTTCCCTCTTACCATGCTAAAGTAATCTGTTTCTCTGCCATGATACTTCTTCATTTAATTTAACCCCACACTAAAGAAAAACAATCCATTTCAATACCCCAACCCTTCTTTGAGTGAGTGAGTTTTATCAAAAACCTACTGAAGTAACTGAAGGGCTCCCATTAAATTCAGTAGGTTTTAGATCAGACCCCCTGTGAGACGTACGGTACGGTAACCTGACGGATAGACTGCCATTTTTTTTAGCACAGCATTTAAGATGAAGCTAAAATGGCATGATTGCCTCTCCTAAACAAATCTAAAAAATTGCAGAGTTTATACTGTGGTTTGCTCGACTGTGGTCCTCCAAGTCTAAAGTTTTTGTGGAAGCTTTTCCGTTCTCTGTGGATGTCTACAGTCTCCCTCGCATCCTTGGGAATGATTCGTTCAGGATTGCTGTCCTCCATCTCTTCTCAAGTTGGAGTTGCATAGTTCCTGTATGAAATTGGCTGCCTGGCAATAGAGAATGGAAATACTAAGTGATATTAAAGGCTGGCATGCAGCCAAATTGAGGAAACACAGCGCTTTAGGGAGATGGTATATATCGGACACCTTGGATGAGCTTTAGGCCCGCAGGAGGAAATCGCCAGAGATGTGAGGAGGTTAATTGGTTTGAGTGAAACAAAATAACAAAGGTGTTGTCAAATTAGCCTACCTGCAGTCTCACAGGCAACTGAAACTCTGACACGGATTGTGGGAAATGGTTGAGCTTGTTACCAGTCATGGTAAATAATATGCTAATTATTACATTTAACCCAATGGTATTAATTAAAAAAAAATGTTTAGTCTAATTTTTTTTTGTTTCCTCACAGGGCAGAATATAAAACAGAGATGGCTTTCTATGTTAAAAACGTTGGCCTGTGAGAGTATGGATCCAATTCAGTACTGTGGCTTACAGAAAACTTTCTACGCCTTTGTAAGCTAGCTCAGGTCAGGGGCTACATCCTTCTCCTTACAGCATGAAAGAGGGAAGATGCACTTAGGACCCAAAGCCCTTAGGTTCCTAAATTCCACCAACCTCCACAGCTGTGGTCCTGGGGACTCCCATGTAACCGCAGAGGCACCTCCCTCTTGGCCTGTAATGCTCCTGATGTGTCCCTAGTTGTGCCCATGCTCAAACCTGCGGGTGTCCCAATTTTGACAGGACTGAGGGATTTGCCACCCAGCTGTCACCTAAGCTCAGTGAGGTTTCAGAAGCTAGCTGTCCCCCCATGAAGCATCTCCTGAGGAGCCTGATTCGGGTGGTCTTTTCGAACATGCTCGACATGCACCAAAAGAACTGGGATCCATATATAATGCCAAGTGGTAATGATGCTAGTCCTGGTGACTCCCTTTATGTAATTTTTAGTGCTTATAGCCCTCAACAGTGGCAAACCCATGTTTAATTCTGTCCTGCCTGATGGAAAGCAAAACTATATTTCTTAATTCTCAGAAGGATGTCCTAGTCACCAGACTATGGACTAAGCTGGTTGGAGGGGCCATTCTTCAGCCTTTTTGTTGAACATGTACCACGGTGCAGGAAAGAATTCAAGATTCATTGGGACAAAGAAAAAGGAAATATTAGAGACCAGGCCAATGGGAAAACCAAGTTTCTAATCTCTGCTGCCAGGAGTGTTTCTGTATTTTTTCTAGTGACCGTTTCAAGTAAAATGCAGCATCAGTCTCGAAACCCTGGCGTCCACCTCTGAAGCTGGTTTAAATAGTTGCTTCCATTGAAAACGATGTATGGACCACTTATGAAATGCATCAAACAGCAAGCTAACCTTGTGGCCAGACATCCCTCCTTTTGCTCTTTGCTACAAGTCTGAGTGGCACAAGCTGTCTCTTCCTTTAGAATTGAGATGCATTCACTGTACAATGATGCACAAATGAAAAACCACATCAGGCTGCAATGGGAAATGGGACTCATTGTTTTTCAAAGGACCAGAGAAGACAATGGATATAATATTAGACTCTCAAAATAGAATATTAAGATGTGCACTTAGGAGCAGTCATTTCTGTGACGGGTAAAGGAGACTTGTTATAATGCATTATGTGGCTAGAACTAAACTGCCAGGAATTACTGTGCAATGTGAAGGAGACCTGGTTTATGCTGAAACAGTGTACAGGTCAGAGTGAGTTATCATATAAGCTTAAGGAGCCTGATGCTATTAAATGTAACTGAGAAATCTAGGGAAATTAAGTTGCAATATGATGAGAGACTTCCTACATCACCACAAACATACAATAGCAAAGTGTGTCAAAGGGTAAAACACCTCTTTTGTTGCTTTATTTTTTCAAGATGTGATCCCGCAATCTGTTCTGGCTTTCAAAAGCCATGGGATTTTAAACCTCACCACCAACTATAACTTCACACAATTAGTGGAAGACTCAATTGTCTTCCTCCTAAAACCAAATATGTTTTGCTAGTCCTGCACAGTGTATTAACATCCATTATATTAATTAAATAATTATGTGTTTAATTAATAGCCAGTGAAAGCTCCATGAATTAATAACCAGGGATTCACCCACTTCCTTTGATAACACTGGCTTCAGTTCACATTCACTGAGGTTTTGTTACATGCTATATTTGTTATAGAAATGACTAAAACAGTTTGTACATACTACTGGTACATCCAGCTCTCTATATTCACAAGTGAGGTAGGTGGCAAAACATTTGAACAGGAGCTTAATAGTATTGGGACTCAAACTTTTTTGCAGAACCCCTGATATTAATCAACTCTGGGATAGGGCTGCTTCATCTGTATTTGTGAGCAGTTATAACTGCATAAGAGGGAAATCTTGTGAAGTGTTTTGAGAATGCATAGGTTGAATGAACTGTATTGTGTTACATCACCAGCCAGTTCCATCTTAGATACGATGACTACAGGCTGTTGGCATCTGTTCATTGGTGAAAGTCCAGAAACACTATAAGTATTCAAACTGGATAAGTATTAGCTGGTCCAGAACCCTGTTACCTTTGGCATTTGTGTTGCATCCAACAATTGATTTGTCTCAATCTTAGCATGAGCTTTGTGGTTTTGGAGCCTGGTTTCAGAGCAGCAAAAACATCTTGCTTCACTTCATGCTGCATCCTGGGCTTTTGCTGAAGGCTGCCCATAATTAACTCATGTGTAGATAACTACCTGGTGGTTCAGGCTGGAGAGTCAAGAGGTGAGGCATAATGCTAGTCACCTTTTTCATGACACTAACCATAGAAATTGTTGTGCTTTAAACACTTGGGTCTCATGGACTGTTAGACATAAGTGGAGTTGCGATCCCATGTTTGGGAGTCAAGAACCTTATTCAGGCCATGCTTGCTACCTTTACTGTCAGGGCTATAGAAAGTGATGGGATTGTCAACAATGGGTTCATCTACACATGCAATTAAAGTAAAGTAATGAACTCTGGAGTAGTTTGAGCTAGAGTAATCTATTCCCAGGCCCAGCATCTACACATACACCAGGACAGAAGCCATTAGAGCAGAGGTCGAGCAGGCCCAGGCTGGGATGGGACAGAGGGGTCCAGGAGGCGGCATGAGGCAGTGGAGGGGTTGCCTGGGGAACAAGGATGGTGACAGTGGAAAGCTGTGTGGCTAGATGACAAGCATAAGTCTGGCCCGCTGCTGGCTGGGCTGACTGGATGCAATTTACATCTGAGGTTAGCATCTACACATGCATTTAATCGAAGTAAATTACTCCAGCATCAAAAGGTACTTTCCCCAGCAGTACTATTTTATGATGGCATAAATTAGTTTACTTCAGCCTAATACTGGCACATGTGTAGACAGCGATGCTTTACTTTGCAGCTAATTAGCCTACTCCTTAGTAAGTGCATGTGTAGACACAGTCAGCATGCACATGAATTTGCAGCCTGATGTATATGTTTGTGACGAAGGGAAGATGAAAATGGGAGTTGGCAAACTAAAGGGCTAGAGTCTTTCTGGCTACTGTTCCCTTGATCACATTCATGATTTATCTGGCCCAGCACATAGTGTTGAGAGAGCTCATAGGCTTCTAGGATAATTAATGCACTAGCACTTTGTCGAGATTAAAATAGAAAATCAATGCAGGAAAGTAGGAGACCTTTGGAAGGAATCCTGGATTTCATGTAATACTTTCTGCAAGATACAAAACAGGAATGGTAAAGATTATTAACTCTTTATATTTCTGAGTGACTGTTTTGCTTTCTATTAAGGTTAGCTCCATGCCTTACAATTTCACTTTGTAATGCTCTCTATTACATTTCCTGAAATTAAGGGATTTTTTTTTTTTAATTTGAGCAGCAGATAAGTGTATAGAAAATTGTTACATTTGCTGTGTTTTACTGCTCACTATGGAAAATGTCTCTGTGTCTTGATGTCCTTGCAGCTAAAGGTTTGACATTCACAAAATTTTATGAGACGGGTCCAGGCAAGTAAAATGTTCCTGTTTAGTACTGTATACTGTATCAGTGTATCCACTTGTTTTAGTAGCAGCATAATAGGTGGATTTTTACTGTGATGTCCTCCATTTGTCCTCTTCTGCAATCTAAACTATCATGCTGAGGGTCAGAATACAAAAGGTAATTTTCAGATACCTACATCTCAGGAAACCTTGGGAAAACTGGTTTTAGGTTTTGAATATTAGCTTGCCACATCTTTAACCTTAAAACTTAGGTTTGCAAACAATGTAGGCATTTCTATTTGTGATGTGTTGCTGTGCATAAATATATGAAAAGTAATTTTTGTACTATTGATCCTTTTCCTAAATAAAATGAAGACAATGCAAACTCTTGAGCACACTTTTACATATGCATGAATGCATTTGACTGTGCAGACTAGAAGGGAATGAAGGACAGACTACCCATTTTGATATATGCAGTAATGTAATTTGGTTGTCACCATCACAGGGTGCTCTTGGGCAATTTGCAAATCAGATGGAAAAGTTCCTGACCTTTTATAGAAGAATAATTTATTGTGTTTGTGGGGTTTCTCAATGTGAGAACTGAGATGCCCCTGCAGCTTGAATTATTTTAGAATGAATGCTAAGTTTGTGAAAAAATGTCAGATTGACACCTCTGGAAGAAGAGATCCTCTGGTTATTGGTAGGGCAAGTTAGAGCATGTGCCAAATGGTGCAGAGTCCTCCAGCTTGCCTCAGTGTGTGAGATGTGCTGCTACTAACAGTTATTAAGGATTTGTTCACTCTGTGGTGGACTTACCAAGACTGTCAGTAAAGCCATTAGTTAGTACCAATGATACAAACATCAGTCCCTTAACAAATGAACTGTAACTCCTAAGTCATTGCTGGTTTTTCCTAGTACCTCTCTCTTCCCAATACAGCCAGGAGGTCTTGAATACTATACTCGGGTACTATACTCAAGCATCAGTATTTTGAACATAAAGCTTTATACATTGAGTCAAATAATTGATTCCTCTTGTCTTGTTATCCTGCTTTAGAAGTTGTCACTACAGGCAACTTCTCAGGAAGAGGGGAGGGGGTGGGAATCTGCAGAAGGCAGTTTCTGAAATAAGTTGCCTACAAGGTATTTTTCTTTCTGGTCTCCAACAGATACGGTGTGCACAAAGCCCTATAGCACATGGAAGGCTATTTTCCTATCTGGAAAAACCTTTTCACCATAAACAATGCTGTTCACAATACCAGTGCATTTGAACATGTTGCTTTTCGGCACAGTAAAGGTGTAGTTCACATCTTTCTTTCAGGTATCTTGGTGCTGGCTGACAGTATAACTCTTTAAGGTAGCCAGATATTCCCTCCAAAAGTCTTGTTTTGCCTACTCATTGCAGTTAGGTATATGGATAACAAGATGAACCAGATGTATGTTTAAACTGAACATCAAAGAGGCAAACACATGTGATTTGTGGTGTGTGAACTAGACTTCCAAGATTCAGCAGAGCTTGCTAGTGAAATGTTGCTATCTTATCCTGGGCTTCGTCATGACTGGTGGTGCCTTGAGACTCTCATTGGTTTCAGAGATTATGGAAGATGTTGTTTTTTGAATTCCCAAGTCTACAAAATGTAGAAGTTCCTTTGGATCAGGCTCCAGAGTATGTGTACGTGCACACAAAAAGAAGTCTGCTTTCACTTATGCGGGCTTTGGATCAGGACCTTGGAGAGCAGCTGAACAACTGCAGCCGAGTCCTAAAGCAAGCGCGTATGCCACATCCATTAATATTACTGTAACTTTTTTGAAATGGAAAGTTGAATTCTCCATCAGGCTGCTCCTACCTTTTGAACCCATTACCTGTCAAAGGATTTCAAAGTTTGTTTGTAACAATAATAAAAAAAAGAAAAATCTTTTTGAAAGGTGACGGCTGCATGCATCATCAAACCAAAAGAACCACCCTTCTCAAAGAACTGAAGGAATGTATTCATGCCAGAGTCTTCATCTATTTTTCTTGTGTGACACATTCAAATCCCCAGGCACAGAGAAGAGAAGGGCCAGCCAAAAGTACAGCTGAGCTTTTGACATTGTCCCTGTGTGGCTAGATGCATAGAAAGAAAAGCATATTTTTGTGGTGATCAGATTAGTTTGTATACTTTGATAAGGTGCTAAGGGCCAATAGATAATAGAGTTGCGGTATGTTCCTTGTCACATTGCACTGTAATAAAAATGTATTTATATGATACCAGGCATACCATAGTTCACAGTGCTGTCAAGTTGCATTGCCAGTTATAACTTACTAAGCTTCTTTGCCAAGTTTTACTATAACACTGTCAGTATCAATATCCTACACACAGCTCTATGATATGCTAATCTCACTCTTAGAATAATATACTTTATAAGGTTTCACATAAGGAAACTTCAGGGATGGGAAAACAACTAAAAATGAATAGGAATCTCAAATGTAGGGTTCACTTTAGTATTTATGTAAAACATTAATCTTAATAGGATTCATGGAGACAGGAAAACATGGGTTATTTAATAAAATGCCATCTCTGCTAAATAATTAATTGCATGGGATATTTCTACTTGCTGAAGTGTGTGTGTGTGTTTAAGCAGCTTCACAAATAGTTTGAATGTTGACAATGCAGAGGCTATGATCAGGGTAGACTTCCTAGACCTGTTGCTCTATATCTAGGGGTAAAGCCCCAGGTTGTCCTTGGAGAATAAAATCAGACCGTGACAAGAGGTGTCAGGTGACCTATAGAACTGCCAGAGTGATAAGCAAAGCTAAGATCCTCTGCTTTTTTATGAAATCCAACTTTCCAACCCATCCCTTGAAGATGCCACAGGTGCAAAGCTTCTGGGCCTGCCTCTACATCCATAGAGGAACTGGTGTTTAATTAGAAGAGCCTGCGGAGAAGACAAGGAGAAAGGTGCAAGATATTCATTCAGATATCCCCCACGTTGATTGCGCTTAGTGCCATCATGACTATACAGTGGCAGAATGGGGTTCAAGGATATTTCAGCTTTTACTCCTATGGAGGTCTGGGCACTTGAATAGCAGCAGTGGGACTAAAAGGGCTAGAGCACATGCCTGGATCCTGTGTATTTTAACAGAGACCTTGCAGATGTGAACAGATACAGCCAAAGCTATTTCTGACTTCCTATTCCTGAATCCTTCTCACCTTTGTAGTTCTGGAACCAGTGGTGAGAATGCATAAATAGCAGTGTATGAAAGGCTGCTCACATTATGTCCCATTTGGGACCAGAAGTGCTTGAAAGCTAGTGAGAATACAGGAGAATTGTGGAGTCAAACTTAGGCCCCAATTGTTTAGAAATCACAAGCGGAAATAATTTTCTTCAGGAAATAGGACCGACTGGAAATGTGGATAGTGTACAAGAGTTATGTCATGTGATACAGCTTAGGTAATGAATCTGGATAAGGCTGGCTCAAAGCGATCCTGCCAGCCAATAGCCTGAAGACATTCAATGAGTTTGCACAGTGTAATAAAAGCCAGATCCTAATTCCCTTAAGCACACTGGATTATAATATCCCACCCCACAAGTGGTCCCAGAGAAGTCAATGGGGGATCATTTGCTGGATAAAATGATGCACTGTATTAGCAAAGAAATCAGCTGAACAGTTTTGAACAGTGACTATAGGAGCATAACATTGTATCACTTCTCAGCTACTTCACGGATTGGAAGAAGGCCTAAATTTGATTAATAAATTGTCCTTTGCAAATTGATAGTCCCTCTTTAATTTGAACAGGTCTGCCTATTTTTGAGATGTTTTCTATTAAGATTCCTTCTGGTATAGGGACTCTACCAGAACCTGTACTGGTCTTCATATCAGACAGGGTTCCCCCCCTATAAATTTGAAAGGAAAAACAGCAGAAGCCAGACAAATGTTTGCTTTCCTTTTTGATGTACAGTCTCACAAAGCAGTACGACACATGCCAGAACAGATGGCTAAGCCTCAATAAAGTTGTCTAGAGAAGAGTGGACATGTCGCCAGATCTTTTGTCCTAGCTGGAAAATTATGAAGTGCACAGCTCAAAGCTGGAATTAATCCGTGAATGTTTACAAAGCAGGGAGGTCAAGCTCATGCTGTCCCTTGTTTTTGCAATGCACACTCGAGTGTTTCCTTAAATTGAATCCCAGGTAGAAACCCATCAGCCCTTAGTGATAGGTATCAAAAGCTCCAGATGTATGCTTGTCAGTGCTGAATCCAGAAATATTGAAAGATTTGTTGATATAGCCTGGCTTGGCCGGTCCTGTCAGCTTCCATTACAACAACAGAGCTTTATGCGACAAGAGCTATGGTGCAAGTACAAGTCAAGTGTATTGTTACTGGTGCTACCTTAAAGGCTATGGATGTGTAAAGACAGCTGTTACTTCTCGGATATAATAATGGCTGCACATCCAGTCTCTTTACAACCAGCGATGCTGCCCTATACCTGGCTGTGGACAGCTGTATGCAGTGAAGAACAGGTGCTGCAGGGCTTTTTCTTTGTCCTTTTGCACTGGTGGGGAAGGCAGGGCCAATAGCCTCACCTCTGTCTCCTTCACAGCCCTGGCAAACATATGTCCTTTTCTGAGTTGCACTTTCTAATCCTCCTGCACCAGATCAGAGGAAGGGCGAGGGGACGTTGCTGCAAAGCCTTCATTCCCTGTTGAGCCTGAAGTCTGCTGTGAGTGACTCATTGATCTCCCATGGCAGTCATGCCAAGTGGAAATCTGGCATCTGGAATATTGTGCAGCTGATCTCTGATCTCCTTTCCATTCTGTGGTTCATCTCCGTCTGCCAAAATTCACCCCTTTGCTTCAAGTTTCAGTCTCATCAGCACCGTGCGAGTGCTCTCCAGCTAAGCTGTGCTTCTTTAAATCCAAACTTGGATTTTTTTCCCCTACAGAGATTAGCTGCTATTAGTGTATTATGCTTTTAGACTTTATATATTTTGGCATCCTTAACTCATTAAATTATTCTCTCTGGTTATACAATGCAGTGTGCTCTACATCCGAGGCAACTCACGTCGGTGCTGGTAATATTGACTCAGGCAAGCTGCCGGTAGCATGAGCACTGGAAACAATGCCAATACATGCTTTCAGAGCCTTGGGACACTCAGTCCTCACCTCTCCTTATTTAAACCCAGTGATTTGTCAGAAGCAAATGTTGTGCTGCTGAGTGAAAGATCTTTTCTGTCCCCCGGAGGGCATCCCAAGGTTCTTTGGTTAAGTGGTTCATCCTGTGAAGTACTGAATGCCTTCTGCAAAGTAATGAGTGCCCTTGATTCCTGCTGCCTTTATCAGCGCCTTGCAGGAGGTGTTCAGCAATGCAGAGGATTGGCTCTTAATTATCCTCATGAACTGACCGCTGCAGCATATGATGCTCTGCGATCCCAGATGTCTCTGAGTGGGGACAGAAGTAAATGCAGCTGCATGTGACAGAGTAATAACCAGCTAGTTGTTATATCTTATAACCCGTGGCCAAATGGTTCAACAGTTAGAAAACATTAAGCCCTCCCCCGCGTGGTGTTACAGTATGCATCTGCTGCAAGGGTTTTGTGCAACCCCAGTATGAATAGGCATATGCAAGCTAGTTTTAGTTTAGGTAGCTTCTGTGGTGGAGCCTGTGGTGCTACAGCTTTAGTTCAAGGTGTGTATACCCTCCAAGGGACCCAAGGGTACATATTCTGGGTTACCAAAGCTCTTGCCGCCACCTCTTCTAACGCTTGTATTGCTATCTGTGCCAGAAAGATCCAAGATGGCTCAGGGATGCCTCTCCATGCTGCAGTGTTGCTTTCCTTTGAAGGGTGGCCATACTCACAGGGCTCTCACATTCTCGTCCCTCCACAATTCTTGCTTCCTTCAGCTATCAATAATCCTCTTCCGGAAGATACAATTGTCTAGTCATGTCTTCTCTTGTCAAAACAACAATATACTTTAGGGAAAGGAGCGGGTCACACACCCCTCCTCCATTCAAAGTCCCTTGCTTCATTGAGAAGGTTTGTGTGGCAAATCGAGTACTTTGAAGAGTGGTTGCGTACATCGGTGACAGAATGTGTTTCTGGGATCTGATCCAGTGACTGTTTGGTTGCGGGGATTGTTTATTCCATCCTGAAAATATCAGCTTAGGCAAGACATAAAGGTGTAAGTAAAAGTATTGATAAAATCTCCACTGTATTTAAAAACAAAATCTTTTGATATAGGCATCCATAAACTGCTTTATTGATATGAGCCCCATCCTATAAAAAACTTTATGTGCATGCTTAGCATACAGATTTGGGACACTTGAAGTATATAAAAGGAAGAGCGTACTTTCCTGAATGAAGGCCATGGGCTTGTAACAGGGGGTCAAGGGCTCATGTTACTTTAAGGGAGAAGCAGCAATAGTTATGTTCCCAAGTGGGGAAGGGCAATGTATTCTGGGATAGCTGCAGGGGAGTAGGCAGGATGGGACCCATAGGTGCCTTCTGCAGGACTAGCAGTGGAACAATAGAGCAGAGCCCTTAAGGTGCTACAACAGATGGTCAGAGAAACCCCAGTAAGCTGCTCTGGAGGCTGAGGGGACATCCCTGTGGCCAGTTAGGAGAACAGCTCATGGGAAGAGGAGGATCCTGAGGGAGATAAAGCTGGGTCTTTGAGAGAGTACAGCCCTGAGCTCTGCAGGCAGAAGATCTGCCAGCCCAGGCTGGTGAGGAGTGGGAGCTGCAGGCCATGCCAGGTGCTCCCATGACTGAGAGAGCCAGTGAGTGGGGAGGTGGCGTGGTGGAGGTACAGTGACCCAGAGGGGGGCTTTGAGTGTTGGAGTTTAAAGGGGTTGCTTGCATTTTTGTTTTAGTTTTACACTGGGGGACTGGCTGTGGCCCATGGGGTGGAAAGTAGCGCTGTGCGAAATTTCACTGGGTGTTTCGTTTCGACACTGTTTCAACTCATTTCAAGCTCAAAACAGCAACATCAAAATGAAGTTAAAGGCTTCAAAGCAGCCTTGAAATGAAACGAGGGCAGTCAAAATGTTTCTAAAGTTTCAAAATGTTTTGAGTTTTGAAGCTGGGCTTGCTTGCAGGGAAACGGAAACTAAGGAGAGGGAGCGGGAAGAGGGGGAAGGACTGCTCTCATATTGACATGTGTAGCTGGCCAGTGACTGTGATCCTTCCCTGAGGTCCCTTCCAATCCCAGCGCTCTGGGGGAGGGATGGAAAAACAGCTGCGCCTTAACACAGTCATACACGTCGCAAGTTGTGCTTGTCAGCAGCTTGAGACAGCAAGGTGAGATAAAGAGGGGAGATTATGTAGAGGACCAGGAATGTGGGGAGGATTAGGGTGGCTCCTAGGGCGTGCTACAGCCACCCCAGGGCCTGTCCTCCCACAGGGCTCAGGTGCACTTCGTAGAGTTTTGCACCAAAACCTTGTAAAATATTTGGTGTTTCCTTTGGGAACTGCGGGCACTTAGCAAGACCCAGCTTTTCATTGGTGCAAATTGAGTGTTGTTTTTGAGGTGTGGCAGTAATCAGTACCCTTCCTAGACCATTGAACTTATTTCTCAGTGAGTGGGAAAAATCTTTCAGAGCAGTAGTCACAAAGACACACATGGATGCAGCTTTCATCCAAGTTAGCTTTACTGATTCTTCACTGACTTTGCAACCAATTAGTATGCAGAAAATGATCACCAGTTAGAGAGAACAAGGCACCAGCCTTACTTTCACTAAGTAATTTCTACTCCATGTAAGCAACGTGTTACAATGGGTGTGTTAGGAGCTGAAATGGCATATCCAGATTCAGCATTGTAAAAGCTGCAGCCTTAATAACTCAGTAGAGAGGCATAACAGTTGAGCGAGATGCTCTTCTGATGGGATGCATGTTGATAAAGACTTAGAAAGGGATGCAATCAAATTGGCTAAAAATCGTTTTTCCAAAACGAAAAGTTGCCATGAGCAGCAGGCGTTGCGACGTGGTGGAGAGAGTGTCAAATTGGCTCCTTTTTTTTCCCTCTGGCACCGATCAGCTGGATGAGTTGGATCAGGTCATTTTTCTCTCCGTGCTTGTGTTTCCTCAGCTTTAAAACGAGGATCATTGTATTGACTTCCTTTGTAAAGGATCTCTCTTTTTTTTGTTTTGTTTTTTAAGGTCTCCTGACAAACAGTGCTAGGAGAACTAAACATCATTATAAATAAAGGCTGTTAATTGAAAACACCCTTTTTACACAGTTAATAATTTACGCTGTGGATTGAAGGCTGTTCTTCCTCCTTTCTAGGGGTTCAGCATGGTGTTAATAATGGGGCAATGGGCGGCGGCTGTGCCATGCTCTGGTTCTGCTCCAGAAGTGACAGGCAGTGTGCCTGTAGGCAAGTCCCTCCACTGATCTGATCTGCAACATCCCTGTCTGAACAGTGGGTGAGATCCCACCTCACTTGTGCTGCGCCGTCTCACGTGTGATACATGAAGTGCTTTGTGAGCACAGGAAAGCTACCCTAAGGCTTGCTTTAGTAGAGAGCATTTTAATTCCTTTTTAATTAAGGTCAAGAGTCCAGCATATATGGTAGATTTAAGCCTCTTTATTCCCCATAGCTGAACTCCTATTTGTGCCTGTATGCAGTAACCAAACTTTTTATTATTGCTATCTCTTGTTCTACTTAAGATTATTCAGTAAAAGAATAGGCTGCCCTTTAAGTAGTTTCTGTTTCCTTTCCCTTTTTTAAAATTCTTCTGGCTCCTTTTCTCTCCCTCATTGCTTTTCCTCTGTCTTGTGTGCTCTTTGCTCAATCCTTCCCCTGCAGCAGTGCTCAAATCTTTCCTAGTTCCCATTTCATCTGCGAAAGAGATCAGTTACAAAGGGGATTCCTACTACTTAGACTATCATCCCCAAGCTGCAGAGATGCATGGAGATGAGGGGTGCATCATTTCAGGCCAACAGCAGACTCAGGAGGACAGTATCTGATCATTTATACTCCATTCAAAAGCGAGAAGCGTCCCTTGCAAATGTGGCAATTGGACAACCTGTTTATATTTAAGTGGTGGTGTTGTTGCTGAATAAATTGGACCTATTGTGTAGTCCATATAAATGCATCAGGCAGTCTGGATTGTCCCCTCTTGAGACCCTTGCACTATCTAATGACCTGTAAAAATAGTTGCTGTTGATGTTATACCAGGATATCATTTTATCTCAAAATGAACCCTGGCATGATCTGGGCTAGAAATGACCTTAACTATAACCTCTCTCTCTGTTTTATCTCTTCCCCCATATCTAACACGCATCCTGCTTAAATGCTCTTTTCATTGGCCTAAACTCTACTAAGCTATCAATAGTTAATGGTAAAATCAACAGGGATTATTCCTGAACAAGGGCTACAGGTTTAGATTTGAAGTCTATATTCACCATGTTTTACAAACAAAGTTGAAATAAAGGAATGGCTAGAACTGTCTCATTATGTCTAAATCTCTGCAGAGTAACTGTACTTAATTCTTTTGGGGGGCAACAAAGCTGGTGTTGCAAAAATGCATAGACTCCTTTGCACCAAATAAGCCCTGATGTGGCAACTGAGAGTGTATCCGATTCCCATCTAATACACAACACTTATGGGCATTCGTCTTTCAGTGTAATTCTTGAATGCCAAACATGCTTTATTTTTAGGAATTTAGTCCTTGTGAAGGGGAAAAAAAATAATGCCTGAGAATCCTGGGAGCTGAACTACAAAACGGAATAAGTTTGGCACAAGAGGTAGCCAAACTTCTCTAGTTGCCCTGCCAAAGCTAAAGTATTGCCCATTCTGAACTGTAAGGGAGCATCAATTATAAAGTTGGGCGAGTACATCAATAATTTCTGCTAAAATTCAATTATGTTCATTTTGTATTTATTGGCCTGCCTTCCCCTCCCCCCACCTTTTTTTTATGAGCGCTTTCCAAGTCCAAATAGTGTAGTTGCAGAGTTTACCGGCAGGAATGTTGCCAAAACTGTTTTTTGAATATTCAGAGGAAACAGATGCATTTATGAGTTCATGGGTATGCCTCCATCCCTGATGGATTTGCTTTTTAGTGCTGATGGTTAGCCCTGCTCCAGGAAAATCTAAACAAACTTAATATTATCCATTGACACGGAGTAAGGCGAAAAGACGAATGCAAATGAAGGAATGAGCAAAGCGCATGTACCGCCAGCTATATTCTCTGTGTGGATTAGGGAGGTTAAATGCAAGGGAAGAGGAACTGATGCTGCAAATACTCTTCAGTGTGCCAGCTAACAACATATTAAGGTTTTAATCACCAGTGCTATAGCGCCTGCTCAAATTGTGATTCTGTGGATTTCATTCAAACTGCAAAATCAGGTGATGTCCATAAAATGTGTGGGGTGGGGGAAAAAACCTCACTAAAAATAAAATGCTGCAGTAAAAGCCTGCAGTCTTTACAGCCACAGCAGCTGTGCAGCCCACCTGCCACCCGGGGGGAGTGGGGCTGCTGGCTGCTACGTGCGCGTGCATGTGCGCACGCACACGCATCCCCCCCCCATAAGAGACATTGCTGTATATCCTACGTAAATAGAAAAACAACAGCAAAATAGCCGAGATATGTACAGCTACACTTCCGAGTTTTCTTTTAATCGTTTCTACCTGAAAATATGTTCTCAGTCCTCATGAGAAACCTAAGTGTGCATAAGATTCAGTTAAAGTTTGGTGATTTTAGTTTCACGCAGAATTCATTTTCCCTTCTGCCCTTTATGTGCTTGTGGACATGGGTCGATTTATTAACTGACAGGGAATAACAGCAAAATGAGAGATTATAAAGTAGTAGCACGCTTTTCAAATGTTCTCATTTATTTGGAAGCAGAAGGAATTAGGAGAGTCTCTTAATTTTGTTTGAGGGGAAGAAAAATATTATGTCTGGACATACCTCCAATGTAGCTTGAAGGTCACATCATACTTTTTCTTATTCTTTTTTCCTTCTATTAAAGTCTTCCCTGAACAAAGAGTCCTGTGGACATTCACAGGTCCACCAGAAGAGGACATCGGAAACCTCATGAAATCTATAACTTTTCATAGGAATTAATAAGCTACAAAAAAAATAAAATAAAAGACCATGTGATGGGATTACAGATGAGAAGAAAAGTAGTGCTTTGCCAGATGAACTGGACTAGAAATAGTATCTGATCAAACTAATGGAGATGTTTATATATGAGCATCTCTGCAAAGGGACTTCCATATGCAAGGATTTTCAAAATTCCCCATCGGTATAGTTAGGCAAAACTTTCTCCCTCTTTCTTGGTGCTTCAAAGCTCACTGCTGGATGGAAGAGCTGAGGGCGTAGTTCATTAAATTTAATAAAGCAATTGCAATGGAGGGGGAAAGCAAAATTAACCACTGAAGTATAATGCTTTAAAAAAATAATCTTCCTTTTTGAGTGTCACTGTCAGATAAAATTGAATTTCCTAAATATAAATATTGGCATCCTTCAGGCTTCTTTCTCTTCCAAAGCCCAGCGGACATGCAGTGGAGATTGATTATAGCCTTCTTGAAGGCAGCCTGGAGAGCTTTCTTCATAAGAGTTCAAATCTCTGGCCAATAGTTTACTGCTTATATTACCCACAAACCCTTGCCCTGTGCCTCATTTTAGATGGCACTATAACAAATGGGTTTTAATTGAAGTGTTTCGAGTTGCAACCTGCTAATCTCTAAACGCGACAGGCATATTCCTCACTTGTTCTCGACACATAACAAGTGTAGAGAATGATGCACCCATTCTTATCATTAAAAATGGACTTTGCTCAAATACTATTGGACTAAGTGAGTTGGATTTAATCTAATCTCTCTCTACCACTTTCCAAAGCTACTCCTCAAACCATTAACATCTTCCTCATGTATACTTGTGTCTCTCTTGTAGTGCTGTTCATTAACTCAGTTTAGCTGTATTCCCCTTCATGCAGGCGGCGATCTAAATTCTTCTTTTAATAAGGCAAGACAACAGCACCACGATGAATGATTGTCCCAGCCCCAGTTCTGCCTCGCGAATGCTTGGCAAAGTTGATGCAAATTTTGGATGCACAGTAAATAGAAGTCAGTCCTGTAATTTTCTCACCTCTTTAAAAGAAACAATTGTGTTGCCAGGAAGGTCAAAGGGGCACCGTTCAGGGAATATTTTCCCCATCGGCACTACATTTACAGTATTTCTGATGGCCAACTAAAGATCTTTTAATCTGCTTCTGATGAAAAGGACAATATCAGTAATGTCCTAACAGCCAGCACCGGTGACAAGAGCGGGGGGAGGAAGCGGGGAGAAGCTGGTCGGTGTTGGCTGAAATTCTAACAAGGCAAAGCTGCCGGATGGGTTTAATCAGTTCAGAGGATTTACTTTAAAGGCCATAAATTGGGGCTTAGTTCAGCAGCACATGCTTCGGCTGCTTGAATTATTGAACGCAAAGTAACGTTAGAATTGCTTAAGGATGGCTGAAGTGGAGCACGTATGTTTACATCGAGCCCTGAATAATTAAAGCTGCAGAATAACCCCCCGCTTAATGCCTGCGGTAATAATAATCACCACGTGTTCCTCTGAAGAAGAGGCGTGAAACAATACGGGAAGGGTAATCGTGTTAATATACGACCCTCTTCTGATCCTCACGACTCACACGGTTGACTGATATCGTACTCAGGATTTGGGAGGCCTGATTTGATGAGCTATTCGGGGCTCCCGGCATAGGTGCTTGCTGAGTACCCTCATGTAAGTGGGTTACTCCATGTACTGGCTCTGGCAGGCGTGTTTCCTCCATAAGGAGTTCTCCAGCCACTTCTCCCCATTTGCACATTGCTTTTAAACTGCAAATCAATAGGCAAATAAGCAAACCAAAAATCAAGCCCTGACCCTCTGTTATGGGCATTCAAAGGGGAACCATTAGCTCTGGCCCCAGCACAGCAGTCTTTGGCCTTTCACTGTGGCAAGCTGCTTTCTTCACAGCTGGTTTCTCTCTAAATTGTTCTTTCACTGTCCACTTCTGCTCTCCTTTCTGGGTTTTTAAGCTCCCAGTGAGTCACGCTTTTATTAGCAGCTTCCCCACAGCTACTGAACAGGGCTCGCTGTTCCCTTTTAAGGGGACAGACCACCCTGTCTCACCTCAATTCCCAATGAAGCAAGTGATGGATCAGTGTGCCCCGGCAGCTTTAGACTGACTGATTAAGTGCATTGTAAAGAGCTTTTTATATAATAGACTCGTTTAGGAGTTGGAGAGAAGCTGTGTATGTGTAGGTGCATGCATGTTACTGCAGAAGGAAGTACGAGATTTTATCATCCCAAGGGTTCTCAGCTTTAGACTTCATGGGCCTGACTTTGAAAAGAGCGGAGGCACTTCCATGTCCAGTTGAAATCAGTAGGGGCCATGGACCTCTACCCTATATGATTTCCTGAGAAACCTTACTCTGAGTTACTATCAGGTTGTAGGATAGGATTCTCGGTCTGTCTTGAACGACCGAAGCTTGAAGGAAACTTGCATTTCAAAGTGGATGCCTTTTGTGGGGCATGGATAACTGTGCACACGTGTCATAATATGATTCAGTTAGTGAAATGTATGCGGTTTGACACCGACAGTGGCTCTCTACTGGAAACAGTCACTTCTTTTGTTGTACAAGTTTTGACGTTATTGCCTTAGAAATGTCAGAGGTTTGTTTTACTCTTGACGTGACTCCTAATGTTCTCCTTCTTTTGAAAGAATGATACATTTGACTCACCCTCTTTACCCTCCAGTGTTATGTTACCGTTGTGCTAGGAATGACCTTTAAAAATATTTTATGGCACTTTGGCATTTTCCATGACAATTTATTGGATGCCTTACTGGGAGCTGGTGTATACAGGGAGTTGCAACTCTAATCATTGTTTTGTAAATAGTATGGCGCTGTTGATCTGTCTCACTTGTGCCTACCCATTGATTAGGTAATGTGGGGCAGATCTGTGCAAGCCCCTCTGAATTAGCCGAGCAGAAGAGAGCTCTGCCGTGCTATGCTATTTACAGCAGCCGCAGACATTCAGGCTCCACATTTTATATCGAGGATTGTTTACGGTATTCCTGTAATGCTGTAACCTTACTAATTTTGCATCTTGGGATAGTAGCCTTTTCAAGAGTGTCTGACTTATAAGATAAAAAGCCTGTCACAAAACAGTTGTTGAAATTCATAATGCAATCAGGGATCCTGATCGTCTCAAAGGAATTAATGGCTTGCTTCTAAAACTAAAAAAGAAAATTATAGCAGTGCAGTGTTATACATGAAAATTCGTTCTTATGCTGTAAAAGGTGCAATATAAAAACCTATTGAAATTTATTAGGCCAAACCTTTAAGGTCTGCTTGATTTTATGAAAACACTTGTAAAAATACATGCATATATATGATTCCAAGTTTGGGTTTTTTTTAGTTTCTTTTCTTGTGAACAACGCCTGGTATTTTCCACTTGAATGTCCTATAGACAAATGGCCCAAGAAACTGTTACAAACCTCATCTCACGGAGCTGTGGGTGTATAATACACATTGTTAAACTAAGACTGCCGTTTAAGAAACGTATAGGGTTTTGCTCGCTTTTTTAGAAGTGAATGTAGTATTGTTTAAAATCTCTGGAGTGGATTAGGTGTTCATAACAACTTCTGATGGCCCTGAGAGCTGAAGGCATGGTTGCTTTGGATA
Organism: Crocodylus porosus; assembly: GCF_001723895.1. NCBI lineage: Eukaryota > Metazoa > Chordata > Crocodylia > Crocodylidae > Crocodylus > Crocodylus porosus. Next base: position 7,888,323 of record NW_017728924.1, on the reverse strand, counting down.
TCAGAGTCCAGGAACAATGCAGAAGCCTGTCAAAGACAACTTGTCTCTCCTCTTTAGATTATCTTCCAAAGCTGCGGCCCTGTTTTTTGTTAGTAGTCGTAGCCAAAATAGATGTTTTTTTCTTGCGAGGGATATAAAAAAAAAATCTTAATTTGGGGCCATATTTTGTTTGGAGGTTTTCTAATCGGCTCTTGTGACCAGTATGATCTTGGAAATGAGATAAGGCCACAAGTTCAATTTCATGGAGCACTATCCAGCCATTCCCTGGCAATGACTAGTTTCTTCTAGTTCAAAAGATTATTGATTCAAATATGAAAACCCTTGAACTTCTCACCACACCTGACCTGGGTCAGGCTCTAAGCAGCCACCTGGAGGTGAACGGTTTTGTATCCAATTACAACTTCCCACAGCCATCTATTAACCTGGATGGGCAGATTTTAACTAGGTCCCTCTGAAGGTTAAGAGAAGTTTATGATGTAGAATGAATATTCATGAACATTAATTTAATTAATAGTTTAATCTAATCTAGGTAAACATGAGCGAGGCGACCCCAAATTAATTATATTGACAGTCACTCCTTTTTAGAACAACAGTATAATGAGCCATATTTTGTCCCTGTTGATACAGCGTCCTTTATTATTTCAGTATCCCTAGATTTGAAAATGTCCTATTGTTAATACCTCTAGATATATTAACTCTTTTGACAACATAATTCAAAATCATTTACATGTGAAGGGTCACCCTGCTTACTTTGGTTTTAAATACACAGGAGATGATACCATCCTCTCTTATCCACCACAATGCTGCCTCAGTTTTGTGCAGGTGAGAAAACCCAGTGATCCAGGGAGCAGTCATTGGGAGGGCTCAAAACACCTGTGAGGTGATCACAAAATGCTGCAGACCCAAGGAGAAAAATGCTTCAGTTCCCACTCAGTTTTCAGGTTAGGATGAACACTGAGATTTGAGTAGATTAACCTATGCATCAGATCATCTTTTCCTATGAAGAACCCTTGGCATATTACTAGAGTAGAAAATGGCTTTCCACAACCCTGGCAGGGGATATAGAGCTCCCCCCCCCCCCGATCTGCAGGAGTCATGTAATACCCAGTGAAGAAGTGGGTTTTATTTCTCCTACCCCCATGTTGCTACACAAGAAAGAGTTAATAAATGGACCCATGACCTTCCCAGCTACGGCTGGAGGATTAGTTAATGACAATTGGCAGTCTAAACACAAAGGAGTGTCCAAAGGGTGTGAGACTTGGTTGGCAGGGGTGGCCCGGCTTTAGGGACAACGTGGGATGATACTAGGAAAGGTCAAGCTCAAGGGCATATCAAGAGATAGCAAAGAGCATACCTCAGCTGCTGAGAATGGGGTCTCTGGGAAGGAAGTCAAGAGGAGAGGATGGGGGTTGTACCGCCTCCTGCAGGAGAAGAAGTAGCAACCAGAGCAAAAGGAGAAAGGACAACTGGATTCCCAGTTGGAGAAGAGCCAAGGGTTAGGCATGCCGCCTTCCAGGCTTTGAGTTGTGTCTGAGAGAAGAGAGACCTTAATTGATCAGAGCATCAGAAGCGCGTAGTGACACAAATGCTGCTATACTATAATCGTTGCTTTGGACCATACTTCTTTGAAAAGAAAATATAGGAGCGCATCTTATACACAATTTATTACAATAACGAGGCAATAAATATATGTAACAAACAAAGTAATTGAGTTTCCTCTAATCCAATTACAGAGGCAGGAGAATGCTGTCTTTTGCTTCTCCAGGCCTGCTCAATTAAAATTTTTGTAGTGTGAACTGTACCAAACCACCAGGGGATCTGGAGGTGCCTTCCAAAACCCTGGATCAGTTCTTGTACGTACATCCAACATCACATCCTCCCCATCCATGTGCCTGGCAGAACTGAGCTGTGGAAACAAATTGTTGAGAGCTAGCACTGTTAGGATAAAATGACTTGTAAAAGATTTCTCAGTGCCCATTAATATTAATGTTACTTTTTTTGTGTTTGTATTTCCCTCTCTCCCCATTTTGCCAAGATAAAAAAAATCTCCTGGAAAACAAAAATGTTGAGATGCAGGATTCCATGCAAAATTAATTCTTATGACAACACCAGCATTTAACTGATCTCAGAAGGCTACCCCACTGCTTTTGTGTGTGATGTGCTGGAAGCCAACAAATAAATAGCACTGCGTATCATTTAAATATACATCACTGCATCTGTTGTGGCTCTAATTCATATTGCGATCATTCAGAGGCAATAAATCTCATTGTTTGGGTTAGTGCTAGAGCTGCTGCAGAATAGTTGGATGGAAATAAATACCATGGATGTAAATCTGAAACAGTGGAAAGAGGGGAATCAAGGAAAATATTGCAAGAAAATGGGCCTGTTTGATTAAAAAGCAAATGATGACAAGCGCATCCGTCTTGGGGAAACCCTCTAAACAAAGTGATGAAGTGAATTTGAGCTGTGAATGCTGACAGACAAATTAAGTAATAAATGGGTTGAAAAGATTCGTGTTACTTATCTTGATCTTAGGAAGCTGAGTACATAATTTTAATTGACCACAGTTTAACCCATTTGCAGTTCACTGTTGAGTGAACATTTTTAAGATGCGTAATTTTAGTTATAAAAGCAAAATGAGACGCACGTGCCACGGCTTGCCTCCGTGATATCTGAAGCATAAAATGCCTGCCTTCAACCTATAACCTCTTGAAAATGGAGCTAATGCAAATGAACATGGTGCCATTCATTAGCATGTCAATGGTGATTCTCTAGCATGGTGCCATTAAATTATTGTGGTGATAATTGAGACATTAAAAAGAGACAGATGCTAGGCCTGTTTCTAAGCTCTTATAACCCTTCAGCAATTAAATTTCAATGAGCTAACATAACTGCACTATAGTGAGAATTAACAATTGGGAATATTTTTTCTTTAAGGTTGCATTTTCCCCAGCTCAATTAATATATTATTGGGGCTAGATTTTTTTTTTTTCCCCCAGGTCAGTTCCTGCCTGGTTTATGGTGCTTCAGGACAGGAAAGCAGGCATGAAGCTGGTCTTTAAAGAGGCAGCTGAGAATTCCCCTATCAGAAGAGACTCCCTAGGTAGTGCAGAGCAGGTGGGACTTCTGCCTCGGTTCCTCGGCAGGGAGGGGTGTCATCAGGGTGTGGTGCTGGCTGAAGGTGGGGTAAAGGGGGCACGGTGATGGAGCATGAGCAGAGTATCATGAGGGTGGAAAGAGAGTCTAGAGCTACTTTATTTCCTTCTCTCTGCTGCGATGCCCAGAATCTGGCCCCAAGGCTGCACAACTGGGAAAGCAGTAGGCTCAGTGCTGCAGTCCCACACATCCTGTTTGCTGCTGCAACTTTTATTTCAAAGCGGCTCACAAAATGATAGCTGTGCGCTAGCCACCAGACTACTATATAAGAAGCTGGGCATACCCAGTGCTTTCAATATCTCCTCCAGCCGCATCTTTAAAAAGGATTCACTGGCTGTGTCTACATGAAACACTTTACTGTGCAGTAGACTAATCTACTGTGCAGTAAACCGCCACCATCTACATGTGCAGGTGCTTACTGTGCAGTAAATTAGCATACTGCTCAGTAAGTTTTACTTCCTGTAGTAAATGTACTGTTCAGTCAAGCCAAAATAACATTAACTGCACGTATAGATGTGTCCAATGAGCACTGTGTTGTGTGAGGGACCCAGTTCTCCTATTGGTGTATAAGGCACCCTTACTAGATAGAGCCTTTCTGCAAATGTAGAAGCTCCTCTGTCTGGTTTCTGGTCTTTACTGGGGGAGGTGAGGTATCTAACTACTTAGACTGGAAGCAGTTCTGGGCATCGAATCATAGAAATGTAGAGCTGAAAAGAACCTCAGAAGGTCCTAACCACGTCCAACCCCTGCTTAAGTCAGGTTCATCCCTGTCCAAACAACCCCAGACAAGCGATCTAAACAACCAACCATGATGCAAACCTACAAGGCACCTGGCCCCAAAGACACTGGGAACACCCTAACCTACCGCAGGTTAACCAAGGGCATGAGAGCACTGTCAATGTCTTGCTTCTGCAGGGCTGTTAAGATTCCAGAGATCCAAGGAGGAGAACCATGCATGCCTACAAGGTGCTTATGAAAATGTAATGGTAAAAAAGAGAGGTGCCTGGTTAAGTCGAGGCAGGGCTCAGGGTAGAGGGTCCAATTGCAATTTTGGACTTAGGCTAGGCTGGAAGTGCCTGAATCACTCTATATCTGGCCCTAGGCCCTTTATATACTGCACTTGGACAAGTTGGCACTGGACATGTTTTGAGACTGCTCTAGTTGAAAGTGAGAGTGAACATTGAATGATGGTGGTATGGGGTGTTAGACAGGGGTGTCCCTACCTTGAGCATAGAATCGCAGAAAAGTAAGGCTGAAAGGGACCTCAGGAGCAGGGGGTTAAACAAGATGTGACCTCAAGAGGTCCTTCACAGCTGTAGTATTTTATGACATCCATGAAATTACCACCAGGCAGCCTTGTACCACCATCCTCAGACAAGTCCCTATGTTCAGTACAATCCTCCAAACCACCCAGGGAGTGCAGAGAGCTGAGGACTGATTCACCCTCTCCTGCCACCCTTGCCTTCCCTACTTCCCTTTTGATTGTATGTAAGGATCAGTCCCAACTGGGCGGTTTTGAAACTGTACTTTGTTTCACAAGTCTTGTATAACTTATGATGTATGCTATGGTAGAGCCATTTAAGCAGCTCCTTTAAGTCTTCATTATATTGTAAAGTACTAAATATCTGCCTGTTAAAACCTATGGACCTGCTCCTTAGCACTGGCTCAAGGCAGCATCGTCCTGTTGACTCCATGGGAGCCATGCCTAGTTAGTGAGGCTGAGGATTGGGCCCTTTATGTATTCAGCAGTGACAGCATATGGTGTTTCTGTATTTTAAAGACAGCATGATCATTAGTAACTCCAAATGCATCGCGGCATGGACCGAACTGTATATAATATGCCAACACCTGGATCAACAGGTGCGTGCAGGCACAGAAGACCCTGTGCCAAGGAGCCAGTTGGACACTTTTTTTTGCTAAATGTTTGTGCAAAACAAGCCAGGCTGTTAGGTGAGAAAAACACAGCACCTGTGTAGAAAGAATGAGGTGGGAGAAGACTGCACATTTTAAGTTGGATTTTTGCTTAGCTCTGCTAGGAAGACTATGAGCATGGCATGATTTAAATATAAATAAGATACACACTTTGCAACACTGGGAAGCTGTTCATTTCTCCTCTGCAGTATGTGGGGGGAGGAAAGACACATAAAGAAAAGCTGGAGGATGCAAGCAGCATGCCATTGCATCTATCTGGCACCCCACTCCAACCACATCTATTCTTGCGCCTCTGGGTGAAATTGCACCCTGCGGGGCAGAAAAAGTGAGCAGCCTCTATGCTCCCTGTTAAAGATTTAACTGATGTATAAAGATTTTGCACAACTCTTATCACATCCAGTTGGTGTCATATCCCTGTGTAAAGTGCATTAGGTCACAGCTCCTTTCAACTTGCTGCTTTCAGAGGGATAGTGGTGCAGAGTGTGGCCTGATTTCCTGCCCTTTCCTTAAAACAGCATCTCACACACAATTCCCATATGGGTTCATTTCCTCAAGTGTTGGAACGGTGGCATAGAAAGTAGGGAGGTTTGTGCTACTTGATATCTTTGGGCTTGGTAACATCTTAGCTGAATCATTCACAGTTGGTGACCCTAAAGGATCTCTCTCTCTTTCTCTTGTTCTCTCTCACGTAGTACTATAGGGAGTGGATATTATTAATGTAGACAACACAGTTTCATATTCCTGATCTCGAATGCTTTCAGTACTGCAGACAGTGGAAAGAGACAACTGATGCCAAACATGTTGATTTTGTGTTACAGTCATATAAAAGGAATGCATTTTTGAGTGTCATTCTGAAAGTCCTTCTTGTAAGACACTTTTATCCCCAGTCATACACTGAAATGTTTGCAAGGAAAGATTTTTCAGTTGGAGTTGATGTGGATGATTATAGCTATAGGCATCAGCCCTACACACACATGCATACTTAATATATTACTCTGGATAGCCCATCTTTTCATGAAAGAACTGTTAAACAAATGACTTTTTCTAAGAAGGAAATCACTCCAAATGTAACTCAGATTCACATCTACCTTCAGCTGCTACTTCAGCTACTGTAGCCTAAGACTCGAGTTTCCTGTCATTCAACCAGTCTGGGGTCAGTACATCCTCACCGCTGCTCTTTTGACCCTAATAAAGCCAGAAGCAGTGTTTCTCGGCACAGCAGATTACCCTACTGCAGCATTACACTATTTGTGCTTCAGCATCTCAGTCTGAATGCACTACACATGCTTGCATGAGTCACAACCCAGCTGAAAAGCTGTTGTATATCTGTTAGTGCATTCATTAGTGGGTCATTCTGTGCGAACTTTCAGATGGTGGACTCATATATTGCAAGATTTTCCAGCTAAATTCACTGCTAGCCAAAGCTTGTAGAACTTAATTGAATTGCTTGGGTCTCATTACGTTTCTAAGCCTGTTAAGACCCGTCAGGGGTTTTTAGCTTGCTGCTTTCATGGGCCATCTTACAAGAACATGTCCAGCAACTGCATTAAGCCCATAGAGTTAGGGATTGAAGTTGCACAGAAATTGGTATAGCAGGTCAGAAACCAGTTTAAATTTGTAACACAACAGAAGTTCAGTGCACATAAACTGCTTTCATAATGGCTGAAACCAGTTTAAGGTGAACCTGGATGGATGTATTATTAGACTGAACTGATTTAGGGTAAATTGGTTTATTGAACTTCTGTCCAAGTTCCCCTCCAAATTCAAGATGACTTGTAGTCCCCCAGCATCCCAGGATGCTTTGCACCTCCCCCCCACTTACAGGGAGGACAGGCTAGCCATGACCCAAACTGTCTGCTCCAGCAAACCGGGAGCCATGCTCTAGTGCCTCCCAGCTTCTGGCCTGGGCCACTGCAGGCATGTGGCTGTATTTCCAGAATGAAACGTGAATGTCTGGTCACTTGCTTATTGGCTCAATATACACAGATTGAGTCCAGGGGTGGAAAAATGTGGCCCGTGGGCCAGATGTAGCCCACTGGGCCATTCTATCCGGCCCACAGGGCCCTAAAAAATGTAGAAAATTCATAGTTCTCTGCTCCTGGCTGCCTGTCATGTGGCCCTCGATGGCTTGCCAAAACTCAGTAAACGGCCCTCCGTCCAAAATAATTGCCCGCCCCTGGCTTAGATTAACCTGCAGAGATTGAAAAGATTCAGCCTCAGGCTGTTTTGATTGTCAGTACTTATAGAAGTCCATACTGGATGTGTTTAATTCCAGCTTCACTTACCAGGTTAATAATCCGGGAGGAATGAGACCCACCTTTCTATGGAGCTTTCCTTCAGGATCTTCAAGCCGATGATTTGCTGAAAAATCACCTGAACATATGTACAATTCCACCTGTTTTCATTTGTTTGCAGAATTATGACAGATGCTTCCTTTGCTGGGAAAACCAAATTACTGACTTGGCAATGACTACATCTAAGCTTCAGAGGCTGCTCAGTTTGAAGATACCACACTAATTCCCACAGAAGCTTAAGTGTCTTTGGACAGTAATTTTGACAAGATCCATCTTGATGAAATAGATGTTCCCCTCCCCTCTCGCTGCGTAACAAAAAACAAGTGGCGGCTGTTTCTGCAGACAATAAAAGTGTCCCATGTACAGAAAACAAAAAGGACACAAATACTTGGCAGCCCCAAACTGTTGAATATCCCCACACGTAAGTCATGTTTGTGGACAGAGACAGGCCATTTATTTCAATATTTTTTAATTTCCTGATCTTGTTTCATAGAATTGTTGAAGCTCATGAATATCTAGTAAATGCATACAAATAAGACTCAATTATGAATTTACTCTGTGGAAGGGAATGCGGATTCCTTGTGGCTTGAAAGTAAGACGGGTTGGTATTTGCCACACTTGAGTCTGATGCTGTCCTTCATCCATTGCTTTTTTCATTTTGATGCTGTTCTTAATGTGTTTCAGATCTCAAAGCACCAGAATTGTTTATGCACTCACAACAGTATATTGGCTGAGAGTCTGGCCTGTACCCATGCTATTTCTAATGAATGTGAGAGGCGATCGAATGTGAAATGTCTAGCCTGTAGGAGTTTCGTTAAAGTTTGTTGTCTTTGGAAAATGCAGCCTTGGTTTTGAGACTCAGATGCGGGGCCCTGTTCAAGTCTGTTTGAACTTCCTCAGTGCCTTCTGCTACCAGCTAGTCTGCACTTATTTCTCATTAAGTAATAAAACAACATCAAATATGGGGTTTGAGAGCTTTTAAAATCAAGTGAAACCCCAATTTATTTGGGCAAAAGCAGCTCTTCTGCTGGAACAGATGCAAAGTTTCCAACTTTAGTTTAGCATAAAGTTGCTTCTCTTTTTTTTGTCAGCAGATGTTTGCATGCTTTCCTTGGTTTTCAAGTTCAAAAAGTCTCTGATTTAGAAGTGAACCTTGATTCCTTGAGGTTATGACTCATTGTGAATCCTTGGGCAAGGTTTGGGTTTACAGGCTGTTTACTGCTCCTGAAGGTGGAGATTAGTTAGTGTCAAGCCTGGTGGAAAACACATTTTACGCTAACAAGAACAACCTACATAGCTCATCAAAGAAAAGCGTAGAGTTGACATTTAAAGGCAACTTGATCGGGATCTGAAGAACTACACAGGGAGAAAAAATGACATTTGAGAACCCTTTAAACTAGCTGAGAAAGGCATAATGAGATCCAATGGCTGGAAGCTGAAGGTAGAAAGTTTGAAAGTGGAAACAAAATGTTCCTTTTGACTTGAATGAGATTAGCCATTTGAACAAGTAAACAAAAAGCATGGTAGATTATCATTAATACGAGTATTTAATTAAAACGTATTTCAGTATGAATTAAAAGGCTTTCTCTAGTTCATCCCAGAACTACTGGAGTTGATATTGTTCCCTTACATAATTAAAAAGAGTAATTTCCTCCACGGAATGGATTAATGGGTTAAAATAAATTTTTCTAGATTGTGTAATGCACACGGTCAGATTAGATGCTTAATATGGTCCTTTCTGGTCTTAAAAATTGGGAGCACTTATATTGTGTGCTCTTTCCCATCCCCTACAATGAAAAAATATGAAGTAGCACAGTGCAGGCAATGCAGTCTCTCCTGTCTGGTATAAGCCCAAAAGGAGTTCATGGATCACTACTTGAACCATTTCTTAGGATGAGCTCCACCAGCTGATATCGTGCATCATGTCTTTACTTGCGAGTTCATTTTTATACATTATTATGGGAAGCTTTCATGGCACCATGAAGACCAAGTCATTTTTTGTCAACACATTGCTATTTCTGTTACTACTCTCCTGCAACAAATCCTTGACGAGTATGACAAACATTGGTAAAATGTCAGGCGTGCGTACCATCATTTTGTCAGCTGCTGCGTATGGAAATCTAAAAAGAAGCAAAACTGTCATTGATGTGCTTTTATTCCCTTTGACTTGCTTCTGGGTGGTCTGAAAAACCACATCTAAGTGACTACCTTGTTTTGAGGAAAAGGGCATGGATTTCACTGATTCAAACATGGTGCGAAAATAAAAGCAACGCATATGAATGTGGTGCGAAAATAAAAGCAACACATACAAATTTGAGCCCGCGTTTAGGGTCTGTTGTTTCCCTCCCCCACCTTGACTGCCTTGCATTTCACACAGCCACAAACTCCCAAGTGATATGCAAGTTAGTGCTACTGTTCCAATCTGATGGTAGATTTACTACCCCCAAGTACAACCGTAAATGACAGTGTGATAGTGAAGAATTGGGTCCCAGGCTACCACAAATGCTTGTCGAAAAGCTGGACATTTGCTTCAACCAAATGCTAAGTTTTTGCTAGTGTCACTTAAATGTACTGCTGCTTAGTGAGTGAGATTAAGCTGACTTTTTCATGTGAACATTTCTGTTGTCCTGGAAAACCTACAGAATATCGTGACACTGAGTTTAGGTGACCCTGCATCTACAAGGAGAAAGGGTGTTCTCAAGCCTTTGCTCCAGCTACTGACTGCGATAAACTTGTCTCCTTCCCTGTCCTCCGGAAGGCAGTGTGCATGACTGCGTGGACAAGAGAAAATCCCGTGCCCACCAAGAAAATGGCGATTTCAGCTAAAAATGAAACCTGAACAAAACCACCCTGGACTTGGCTTTCATTGAGGGAATCTGGAGCCTGGCAGATGAGATTTTGCAGAGCCTAAAGGTTTGCTTTATTGTCCACTTGCGACCAGAAGTCAGATGCAGCTAAAGGCAAAGGAGTACAAATAGTGTACTGCTGCAGTAGGGTAAGCTGCTGTGCGGAGAAACACTGCTTCTGGCTTTATAAGGGTCAAAAGAGCAGTGGTGGGGATGTTCTGCCCCCAGACTGGTTGAATGACAAGGATCTTGAGACTTAAGCTATAGCAGATGAAGTGACAGCTGGAAGTAGATGATTTGAATTTGAGTGAAAAGTGTGGAGGAGTTTCTTTCTTAGCAAACAGAAGTATAATACATTGTCTGTGAGCATGAGAAAAGGTCGAAATAACAGCAACAGGTTTTGAATTTTCTAAACTGAGGAATAAAGTAGATGATAGGAAATGCTCTCAGGGACAGGACGGCAGTCAAGGTACCCAAGACAGCAAGTTGGAGGACCTGGGTTCACCAGAAAAAATGTGAAGGGGTTGACCACTTACTAGCTAAATCTGATAGCAAAATGAGTGTGCTCTGTGTGGACATGCCCAAGAAGGGCACGGTGAGTGGTGGTGGTGGTGGTGAGAGGGAAGGCAAGGGGAAGAGGGGATTCAAAGAAACAGGCATACGCCCAAACTAAAACACAGCTTCTAAATTCAAGGCAGTCCAGATCCGTATAGGAATATCCTGAGCAATTCCCATCCCTGTCACAGATAGAAACTGCACCCTGGATATCGATAGCATTTTGGGTCTAAGACCAAAAAAAGACAAAGTAATGAATGATGTTTAGGAAACGGAAATATAGAAGTTCTGTAATTTTCTGAGCTATTACTATTGAACAGCTCTGACAAAAACCTGCTACCTCTGCCTCTAGACTGCGAAGCCTCGACAAATCCTACAGGGACATACATGTCTGTATTTTTTTTTTCCTGGTGATTGTTTTTAGTTTTGGAGGGATGGAAGGGGGGTGGTAAATAAAACAAATGCTAACACCACATCTCTTTTCCTCTGGGCTGTTAAAAACTGCTGTGTTCCCTTGTATTCAAACTAGGAAGAGCACTGGAGATAAATATGCACTGCAATGAACTGTTTTTGTCTGGCCTCTTCTGGTTACACTGGATAACGGGATCTTGAAAGAACATTTTCTGGCTTTTATTGTGTCACAGACTTTATCTCAACCATGGCAACGTAACAATCGACTTGCCTTCCCTCCAACTTCCAGCTGGGGCTGTTCTGGTTCTGTGTTGGGTAGAGAGTCCCTTACACTAGAAGAAAATTCCCAGTGGGAGAGAGCTAATGGTTCTCTGCTCCTATCAGACCTTCACTCCTATCTGATGTTCAGGACAGATTAGAAATTCTTACTGATTTAGATTAAAAAAAACCCAGAAAACAACTATACACATTTGGTGCCTGCATTGTATAGTTAAAACATTTTTTCTGGCTATGAATAAGGTGTTTCATTCAAGCCCTATCACCCCAGTAGGAGCCTGGATACATTACTGTGTTGTAACTCCTCTTTGCCCCTGTCGGCTCTGGATTCAGCACCCAGATACCTTGTTCTGGGTGGGGACCGACCATGAACTTCCCATCCAAAAATCGGAAAATGTATTGATACACAGTGATAACAGAAAAGAAACAATACAAGCAATCAAACAATTCTATAGCTACTGATCCTAGGGCTGTCGTCAGAATTAAGAAACATCTGGCCAGGATGCAAGCTTCACTCTAAGGCTCTCTCTTAGATATCAGATATCAGCAGCTTGGAGTTGGGATGCTGAAACCCACATCCCCTTCTAGAGGGGTGGATGAGATGGGCTAGTGGTGTACCCTCTGTCCATGGTGGCCTCAGGGACCCCTCCTGGGGGACAGGGATGGGGACCTGGTCGGGGAGGAGGGTGGGAGGAGTTAGGACCAGGGCAGGGGACCCTTTGCTGCTCTGAAGTCCTTCTTTTGTATTCTCCTTCCCTCCTGGCGATTCGTGATGACTCTCCGTATGTGGTGGCCACTGATTGGTCTCTCTGTGTCCATCCCGCTGTCCTGTGTTGTCAGCACGTTCCGTTTTCATGAACCTATCATGTGCCCACGTCTTCACTTCGGGCTTTACCAGTGTCCTCCTAATTTGGTCTGTTCTCCCAAAGCCAGAAAACTCTGGCCCCCCACTATGGGGCCTTTTGGGCTGCTACCACCTCATCTCATGTTATGGAACAGTGCGGTACATGCCCCGGCTTTCCCAGGCAGTGTGTGTGTCCTCTGGCCTTGTGTTAGGCAGCCTGTCTGCTTCTCAAGGCTCAGAAAACTGTTTGAAAGGCCCAGGCTTTTAGAAATCAGTTAACCCCTGCTGCCCATCCTGAAGCACTCTAATACATATATATGTACCTATAAGGCAATTCTCCAAAAGCAAACCTTAAAATACCATTTCTAAGCCATCCCAGTAGGGAATAATTAAATGTTGGCTTCCATGATCTATCCCAGCTGTCCAATTTTTGTGCTCTTCCAGTGTGAAAGGGATAACAGTCAGGAGTCCGTTCACTTTCTGTCCTTTCCAGTGATTCCTGCCCTTGGAACTTGATAAGCCAGCAATTAATTTTGTTTGTACCTATGCCCTGTTTCCTATGTTTCCATGCTTTTTCTCCATCAATTTTGTAAGGCCGTGTAAAGGAAAGGGTCTTGTACATGATGCTTTGCCAAATTCAAATCTAGTCCATTTCTAGGTATTGTTTGTGCTTATCTTTTCATACATGTTAGGCTTTATCTGTCTTCACTGTGTTCAGCTGCACTAGATGCATACTAATGATAAGAAACAATAAAGAAAATAAAGAAGTGAGGCAAGTTCAATGGCTTCTGGAAACAGAGATCAGTTATGATCTTTTTTCTTGCAGCAAGGCTACCCTAAGTGTAAATGGCAAGGACAACACCAGTGTTTCATTATACCGGACCTCCAGTAATCACGGCGGAAATTAAATTACTCATTTATTACCGTATTTACTCGCGTCTAAGACAGAGTTCCCTCCCACCATCAGCACTGGGGGAGAGCCCCTTGTCTTAGACTTGTGTACAAAGAGGGACAAGCAGCTGCTGCTCCTCTGACTCTGGCCCTGAGCCTTGGCTGGGGTCAGAGTCAGACCCACAGTAGCCACCTACTTCCACTTCCATTTGCCCTCTGTAGCTTCTGCCCTCTCACCCCCATTAATGTCAGGCACATCCCAGCTCAAGCTTGGGCTGCGTTTCCTCCAAGGCAGAGAGCACACAGACACTCTGCCCCCTGCCCAGTCAGCCAGCAGCATCGACACCGCTGTGCGGCTGTCGGGGGCTGCCCTTCCACCTGCTGTACTCCGGGCAGAGAACAGAGCCCCAGCAGTTTCTGATAGTATGTGGAGGGAGTGTAAAGAGGCAAGGACTGGGGGGTAGGGGTTGGGGGGACAGGCTGAGGCTACGGGGAGCTGGGACAGTGCAGATGGCAGAGGAGCAGGAAGGCTGCAGGCAGAAGAAGGGGAGGGGTGCAGAGCGTAGCCCACCGGACTCCCCACTAGAGACACTTTCCCCTGCTCCACAGCCACTATCTTCCCTGCAGTGTGTATGAGGGGAGGGGTGCTGGGGTAGATCTAAGACAACCTCTGGTACTTAGATTCTATATTTGGAAAATTAAATGTATGCGTTTTCTATATATAGAATCTAATTATTGGGGAGTTGTCTTAAATTCAGTCATCCTAGATCTGAATAAACACAGTATAGATTTGGAATAAGTCTGTATGCCCCGTTCCACACTGTTCAGTTGAATCAGATAGATTGAATTTAAAATATCTTGACTGGACTTTAAAACTGTTTTGCAACTTTTTAAGAGCGTGTTAATGTAATAGTAGTCGATTATTGTATCTTCCTCTTTGAAGCCATGCTATGGATACTGTGTAGCTAATTAGAGGTGGGTATTTAAGTAACTGCAGGAACTCCAGGATCTTTCCTCGATAAACTAAATGCAATGTGCTAAATGCATTTTGTGCGTATCTTCACAGTGGCAGCATGAGATTTAAATTGGCAAGGAGCCAATTTTCCCCTTCCTCTGTAATTAAAAGTAGGGGAGGATACTATCTTTTTCCAAGCACATGGTGCAGCTTCACGTTACAATAAATTTCAAATGTGTTCACAATATAATTTCCCATCTTTTACCTCTTATAACTACCGAATCTCTTAACCATCATTTTTTATTGACTTCCTTGGTGCAAAGAGACTTTCAGATTTCTGTAAGGAATACTAAACCAGGTCACAGTGAATGACAGCAGTGCTGTCTGTCATATATCTGTTTCCATATCTATGTCTTATGTTCTCAATGGAAACAGTCAAAGCCAGATGTAATCACCAGAAATCCCAAACTACAGGATAAACTCTGCATCACACTTGGGACAAAGCCATGCAATAGGCAATTCCATCCTTTACCAAGGGCCAGTACCAAAGCTGTTGACATCAGAAGGCAACTTTCCACTGATCTCATTAGGCTTTGGCTTAGACCCAAGACATTTTTAAAACCAGAATGAACAGGTACTGTTCATAATTTAATGTAACATATTTATTTATTGGCATATTAAAAGGGTCCAAACAATACCAATATTCACGTGTATACGAAGAGCCTGATCTTGCAGCGTCATACAAACTCTCTAGAGACTGGTCCAGGCTGCCTAGCAGTTCCTCTCGTGAAAAAGATATCAGTAATCTACATTCAGGGTGGTTGTAGGACAAAATTCCTTGTATTTTTGTTAAAGAAAAATTGCTGTAATGTAACAACAACTTCAGGTTTCCAAATACTTATGACACTACAGGTTTGTGCCCTGGTGCAGTTAATTAGAGAGTTAATGGGATGGCTCTTAATATAGGATATGTGTAGAATAGTTTTAACATTAAAAAAACACTTCCTTAGCAACAGGGATATAACAATGGAAATAGCCCCACTGAAGTCACTGGCAAAACTCTGCTTGTCTTCAAAGGAATCAGGATTTAGTTCCCTCAGTTAACGCAGCCCAACTTGCTACACTAAAAGATGGCTTGCAGAAATATAGCATGACTTGTTGTTGCAGTGCCTTCCACATAGACCTTTGTTATGTCTTTAGTGCAACTTAAATTGAATGCTTGCACTACTACTATTTTAAACGCCGTCTCACCCTGCATATTACGAGGCAGTTGCTTCTGCTTTGTGCTAACATCTTTCCACAGCACTCAGAACTGTGTTGTAGACTCCAGGGCCAATGTTTCCACATTCACAACCCTCACCTTTGTTAATAACTCCTTTGTGAGAGAGTGAGATATCATTAAACCTGATTTCCCACTGCTCATTGTGCTCTCTTTCCTCTCTTCTTGTTCTTGGCTGGTGCCCAAGTTCTCCTTCACCTAATTTCTTTCCTGTCTCTCACCTTCATTGCTTTTCTGCCTTCTCTGTTATTGCTGCCCTCCATCTTTGCGTCAACATATCAACACGAAAACTGTATAAGTCAACCTCTGGTGTGTGACCCTTTTTGCTTGCTCCAGTCAACTAGACAAATTGCTGTTTGTTTCCTAAGGCAACCCTATAGATGTGGCTGGTTTTCTTCCCATATAGGTAGAACAAAATGCAGAGCCTTGTCCTTTATACCCTTAATCTGACCCTCTAGGACTCAGAGAGCAGAGGTGGGGAAAATAAGATGACCGCCTTTCTTTCAGTCACATATTCTAAAATATTGTGTTACATGTTGTCACCTACACTTAAACATTATACTGCAATATTAATTTCCCCATGCTAATATTTTCCTGTTTAAGAAATGAAGGAATTTAAATGAAAGTGTGACACAGGAGATCAACATTTATGTAAGCATCAGTTTTCTACACAGTTGCATGCAAAGAGGAAAAACCACTATGTGCATTTCATAGCTTTATTAACAACTTGCAACTTGCTGTTGCCACGGTCAGCATGTTTATGAAGTCACATTATCAGTACTAATACAAGAGGAACCATTTTCAATTATTCTTACTCCTACTCAGTGAAGTGCATGATCATTTCTTTGTTTTTACCAATGAAGTCAATATCATAGCAAATTATTTATGAACTTTGTGAACGTTTTATGAATCAGTTGTGAACTGGAGCATTTCTGCTACAGAGTTTCAGTGTGGACGACACTAAAATTGACTTGTCAGGAATTGGTTAAAATTTATGAGCAATTTATAAAATATTCCTGAGAGCAGCTGGGAAATTGTTTTTAAAAATTATCTCCTTTCATTTTGGGTATGTTGTTAGCTGATGGTTTTAGGCATCCTCCATGGAAAAAAACCCATTGAACTGAATGGCAATGTTGTCCTCTTCCTTATGTGGTTCTACATTTTAGATTCCAACTATTCCTTTAGGGACTGAACCCCAGCAGTTCTCCAAAAAACAAATGATGGCCTGTCCAAGGCTCAAGAAGCCATCACACAATGCTAAAACGTTAATGAGCTAGTACTTAGCTTCCAATCCATCCTTTGTGGATAAAATTATCAATGTGGGAGTGATAGACCAATTATAGTGGCCTCCTTCATGTCCATTTTCAGAAGTCCTACAGAGATGGCTCCGTAGTGTAACAAGCCCAAACCTCATATTATTCGTTGTACGATGTCCTCATCATCAAAATGTAAACTATTCTCTTGGGCTAAGCATCAATAAAATGGGCAGAATCATCCCAAGTTTATGAAGGTCTCAGGTGACACTCAGAATATTTGGTTAACTGAGATAAATTAGGGAAGGAAATACAAGAACCTTTTCTAAAGCCAGAGAAATGTATGAGGCTTGATTTGTTTGCAAAGATGGTTTGGATTTAAAGGGCAGTCATGCCTTCTATGATGAGGTCACTGGGTCTGTGGATGCAGAGAAATCAGGTGGATGTGGTGTACCTTGATTTTAGCAAGGCTTTTAATACCATCTCCCACAGCATTCTCGCAGGCAAGCTAAGGAAGTATGGGCTGGATGAATGGACTGTAAGGTGGACAGAAAACTGGTTGGAGCATCAGGCTCAGAAAGTAGTAATCAACAGCTCAATGGCTAGTTGGCAGCCGATGTCAAGTGGACAGCCATGGGGGGGTCAGTCCTGGGACTGGTTTCGTTCGATGTCTTTATCAATGACCTGGAAGATGGCATAGAGCACGCCCTCAACAAGTTTTCAGATAACAACAAGTTGCGGGGAGTAGTAGATACGCTGGAGGGTAGGGCTAGGATTCAGAGTGACTTAGACAAATGGGAGGATTGGGCCAAAAGAAATCTCATGAGGTTCAACAAGGACAAGTGCAAAGTCCAGCACTTAGGAGGGAACGATCCCATGCACCGGTGCAGGCTGGGGGTGATGGGCTGGGCAGTAGTTCTGCAGAAAAGGGCCTGGGGGTTATAGTGGGCTGAATATGACCCAGCAGTGTGCCTTTGTTGCCAAGAAGTCTAATTGCATCCTGGGCTGCATCGGTAGGAGTGTTGCCAGTAGGTCAAGGGAAGTGATTCTTCCTCTCTATTCAGCACTGGAGAGGCCACAACTGGAGTCCTGTGTCTGG
>NW_017728924.1:7804516-7870432 GCF_001723895.1 Crocodylus porosus | reverse complement strand
AGGATGTGGACAAGTTGGAGATACTGCAGTGGAAAGCAACAAAAATGGTCAGGGTGGTGGGGCACATGACTTGTGAGGAGAAGTTGAAGGAATTGGGCTTATTTAATCTTCAGAAGTGAACACTTGAAGTAAGGTTCAAAAGAGGATGGAGCTAGACTATTCTCAGTGGGGGCAGATGACAGAACAAGGAGCAACCATCTCAAGTTGCAGCAAAGGAGGTTTAGGTTAGATATTTGGGGTGGGGGGGAGATCACTAGAAAAACACAGGAGCAGGTTACCCATAGAGGTGGTAGAAGCTGCACCCTTTGGGGTTTTAAAAACTTTGGCTGGGATGATCTAGTTGGGGCTGGTCCTGTTTTGAGCAGGGGGTTGGACTATATGTGACCTACTGAGTTCCTTTCCAGCCCTAACTTTCTATGATTCATAAATGAGTGGTTTTTAAAAACAGGATTCTACTTTCTTGAAAAGTTACCAGTTGCATTATCAATAGAATCTGCATCCTTTAAGAACAAATTAAATATATGGTTGAAGGAAATGACAACATTTTGGATGGATTTAGTCATGATTTTTTTCTACCTCATTGCACTTTAAATTTTTTAAATAAGCAAAAATTTTGCTTATTTAAGCAAAAGTCTGTTAGCTTTATTTTACTTTTCAGAAATGCAGAATAAATTGCTGCTACAAAAATAAATGAATGCTTGTCATTGATTGAACACCATCAAGGAATATCTTTTTTTTTTTTTTGGCTTCAGCCTTTTACTAAAAACTGCAGTGTTGTATACCAGTAATTTAAAATCAGTGTGAGCTTTTGGGTTGAATTTTGTTTAATCTAGGAATAAGGTTCAGTCAAGGGAAAATGATCTAATAGAAAAGATGCAATTAGTGATTCTGGAGCAAAGAGGCAGACATCCTTCTAACTAATTTAACTGATTAATCCCTTCTGTGTTTAGTCATGTCCAGATTCTACCAAGGACCCATGGTCAGTAATGCCTTACACATGAAGTAATAGTTTATTCTTTGAAATATCTTCATTGAAATTAATGGCACTACTCGCAGGTTAAAATATTATGGTACTCGATGTGAATAAATGGGGCCGAATTTGGCCTTTTAATGTTAAAAATTCATCCCTTAAAGAACAGGAATAAATATTATCCATGAGGAAAATCATTCATCTAAGGCTTATGGTTTTGATAAATGTTCTACCTTCCTAACTCGCCTATGTACACAAAGAAATCAGCTTGCCTCCCTGATCTGAGAAGCTGGCTTTCTTGCTTCAGTGCTTCATCACTGGTATATGAATTGCAGAATATTTGTTTGACTATTTTTTTTAGTTGAACTTTTCCTGTCTTCACCGTAGAAATGTGAAAGGGTTAAACCAAGTCCCAGTAACTTTGCTTATTTATCATAATCTACAACACTGTCTCAGGCTGCGTCGTCTCCTATGTCAGAACTCTGCTTAGTATAGAGGCTGAGGTACAATGTATGTGTTGAAGACCCCTGAGGGAAATATTCTTGACTCTGAAACAATTGCACTGTGGCAAAACTCAGAGAGGATTAGGGCAACACTGAAGCTGCTGTGACTTAAATTAGTGTTTGTATGGATGTAAAGAACAGGACACTGACTGATGTTTGGCATGGCAGAGTGAGGGCACTGATGGGAGGGTAGCTTGCTCTGTCTTTATTGCTAGTTAGGAAGCTCCAGACTTTCAGCTGGTCAGACACCAAATAGTGTTGCATTGCAAACGCTGTCCTTCCATAGCTGGAGTCTGATCCAAACCTAACTAAAGTTAATGGAAAGATACCTGTGCACTTCAGGCAGACAATAACTTGGAGTAAATGTGATATCATTCATTAGACCAATTAAAAACAGCTGGAAAAATTGTTCTTTGAAAGCTTTCAAGCACAAACACCCTTGGCATAGGGAAAGTCTGCTGGTGCAAGTGTGTGGCAGTGAGGATCAAAGACGATAGGAAACAATAGGCGGGAGGGAAAGGGGAGAATGTAGACCTGGTGAAATGTAGAGAGGTTATGCAGGGTTATTTAGTCCATGATTTTTTGTATCCAGTAGATTGTATCAAGTAGATTGATGAAGTGAAGTTCATAAGCTCGTCTATGAAAGGTGTTTTGTAAATTCCCTTGGAGGACTGGAACTACCTGTCTCGCACCTATTGTCTCCCATCACCTCTGATCCTCACTGCCATGCATTTGCATTTTCACAGACCTGCATTTTGCATATTGCCTTCTAGTTCATTCAGAAGTACACACAAACACCAGCAGACTCTCCCTAAGCCTGAAGAATGGTGTTTGCACCTGAAAGCTTGCAAGGAACAACTTTCCCCAGTATTTAGTTGGTCTAATAAAAGATATCACATTTACCCAAATAAACTTGTCTGCCTGTGTCCTTAGACCAAAACGGCTACAACCAGCACCCCCAAAATATGGACTTCGGTGCACTGTAGGACAGTTTAGAGGCCTTAAGTATGAAGTTGGTGCTCCTACCACTAGACGATCTTTTCTTCTAGGATTGTTGTTCTAGCACTTGCCAGAAGCGCTAAATTGCAGGTGTGCATGAAGATGTGTTTGTGTATGCACATACTAAAAGGGGGGAAATCTAATAAACAAAGTTGATAGCAGAATTTGGCATTTGGCTGGATTTGTGCCAGATCTGGCTTTCCTCAGGATTTCTGCTAAAGGAAGAGATGATGAGGATAGGAGAAGGGAGAGGGTCAGAGATCAGTTTGACAAGTATAACCAACCTATCTTTCGAATTCAACCTGATGGCTCAATCTGAATAAATCTTACTGTTTGGTGTTTGAGAGTAAGCTGTCACCCAGAGAGCCTGCTGGGAACTTCTTAATTAACTTGCTAATCAAGATTTGCCTCAAGGTGTTGTTTAGACTCATTAGCAATACAAAGGAGCAGTTAATAGATATGGAAGGCAAGACTTGAAGAAATGAATGCTTCCAGATGACATCATCTCCTCTTCTCAAAAATAGTAGGGATAGAAAAGAATAAATTGATTTGAAACAAATCACATTTAAGATAAGCACATCGCTCCCCTGCCTGAGTTTAATGACAAAGGACTAGACTGTACCATTTATACCAAAGCCTTCAGGAGAAGCAGGTATAGACCTGCCCTCCTTGGACAAGTGCCACAGGGGAGAGAGAAGGATTGGACCCATGTGTCTTGGATTAGGGAATGCAGTGCAGAATAGGTAGGGTGATTAGTGGCACATTAACAATGCTTCCCCCACAAAAGGGCAAGCTTCCAAAAAAGCCTAAAACTTGCAGTGCCTCCCTCTCCCCACCCCCCAACACACACACATACTCCAACCAAAATCCGTCCATGTCACAGCCTCCTCCCGACTCCTTGGTTATAAGAGCGTGGTTATCCTGCTTCTTTAGCACATCCTTTAGCATTTTACCAAGTGCTAGGCCCTTTCCAAGCAGTTTTATAATCTGAGTTGGAGCACCCTGGTGTGGCATGAAGAGGGGGATGGGACACTCTCTGGGGAGGGCTATAACATTTATTTTCACTGGAGAGAAGCTTGAGTTTAGGCCTTGCAAAATTCATATCCCAGTGGGAGACTCACACATGTCAGCAGGTGTTTCCCTAGCAGCAGAGCTGAAAAATGAGCTGAAAAACTATTCTTGGAGGAAAAAGACTAGATCCAGCTGGCTCACTGTAAACAATACATAGAAAGGAGAAGTGGCCCATCCCTCCATGTGCCTAAAGGGCTTGCAGCATTGCCTGAAGGCTGTGATAAGGGGCGTCTTACAAAAGTGAATGCTAAGTAATGTTTAATAAGAGTGATCTGTTATAACGCACCTGGAATAACAACTAATTGATGGCAACATCCTTCCATTACAGCAAAAAGGATGCGATCTTTATAGGCAATACTCTGGGGCCTATGTATAGTTTTTCACCACAAACCACTTAGCTGGAAAGACAGAATGAGTGTCATAATGAAGTGAATGCATCCACAGTCCAAGTGGGCATACTCATCAGGTGGAACTTGTATTGCCCACTAATTAAAAAGATTTTGATTCCGAACCACCCTGGTCAGCTCAGGAGATGGGGTCATCTTTGGTTATAAATGAACATGCATCCAGAATATTTGTTTGCATCTTGGCGGGTGGGTGAAATTACTGAAACTACATTACTGAAAAGTATCTGTGAGCTCCAGAGAACTCATCAGCCATTGCAGTCTCTCTTCAAATGAGGCTCAGGGCTGAAATATCAGTCATGTCGCAGCCAAGTGATTTAACAGAATTGTTGTGTGGCGTTTTTCTCACAGCATTGTGAAAGGTCAGTGGTCTGGATCAACAATATGTACAATGGTAGGAAGAACTACTGCACTGAACATTTTTGCAAAGGGGGACAAGTCTCAAGTTCAAGCTGTTTGCAAAGTAGCATTTAAATGATAGAATCCAAATCTACTCTAGCAAACCAAATGCATAAATATGTATTCTTCCTTTATAGATTTTCTAATACATTAAATTATCCATAAGTAGATGTGCAGACATTAACAAATCAATGTGCGTTTTTTTTTTATCACTGTGGTCAACTTTAATTTGATTTGAATATAGTAATCCATTGGATAAAAAGTGGTCCATTATATTTGGTTGCATAATTTTATGCCTCGGAAAGGCTTTTTTCTTATCGTCAACAGGAGATGACAGGCTGCGGCAATCAGTGAGCACAAGGGGATTGTGCACAGCCTTGAAAGTACAATTGCTTTGTTCTTGGCCTATACTTAGCTGCTCTTCAGCATACCAGCAGGGTTTTGCATTTTGTTACTTTGCCTAAGAAATGTTAAAAAGAAGTCAGGGACTCAGACAGTTTGTGTAACTGGCTGCTTGAAAAAGGGTTTGCAAATTCTGGGGCAGCAGCCATGTCCATGAATGGACTAGCTCAGGTTGAAAGAAACGGGACTGGAATGAAGCACATCCTCTTCTGAGTCTCGGCACGACTTCAAGTGAGTCAGCAATGTTGCGGGGGCATTCTGCCTTCTAAGATCATTTTTGATGGAAATGGACAATAATAACTGTAAATCATGTGTATGCATATTTGGGGGAGGAAGGCAGCAGCAGAAACAATAGCTTGGCTGCTGCAGCCTTAATGCCTATGAGCAGTCCTACTGTAGGCGGGTCAGCCAGTTGGCATAACTTAGAGTGCATTGCCTGGCTGTGCTGATTTACACCAGCTGAGGCTCTGCTGCAAGGTATTAATGACTTATCAGCTGGGCCATTGTTTATAAATGAATCCAGCCATCTTAAAGATGCTGGATGTGCTAATCCAACTTTATTCAGGCTGAACAGCGATTAAGCCCAGGTACAGACATTACACTGTTACTGCTCTAAGTCATCAGAAACCAATCTAAACTTGTAACTGTACAGAAGTTCGGTGCACATAGACTGGTCTAAAAATGGTGCAACCTGGTCTATCTTAGATTGATATGCACTCAAATCTAATTGATCTAGGTTAGGTCGATGAGTGAAATTTCTGTACCAGATTCCCTATTAATTCAAATGAGATCACTGTCCACTGGCATCCCAGCTTCCTTTGTGACCCCGCTACTCCTCCATGTTGCAGGGAGGTGCGCTAGCAATTGGCCTGTGCTTGGCTGCTATGGCTGAAGCACCCAGCAGACCCTGACCCTGAGCTCTCCCAGAACCGAGCCAGCAAAGTCCCTCTCCCCAGCACTGCCTCCTGCCTCTCACCATCTGTCCGCTACAGGCAGGCAGCAGGGGGTGGAAAGGAGGTGACTGTCCTCTGCATGCCTGGGCTGTGCCCTTGCAGTGCACCTCATCACAAAGCATCCCCACAGTGTATAGACACACCTGGCAAGCCCAGGAGAGCTCCTGTGCCACCCATAGCTGTTGCATACCCCCATACCCACGTGTTTAGGCACAGCCCCATGGGCCCCAACCCTGGCTCCCGCACGTCACATCTCCGTGGCCAGAGCCAAGTACCCTGGGCCTGCACAGAGGCAGCCCTGTGACTTCTGTGGTTCAGCCACTGCCGGCAGGTACCTGGATCATGGATATCTGGGGTGCTGCAAGGCTTTTTTGACCTGCAGCTACAGGATCCCAAGGCACTAGGGCAGGGGGGTGCATGGGGAGGGGGGGAACTAAGCATCCAAGCCAGGGCAAGCAGGGTTGGGGGCATTCTTGCCCATGCCTATGCCCAAGCCCAGATAATCGGGGTGGCCCAGGTGCTTGGCTATGCCCACTGTCTCCAGCAGCCTAAGGAGCCCACAGGGCCTACTGGGATGCATGTAGGGGCACCCCCAAACTGCTGGCCTCAGCTAGTGCAGGCAGCCTGACTCACCCTTTGGGGGAGGGGAGCGGGTGGCAGGTAGCGTGTGTACTGTTCACTACCAATCTAACATAGGCCACTTACAGAAATTCATGTAATTTAGATTGATTCCTCTTCAGGCCTTTTGAACATGTCAAAAAAAAAAAAACTAGCATACATGTCTGTATTCCTGGAAATCATTTGAAAAGTTAAGAAGCCACCACCCAAAGGACAGGGTGAAAGCTGATGCTGCTATTTGAGCTACTCATTGTAGGGGGCCTGTTTGCAGAAGCATGGGTATTTACCCATTGCATTTCCCCCCCCCCCTTTTTTTATGTATCTGCATATTGATGTGCAGAAGCCAGAGAGGCAGGGGTGAGAAATGCCCTAGAAAGGAGTAAAGATGCATCTACCCGCTCTGCTGAAACCACCAACCAGCCACATAAAGGCAGTGCTGACATGGTTGTTCACTGATGAGCCTAAACCGGGACCAAACAATTGAATCCCTAATGCATCTTGTCTGCAGATGGTGATTCCACAGATCTCTTCTGACCTGGGCTTAATTTAAAGCAGTCACCAAGAAATGAAAGGCTCTGCTCTGGTCATTTGAGCAATGCAGTGGTGATGTTTGAGGATTTTTTTTTCTTTTCTAATTGGCAGCCCAGCAATAAAACGTGGGTTCTGGAAGTCGATCTGGTTGTCTTTTCTTTTCCCACACGCTATCGCCACTAATAAGCGCTCTGCTAAAGAAATTCTGTGAAAGCTCATTGTCTCTAAATTATGCCCTTGGTGAGTAGGTCTGTAACATAAGGTGACATCTTTTGCAGAGTGGTATAACTAGGACAGTCTACTCCTTAATTACCTTCCTGTTACAAGTCGGATGGAGATTTGTGCCTGTTAATTACCAGGCAATTCCAGAACCCATGTGGTAATTGTCTAGAAGGGGTGTTTATGGTGCAGCTCCAGTGTGGATCAGCCCTTATAAGTTTAGCTTTCATCTTGCTGGAAGGGGAGGAAGCAACTTATGCTAATAATTTTTGAACTGTCTGAATCTCAGTCTTGCAGCGTCGCTTTTTTGATATTCTGTTTATACTCACTCATGTTTTTTTCATCAGTTTTTACATAAAACACCTTTTTTTCCCCCCCACAACACTCTTTGAGAAGACTGAAAATAAAAATGAAAGTTATGTTTAAAATCTTTGGTGTGCTCAAGGCACTCCAAACCCTTCCTATTTGAAGTGTTCATTTCCTAATGATACAAATAGATCATTTAGAGAAATGCTTTCAGGTTCACTTTTAAGTTCTTTACTCAAGTGCTATTTTAGTTGTAGGGATAATTTAGAAAGAGTTGCATTGAGTGTTGGGTTAAAGAAGCCACTTTTCCCATTAGATGATAAAGATATTGTAATTCAGTATGGGAAGGCCTTCCCCACCAAGAACTTGAGTGATATACATTTTAATAAAAAAAACTTTAACAATCTCTCATCAACCTCCATATATCTTCAATCAAAATTTCAGCATTCATCTGAGACAAAAAGCCTTTGTTCATTTGTGATTGTACATGTACATTCTCTGAAGATGCCTGAGCCCAAATGTAATGCAAATTACGCATCACCTACAATCATGAATTTGCAGTAACCTTAATGCAAATAGAAACTCCTGTTTGATTGAAAAATGGTTAAGAACGGTAATAGATATGGAGCTGAGTGAATGACTTGTATCAAAGAAAATACTGATTAAATGGAAGGCTTTGCTTGATCTTGAATCCATGAGCAAACCAAGATCTTCACAGATGTGTTTGTTCAAACATACTCGGTGACTGTTTAATGTGAATGTATCTTAGCTTATGAACTGAAGCAGGTATATAGCTCACTATATAAACTGTTTTCAGAATGACCTAGCCCCACTGGAGCCTTATATTGCATAATTTATTTGTTTTTTGTAACTTGCTTGCAAACCGAAAAGCGTTTGGATCTGTTAAGTGGTGCAACGGCCGTGGAGACAGGGAGGGTGCTCCAAATATCTCCTCTAGTATTTGGTAATTACAAAACTTTGATTGGCTAATCGGCAGAGTAGGTTTGATTCAGTCTGAACCACAGGTGACTGCTCTCTTACTGTATAAGGATAAATTGGTGGGATCAGACTGGAATTTACATCTAGAAAAGTAATTTTCTAATGCACAGGTGTCCAACTCACCCAGACTGGATCCAGATTACAGGGCTCCTCCTGTCCTGGATCCATGGAGTGGGGGGAGGGTCTGGCGCCAGGGCCAGTAGCATGGGTCAGACATTGAGCAGCAGCAAGGGTGGACCTGGCAGCAGCAGGGAGGGGAGATTGGGCAGCAGTGCAGATCCAGGAATTGGCGGCGATGTGGCTGGGGACTGGGTGGCCGGATAGGTGGAAGACCACGCAGCAGTGCAGATCCAGGGGTGGGCAGCAGCCTAGATGGGGTATTAGCATTGGTATGCTGTTTGCCCCCCTCCATCTGATGTGCATGTTTGTTGGGGGTCCAGGAACCTGGAGTTGTGCATTAGGCCATGCCCCACTGGCCATGGCTGCCAACACCTGGCAGCCCGCCGGACCACTGGCAGGCCAGCTGGAATAGTTCTGCAGGCTGGATCTGGCCTGTGGGCTCTGCCTTTAACACCCCTGTCCCAGTGGACATAGTACAATGTTCACTCTGAATTTAGCTGTTTTATATCTCTCTGTAGGCTATAGACAAAGCTTCTGTATTTTTGGATATCAGATCAGCATGGTGCAACCATATCTATACCATCTTAATTTACACAATCGTTTGTAAATTATCATTGCATTATCTGCGCCTTTTTTTGTGCAGCAAAGTAGTTATGGCAAAACCCTGGCTTGTAGAAATTTGTAAACTATAAGGGCAATGCTCCCTTTTTAAAAATTCAAGCATAGTGACACTGGGGGCACACAAGCAGTTGAAAATGACCTCCTTTGCTCTACCTGGCTGCTAGTTGGTGTGTAAGGGTAAAGGTTCATTATCATACGTCCAAAAGAAATATGCAGGCCTCATAACACGAGCACCAACTGTGACTCACGTAACACTGAAAATATCCCTTCTGAGTTTACCTGTGTAGAGGGTTAATGTTCCCGTTACTTCTCCAAAATACAATCTCGACTGACACCAAAGGTTTGCTGCACTTGGAAAAGTTTAAAGTTTAAAAAATTAATTGCATTTCCCTTATTTTGTATCGCTTGTGGGTTTCCTGTTGTAAATGGAAGTCACAATCTCCCCTCTGCAATTAAGATGATTAATTATTAAAGAAACCAAGAGGTCTTGAATTCACTTTGAATGATTCCTCTAGCAGTCACTGCACTTGATAATCTTGCTGCAGTACAGCTAATTAGAAGAGGAAATCCACTAGTGTCTGCTGTCATTCTCTCAAATAACAGAAAAGACAAAAGGTCTAATTTTACTCAAACCTAAAATGCTGCCAAACAACTCAAAACAATCCAATGTGCAAAGTATTTTACGGGTCTAATTAACATATACAATCATTAATCTACAAATTAAGGATCTCCCTGTGATTTAAATGTGCATGTCCTTACAGTGTAGTCTGCTGCTTGAAAGTTCAGCGACTCCCTCTAGGAAATCCGTTGTTTGGTAGAGCTTATCTGAAGATTTTTGTTGCATGGCTCTTCTCCTTCCTTTGCCCCGTACAGCTGTAGGCTGTTGGATTTATTTTACTGTCAAAGCTGATCTGTTAAAGCTGCTGCATCGCTAATGGCTGTCCACAGCATGGTGCCCAAATTATGCTCCTTTGTAAAAGGAAATCAAGTTTTAAAAACTTAGCTAAAGTTCCAGTTTACACGCAGACATGAGATTAGTGTTAAAGGTACAGTGAATCTGGAGCTTGGAAGATAGTCCCATTGTACTTGCAAGTACTATTGCAACTCATGTATTTTATAAGAACACCCATTTCTCTGAAGCTACTGTTTTTAAACTGAAATATCAAATGAAGGACAGGCTTACAATTCCTTACTTGTATTGTGCTGCGTCAATACATCCTATTATAAGTAGTAAATGGAAAAGGAATATAACAGAACATTTTGAGTGTAAGTGTCCTTGATTTCAAAATGCAACACATTTCATGTCTACTTGTCTATGGCACATTCAGAGATGAGTCTGTGATTACAGCAAAGTGGGAGAGTTTGTAGGGCCCAAGGTAATTTTAAGCACTGTGGCTGCAAGACTTAGAGGAGCCAATTCCTCTGTTTTCTGTGTCTGAGAATGCTGCTCTGGGTCAGGTTCATTTGCATGAATTTTTCTCTTTACTCACAGTCCGAGAAGTTTTGCAAGTGTAGTTGAAATGCATTTGGTTTTGTTATGTAAATGTGATACTCATTTGTTATCACAACTGTACTTAAAAAAGGGCCCAAGAGTGATGTAAGGCACGCTCTGGTTGAAGTAAAAATATATGCTGGGTTAAGGGTTTGGGGTTTTTTGGAATCCAATCAATCCTACCCTCCACCTCCAGAAATGGAAATTCATAATATAAAAAAGCACAGTAAATACCTTCGAAGCAGTTTTCACCTCCAAAGTGGAGACTGGAGATGTGCCCATGGCTCTATGAAGGCCACCAAAGACTTTGCTTTCGATTTTGTGAGGGGTTCCTATATCGGGGTAAGGGAAGACAGTATAAAAAACCTAAAATAGGAAGGTAGAAGAGCAAGACCTTTAAAAAGAGAATGTTTCTGCCAAACACAGGCAGACAAGGTTCTTTGGGTAAATGTGATATCTTTTATTAGACCAACTAAATAGCTTGAAAAAAAGATGTCGCATTTACCCGAAGAACCTTGTCTGCCCATGTCCTCAGACCAACACGGCTATAACCATCACCCCCTCTGCCAAACCAGATATCTTCATGTCTCTACCTTTTCCCACAGAGAGGGCTGGTGGCAGGTGAAAGTTAATGCTCCAGCTACCAAGTTGCTCACTTTGGTTGGCATTTATTTTAAGATGAATTTCCTGATTCCATAGAGAAGGGAAGACGGAGGTCTCTTTTCTGATCCCCTGGTTCAGGTGACATAAGGAAGCCTGTCCTACATTTGATTGTACATGTTAAAACGGTGGTTTCAGCGAAATGGGTGTTCTTATAAAAGACATGAGTTATAATAGTACCTGCAAGTACGATGGGACAAGTCTACCTACCTGGGGGACAAGCCTTCCCTGAAAGAAGAGCTAAGGATCTGCCACTTGATTTCCATCCCGTGGATTGCTGTCACTATCCCAGCACTGAAGGAAAGAACCGAACGCTCTGGGAACTCCCCCGCCAGGGATTAGCCTCTTCCTGCCTGACATCTATCAATTATACCTTTAAGATGAATTCAGACGATAAGGGCACTCAAGGTAGAGTCAAGGGAGCAAAGAACCGGTAATAAAAACACTGAAAGGAGATGCAGTGTTAGGGAAGCACTGGCAAGGGACAAAGGGGAAAAGCCTTGTATAAAACTCCCAAACACTGTCACAGTGCTCTTCCATGCTCACTTCTGTTGGATAGTGAGGCTTCTTTGGGGAATATGTCAAGGAGTGACACGCAGTGACAACAACTGAAGATATACTGCTTTATTCATGGCAAGCCGCTTCTCCCAGGCTGCGTGGCTTCCCAGCCTGCGCTGAAGCTAGCGATGCAAGAATCCTCTCTGACACTGGTTGCAAATAGGTGTCTAAATCTTCTTATACTGAAAAACATCCCATGTCAGCGTGGCTTAGCTAGATAAACAGCCTTAAGAAGAATTAAGTTGAACTTGGGGGAATGCTGCAGTCTCTTGCTGTAGATAACCGATGCGGTTTCCGAGGTTTCCAAGCAGAATGCGTGCCTCTCCGTAGGGCAGACTGAGGTCCTGGACCCTGTTAAACCCGCCGTCTCTGGTTAAAAGAGATTTCCCAAGAGGGGAATGTCCTGGTGTGCTCTGTCTCTCGTGCACGAAATGTCAAGTCACAGTTTATTTCGCTGTCTCCATCGTTCGTCTGAGGTCAGATACTGTTTTTTTGGTCAGAGGCAACTTAGCCCCTCGCTGGACCAAAATAAAGGTCTTGTATTTTGAGGAAGTTTGCTTGTTAAAGTTAAGAATGATGCTGTGCCTTTCTTAAAATCTATCGTCTGTGTTTCATTTTCCTATGTGTCCTCACCCTTCCAGCATTTCTTAGTGTATATGTTATTCAGAATGACTTGAAAAACCTATTTGAATGTGATTTTTCCCCCACAGCCAGTAGTGGTCTGTAGTGATATCTGAAGACCTTTGGAAACAGTGACTGAGAAAAAATCTTGAGAGTAACTAACTTAAAAGTTTTGATTTCAGATCTGCAAATATTGCAGGGGGGTTTTTTTCCTATACCCGAATGGCCTTTATACAGAGATTATTAAACTGAGCATAGAACATAAATCATACAACTCCAGGAAAGCTGACAAAAATGCATGCACTAAAATCAGATTCAGATTGCATGATGGTAGTGAATCTAAAACAGCTAGCTCTTATGGATGAATGCAGTGTTTCCCAGGATGCATTGGCACTCTGTATTAAAAAAACCAAAAACCCAGTGAAAAGCAAGATCTGGCATTTTCTGAGGGGTGCCTCAAGTCTAAACATTTTGAGAATCAGTGGACTAATGTGTGTTAATCTATGTCGGAGAGCAAGAGGCTACATGTTATTTCCTGCTAGGGGGAGAATTGACTGGAAGCTTCCTCTGTTCTTGGAAAAAAAAGAAAGTGTTGGACTCAAGTTTACTACCAGGCATAGAGAAACACAAGCACATTTCAGAAATTTGGAGCAGAAGATAAAAACTCTAGAGCGAAGCACAGTGAGAATTATGCTTGATGTGATATGCAGACAAAGTCAGAATACACATATAGAAGACAGAACAAAGGTAAAGGGCATTTTTTAAGACCACAGAGCAGCTACATGGCATAAGGAAGCGAATGATGAAAGAGACCCTGTGGATGGGTCTAAAAGTGCATTAAAGCACATTTTCTAATGCATATTAAATTTAGTACCTCCAATGTGAGATACTAAAGAAATGCACATTAGGCTGCTTTAATGTGCAGTAACGCATGTGGTTTTTAAGTGACGCTTAATGCACAGTAGCCTATTTTACTGCTCATTAGCATAATCACACAGCTTTTTATGTGATGCTTTAATGGACAGTCAGATAGGCTACTGAGCATTAAAGTGCACATCTAGATGGACCCAGTGTGTATGGCGTTATGCTAACTGTGGGCAGTAACCACAGGAAGATCTTTTAAATGAGAGCTGGCAGCTTCTATAAGCTATACAGTCTGGATTTGCAGCCTGTTTTGAAACAGGGATGGTTAGCAGCATTATACTTCATTTGTGTGTAGTAAAGTCAAGACTGCTTATCCAGGTCTTGTTCCTGCACAGGTGCTTGAGGGCCTGATCCAAGCATATGATGGCTTTTCTTGAAGTTCCCTTTCTCTTCTGGAAGTCGATGGAAACTTAGGCAAGATAAAAGCCATGCTCTTAGGCGTTTTGGTGAATCGGGATCCATAGCATTCAGCATCTTGCAAGAGCGAACTCTTCAGACAAAGAGTTGCAAGGGAGACCCTCTTCCAACTATGAGTCTGTAGTCAGTCAACACAGTTTCCAGGCACCAAATGGAATTTGCAAAGCTATAGTTAACCTCCTTAATTCAGATACCTTCAGGTACCTCAAGGTTGGATCATGCCACTTAGGTGCTTCCTTAGCAAAAGGCATGGTAGGCAGCCACTTTGCCCAGGATGAGCTGCGTTTGTTCCTTGGGTACCATGATTGTGCCCAGAAGCAAGGGGGAGAAACAAGGCTCAATAGTTGTCTAGTTTGAATATGTATATATATGTAGACACTACTCATTATAAAGAAAAGCCATCCAACCCCTCTCTCCTGTTTGTCATAGTTGTAATGTGCGTCTGTGATTGCAGAATCCTCATAGAGTGGAAATATCTGGGGACATGTCTGTTTTTTTTATGCTGGAGGACTATGAATTATACAGATCACATACATCATTGTATTTATATGAACAGAATGTCCAAAAAAGAACAGTGGCCATGTCTGCTGACAGCTGGCCAACAGAAAACACGAACAATATGTGCCGGTTGTCATCTGCAGTGTTTGGAATTGGCTATATCTCCCCAGACTGTTATCCTTCTCCTCGACTGAGGATGAAATGAAGAACCATTTGCTGATATTAGCTGAACAATTTGTCAAAGCCAGGCAGTGGGCAGAAGGCAACTTGTACTCTCTGCAGAACCCTATGGGCTGCATGGAAGGGGAAGGTGAGCTGCGCAAATGGCACCATTGGGACAACCCTGGCGTGGTTTTGATGGCAATGCTCATAATGTATTTTAGTCCCCGCTATCAGCCGGAAACAAATTGTCTCTGATTTTATGAAAAGGTAATTCTGGTTATCTGAGGGGGATAATGATGTGTTGTTTCAGACATGTGTTATCGCTTGTCATTTTATAATCTGTAGTCAGATGAGGACTCAGAGATCCCTGTGAGCCAAAGAACTTGCACTTCCTTTCCAGTAATACAGTAGTTATCTCATATGGCTTTAGACTAATGAGTAAAACTAAAACTAGAGAAAAATCTCTAATGTCCTTTGCTGGAACAGAAATGCTGCAGAACCATAGTTAAGCTGAAAAGCGTACTCTGAAGGGAGAGAGTTCTCCTCTTCACCCGATGAAAGCAAGAACACAAAAATACTGAGACTTGTTAGTCCAATCTGTATATATCTTATCTGGATAGCTTAAGTCATTGATATCTGAGTCATCAGACCCCACAGGCCAGATAAGTGGTGTGGGCTGGATTGGGCCCATGGAGTGGCCTTGTGCACCAGATCCAGCCCATAGGGCTGGGCTGATGACGGCCTTGTAATGCAGCACGTACCCTGAACCAGCTTTGCATACCATGTACAGTGGATGGGACTGAGCCTGGTGTGTGCAGCACAAGGGGCCAGTCCAGTGCATGCAAGTCCAAGTCTCGTCCAGTCTGACACTCATGCAGCACCGTAGGCTGGATGATAGGGCTCTGCAGACTGAACCCAGCCTGCGAACCACATCTTTGACACCCCTGAGTTAAGTCATCTAATTATAATGGCCTGTGATGCACTTGCATTCAAGTTCCTGTTGCAGTGAATAGCTAAGCATTTTGTATAGAACAGATCACCTTCAATAGGAGGAATTGTGAAATCCCCACCATAGAGCACAATGACCAGAAGGTTCTCCCAGGAGAACGGGGGATGTGGGTTTGGATTCCTTCAGGCAGAAAAGGGACTCTAGCCTGATTTACACTTCCATGCAAGTCCCCCTGGGTGAAAGGGGAGTACCACCACCTTCTCCTTCTGGCTGCATTTTGCAGCGGATTTAGACTTTTTTGGAGCATGTCTATTGAATCGGGTCCCTGCAGTTGAGCATCAGTTGTCTGGAAATCATCTGGGCGCAGGAGGCCAGCATTATTTACATAGGGGTGGACTACAAGCTGTTTTGGCAGGAGGGACTCGAAGGGACCAGAGGCCAGGAATTAAAGTGACAGTTGATAACCCACAAGTGAAAATAATGTGGCATTATTCCCCAAGGCATAAACCACATTTGTGCATTGTTTTTTATTATTTATGATGAATCTGTCAGGTGCATTTGAGACTTTTCACATCAGGGTTTATAATCATCTCACAGAATATTCTGTAAATCGTAGTGACTACAGATGCCGTTATACTGATGGCTCTTGGTGTGCTCCCAACACTGGCTAGCACCATTCCCACTGTACTGGGGAAAAAAATGAGTCTTCGTCTCTTTAAATGACCTCTTCTCCAAGATACTGCACCTCCCTGAGTCACTTAATCAAAGGAAAACGGCTCTTCTGTTTTCGCCTCATGTTAGCTATTCCTTGTCAAACACCAGATCCAAGCTTGAGTGACTGCTGAGCTGGGAGCTCTGTTGCTTTTATGCACTCTGCCAAACTTTGGCACACAGCCCAGAAGGAGCTTAATGCAAGTGTTTCTCCTCTCCACTGTGGTCTTGTAGGCGTGGGCACTATCTGTAGAAGTCTTTGCTGTCAGTTGCCAATAGTTTCAATCCACCTGGGCACCAAGGATTTGACCATCTCTATAGCATTAGAGTAGTCTAGCAGTGATTCAGGACAGTTTCATGACTTTATTCTGTAACAAACACTTATCCCCCGGTAGTGTAAAGGTGTGAGGCATGCTCTGAATTTTTATGGTAACAATATACATGGAGGCAACCTCCTCCTTTATGAAACAGAGTTGCCCCATTTGAATTTGGCTGCAGTGAATGGTGCACAGAAAAAATAACGCATTGAATCGCAGCAGAACAACTCTCTTATTTTTTGCCTCGAGTTGGGCATGCTTTGTCAAATACCAAGTATAAACTTGAGTTACTGACCACCTGGGAGCTGTGTTACAGAAAATTATACCTACCAGATATTTGTCGGTGACATCTATGTGGAACCATGTAATAGCAAATGCTGCCAGGTCTGACAAGTGAGCGCCAAGGTTAAAGAACCAGGCAAAGATGGGATTTGAACCTAGGTCTCCCACATCACAAGTCAGTACCTTAACCAGTAGGGGGAAGAGTGGCCCACTGCCATTTTCTTTGTCCTTTAGATTCATGTGGGGACTTAGTTATCATTGACAAAATTAGTCTGAAAATCTACACATGTCTATTTATCCTATTCCTGATGTTTTCTCCCATTTTTGTTCAGCCAAAGTTACTTACTGAAGTTGACCTACATTTGTAAATGGTTTGGGGTGCCCCTTAAACTACATGTTTTGTTTTTTTTTGTTACTGAGTAAATGATCTATCACCAGAAACCCTGTGCAGCTCAGATGTCCTCCCCCTGCACCTGCCCCATGGTCTGTCACCTACAGGCTAGAGCAGTTAGGAGCTGTGCTCAAGAAGGAAAGGAAGAGCAGGAGGTACTGAGACTTGGTATGAAGGCAAAGGGAGGGATGTGTGGCATGATGAGGGTGTAAAAGGTGGAGTAGGGGTAACCATGACATACTGAAGGGTTTGAAAGGGAGTGGGAGAGATTGAAAAGCACTTCAGGAGTCTGGGACCTGTTCAGGGATGAGGAAAACAGGTGGCAGACCTGGGGGGGGGGGGTACCTGCTCTTTTCTAGGAAGAGTTACAACTGGAAATCACAACAGAAGAGGCATTTTTTAATGGGTGATGGAAATTAGGGCTGTGCAAAGCTTTGGTTGCTGATTTGATTTGGAGGAGATTCATCCCGATTCGGCGGCCATATCTCCAAATTGAGTTAGGAGACCCATTAATCTTTCTGAATCGAATCGGAAGCCTTTGAATTGATTCAGACAGATTTGGAGATTCCACAATTTGGCCATAGACACAGCTTCATGTGTGGATTTGTTTGTTTGTTTTTTTTTTTACATGCCTCGAGGTGCCAGGCATGGCTCGTGAATGCTGAGATGGTGGGGTGGATGGGGGGCGCAGGGAGGTCCCCCACACACTCAGCAGTGGACCTGGAAGTGGGTGGACTGGAAATACTTCTGGTCCACTTCCAGGTCTGCCATGGAGCGCACGGAGAATGCCCCCCCCCCCCAATGCTCCTGTGGGACAATCCATCTGCCCCACCATCTCGGCATTCGTGAGCTGTGCCTGGTACCTCAAGGTATGTAGAAAAAAGATATAAAGCTATATCTATGGCCAAATAACCGATTCTCCAAATCAGAATTGAATCTTCAGATTCAGCTCAATTGAATTGGGACAGCGATCCAAATCAATTAATCAAATCACTGTTCCCTGAATTGGACCGAATCCAAATCCAGTACAGCCCGCTTCACACACTCCTAGTAGAAATGTATTGGTTACAAAAGGGGAAAGCCCCATGAATTCACCAAACCTTTTGAGTGTGGTCTGAAAAATTTTCTGAGTGAGGGGGAGATGTCTTGTTGCTGATCCAAAACCCATCCCTTTTTGGGGCAGGAACGATGCCATTGATTGCTTGTTGCCATTTGAAGATCCCAAGCCAATCTTAAAGGTATGAACTGCTCATTTGTATTCAACACTTAACTGTGTTCCCTGTCCTAAATGTATTTATTATCATGTTCTTCTCCTCTTGTTGAGCTGAACTCAGTCAAACCACGCTTCCTGGCTTTAGAGGTAAAAGGCTACAAAACAAAGGATTTTTTGTTTTAATTCTTTAAATGTTTTAACCTGTTTCTGATAGTAGAGAGCAAAAAGAGAGGACATAGTGATGTGGAGGGGTGTAAAGGTTTTCCTGGAACTTGGTCCTCCACTCTTGAGTAATGCAGTCATTGCACACTCATCACAGCCTTCCTGCCTCACCACATCATCCTTATCTCTCCGGTGTAGAGCTGTAAAGGAAGATTTCCTACCTTTTTATTTTGGCAAATGTGTATTGTCAAACTTATGCAGTGTGTTGATTCTGTTCATATTTTTATTTTATGTTTTAAAAACTGCAGGCATGATTTCAGAGAAGGTCTAATGACAACGGGGTAAAAGCCTTACTTGTTTTAAGGTGGAGCTTGATTAGTATAAGAGAAATTATAAAACGTGACTGGTTGTGATGAGAATCAGTGCCTTGGACTGCGGCAGCTCCTATTGGTCCTATGTTTGTATGATTTGGAGGGAGGGTTGAGGCACTTTATAGAAACTTATTTTTCTTAGAAAGTTCTTGGTTCCTGTGTTCTAAAAGTCAGGCCTTCTAAAGTATATCGCTGTCGGCACTGGAAAGATGCGGCACACAAAAATAGCTCACCCCTTTTCATTAGCTGGGCCACAGTTTTTGTGAAAGGTGGAAGATGCTTATACAAAGAGATAGCGTTTTGGTGCTAGAAAGTGTTGAAAGAGCACTTTAGGCTTCATTCTTGTGTCATTGCTGATAACACATTTCTCTCTCAAGTAAACATATAGCAGCGTGCTCCTGCCTACCTAACGTGACAGTGTGATATTTCTACTGCAATATTAGGTGAAGGTCTACTTCAAGCATTGTTCTTAATCTAACTCCCATCCACCCACAAAAAGCTCGAGCTCAAATTCACTTGTGCTTTAAAGTCAAGCTAGGTGACTTTTTAGCTGCTAATGCTCAAACTGATAATTTTTTACTGGAAAAATGCCAAGATAACAGAACCCACACACATAGGTTCTGGGGGGAAAAAAATTGTCAGGAAGTTTTCTTAGGTCTGGAACAGAATTTCTGGTGAAGAAGAAGCAGAGGCTTGGACGTGGGTTTCCCATATACTAGGTGAGAGCTCTTTACCTGCTAGACTCTGTAGAAGGAGGAGGCTGGACAGATATTTGGCTGAGGTGATATGACCGCGGCACCCGTTCCTGCCTTGGGCCAGACCTGATGATCTGTTTAGGTCCCTTCTTACCCTAAGCACTATGAAACTATGGAAATATGAATTATTTCTACAAAGTGGAATGCCTATGGGCATGACTGAAAGAGAATGACTATCACCTAATGGTTAGGTAATGATAAAGAAACTTCAAAACCATGCCACAAAATTTTTCGTGACCTAAATGATCAGCGCTGAAATAGTTTGTGAAAACAGTCGATTGGCATCCTTGTTTTTCACTGACATCCAGGAACAGACCCGCAACCATTCGCGCCTTTGACAGCTATTGTTGTAGGCTGTGCGCAGACTGGGATAGAAGATGATCATGGTGGTGGTGGTGATGATGGTCCCACTTCCCCTTGGTTCCCATTTGTGAGTTTTTTCTTAACGAGCAGATGTGGTTCTGCAGCCAGTGCACAAGGGCCCCATCTTCAGTGGAAGAAAAACTTGAAATAAGGGTCTTCATTAGCTTCACGAGCTTGCAATATGGTGTTTCATCATTTTAAGAATATTCCACAGGACTGTTTTTAGGACAAAGATGAAGAGATATTTGTGCTTTGGAAGAAATTGAATAAAGCCAAACTCCCAGAAATGTTCTGTCATTAAAAATGAAAATAAAGCAGTCCTTACTTCAGAGTAGAAAATATACCAAATGCTAGACATTTGACATGTAGTATTCATTTTGTCTTTTTTTTTTTTTGTACAAATTGTTTAAATGTCAATTATTTAAACTAACTTTAAATGACATTTTTTGCCCTTTCTGAACAATTTTTGTCCTTGGAGCAACTTCAACAGCTGGAACAATGCTGGATGCCAAATATAGTAATTGGAGCACCATGACAGACCAGGGCTCATCATGGGTGACTGAAAAATGAACTGCCAGCACTTTGTTCTGTGAGCGCTCTGGACCTGGGATTGGATTCAGAAGAAGAGACGGTCCCTCGCGCTGTCTTGCAATATACCACTTTCTAGTGGTTGTGGTCTAGGAATCTGGAAGTCAGGTCCTCAAAGCTGAGTTGCCAGGGAGGATGGTTTTGAGGAAGAAGACGGTTGTATAGCTCCAGGGTTTGGATTCATGTTTCATTTTTGTGATCCAGGAAAGTCATTTGCTCTGTGTGTGCTTTTATTCCCTTTCTGTGAGACTGGGAGAAGAAACCACTGTCTTATCTATTTCAACAGCAAACTCCTCCCCTACTGTGCATGTGCATGTGCAGCCCCTGGCACAACAATGCTCTGATATTCGTTAATGCACTTAAGCAAACCCATGGTATAAATAAATATGACTGGCAGTTGCTGACCTATATTGGCTCCTTAGTCCCCAGAGCTAGGGAATCTGCTGCCCTACATGTGAAGCTTTCTCCCAGGCTGAAGCTGAGGCCAAAATCTGACTCAATATATTTAAAGATATAAATGAAAGAGAGTTATTTGGATCGAGAGTAAACTAATACAAGGCAACAATTCCTTGATTTTTTTTTTCACTGTCTAGTTATGTGATAAAATAATTCACTTATATTATTTTAAGACAATTTAAGTGTAAACGTATTTGCATATTACATGAAATTGAGTTCAGTTTAAACTAAGTTTGCATGACGCTCTTAACTAAGTTTCAGGAGTGATGTATTGAATCAGCTACGCTTCCATAAGTTCCAGTATTCTGCTCCATGAATAAAACTGTCAGAGTAAAGCAACCAATAACTCTCTGTCTTGACATTATGTTCAATATAACAAATAAATCTTTAGAATCTCAACAGACCTGGCAACTTCATTAACAGTTATGCCTTCTGCAAGGAATGAAAGAAAATCAATTCATGGGCTCTGAAGTTTTTGGGTTTATAGCAGTGAGGGCTTTGTAGATTGTTGACAATGTTTTCAACCTTTGGGTTCCTCTCTTGTGCAACCAGGGTAATAGTAAAAATAATAATAATGCAAAACCTCATCCCTTGAGACCAGCAAGGGCATAGTTCAGGGAAAGGGAAGGACTATAGGAAGCACAGGTCCAGGGAACAACTTGCATCTTAGCTCTCAAACCTCTGGTCATATTTGGCTTTTACAAGGTTCTGGGGTACAGTTATGCCAGACATTTTAAATTCATTAAGAGCTTCATTCTGAAATCTGGTGGCCTCTCTCAAGTTCCAAAGAAGTCAGCAGGGAGACAGGACAATTGGTAACTGGGAGAATCGATTTCTAAGTATTCAGTGTGTGCATCTACTCACGCAATTAATTGTATCACAATTCAGGTGCATTAAACTGTGCCCTCCGCACACATCTGAAGGTATGCCTGTTGGGAGCAAATTTACTCCCAACAGGAACAGATCAGTCTAGGGCTGCTCCTGCCCCACTCTGCCCTGCTACAGAAGCCAGGGGCAGCTCCTGGGTGCCAGCCCCAGACTGGCAGGGGACACAAGGGCTGGTCCCAATTTCCACATGGCTGGGAGGCATGCTAGGACAGATTTCTCTGCTCCATGGAGATCCAGATGGGTCCTGATCTCCATA
The DNA here is from genome assembly GCF_001723895.1 of Crocodylus porosus. NCBI lineage: Eukaryota > Metazoa > Chordata > Crocodylia > Crocodylidae > Crocodylus > Crocodylus porosus. The sequence continues at coordinate 7,848,283 of NW_017728924.1, read as the reverse complement.
TGGCTGGCCGGCAGTGTCTTGCCAAGCCAGGATAGCTCTCTTCACCCTTGTGGCCCCCTGCTGCCTAGGCTGACTAGATGCAATTTGCTCCTAGTCAGCATCTACATGTGCATTTTGGCACATTAGTTTAATGCCCCAGTTTCTAGTACCTGTATCTGTAGGTACTAGAAAATGGCACATTAGACTAATTTAATGCACAGTACTTGCTGAACATGTGTTAGACACCAATGCTTTAGTGCACGCTAGATTAGTCTAATGTACAGTAAAACGTTTTGGGTAGATGCACCCAGTGTGTGATGATGGCTTAGTCATGTTTCCACTTAGTCAGGTTTCCACGAGAAAAAGTCTGCTGGCTTCCAAGGTGCGTGGTTTTCAGTGGAGGATGTCAACACTGTTCCAGGGACCATGTTTCTCCTCTATTCTAAGGAAAGGCTGAAAGAACTGGGATTATTTAGTCTGGAGGAGGGGATTTAATAACTGTCTTCATCTACCTGAAGGGTGGTTATAAAGACGATGGAGACCGCTTCTTTTCTATGTCCACAGGGCATCAGATGAGGAGCAGTAGCCTTAGATTTCAGCAAGGAAAATGTAGGTTAGATGCTAGGAAGAACTTTTTCATTGTGAGGGTGGTTAAGCATTTTCATAGGCTGCCCAGAGAAGCTGTAGGATCTTCATCCTTGGAAATTTTCAAGAGCAAGTTAGACATCTGACAGGGATTGGTTAGCTGAGGATGATCCTGCCTTGAGTGGAGGGTTGGAATAGATGATTTCCTGAAGTACCTTCCAGTCCTACTTTTTTATGAGTCTATGTAGGCTCATCATCCCAGTTCCTGATTTTGATCATTTTAAAGCTTATCCCCATGGGAAATTTGTAGCAGCAGGTAGGCTACACATGGGAAAGGTGTCTGAAAAATCCTCTTTTTTTTATCCTAGAGTACATCAAATTGGAACCATTTGAGTCTCTGGACTCTGCCATCAGGGTCTATTTTTAGGCAAATTTGCCCGAGGGTATTTCAATAATCAGTATAAGTGCTGCCGGCATATAAGAGAATCAGTGCTAATGTATAATATATTGTTGGATTACAAGTACTGTACAACTGCACTTAACTGCCAAATGTCTAGCGCTAAGGATTTAGAACATTTTAGGCTAGAGTGGTACCTGCAGTATGAAAGAAAATAAATTGGCAGAGATTAGCTTACAAGTGGTAATACAAAGTAAAATGATTTGACTTACTCTTTTTTTAAGCTTACCGTACAGTTAGGAAATCAAATTTCATATTTTTCCAATATCTGTAAAATGGGTCAGGTTTGACCCTATTAGTTTTAATAGCAGTGGAAAGTTTCAAAAATACAACCTGGAATAGGAAGAAAAAGGGGAAAAAAATATGAAGAGAAATACATTTCTAAATTCACTTGATCTATAAAGAATCGTTCCCTAGCTATTCAGTTGAATAAGGAAGGTAAAGTTTTCTTTGTCTGCACTGTGTTATTCCAGGGTTTTTCCAAATTGGCAAAAGAACAAGAATGGCCACAGTTATGTCTGATTTTTGTCTAGTGCCAAACTTGAATCCTGCAAAGAACTGAAACATACTGTTAATTTTAGGCAGATTATTAGGCCCTTAGGATCAGAAGCACTATTGTTCTCACTCTGTCCTGTTGACATCAGAAATATTATACATTCAATCAATTTGCCACCTTACTTTTAAGCATGTGCTTGAGTGCTTTGCTTGATTGGAACCGTACTAGCAATATATCAATATTTCCCTGTTTAAAATTTGCTTTTCATTGTAATTGCTGTGTGGATTTCTCTTTCTTCAGCATTGACTCATCTGTCTGTCTTGGACAAACCTTGGCTTGTATAACCTACTAGTAGTCAGTGGGAGTATTGAGGGGTCCATGGTGAGAGCAGTTAAGTAAAAGGGATTTTTGTGATTTAAAGAAGTCATCTCTTTATGTTCATTAAATAGTGGTAGCTTTTTCCAAATTAATTGTATTAGCAAAATAACTGTTTATTGATTTTGATTGATTATTGAATGTATTAGGTGCCTTAAAGGCTTATACCGATGGCATGTAATTATTTATGTGAGAATGACCCCATTAAACTCAGAAGAACTACTTATGTGCTTCTAGCCGGGGACATACATAAGTGAGTGCTTCTGGTTTATAGATTTAAACATGTATTGTTAGCTGCACTGAATGATTTGTTGGGCGAGTAATGGAAAATGGAGTCTTCCAGTGGTAGCAGTTGTTCCATTTCTTCAAATCCATTGTGAAATCCAGATCTGGCATCCAAAGTTTGATACACATGGCTCCTCAGTTGGCATAAATTGATATGGCTTGTTGACATCCACATAAATTTGAATGATCATACTGGTAAGTAGAAATCAGAATCAGGACCTATACTATTTATTTTTTTATGAATATGTGTCAGTATGGGCAATGAACTTCTAACATAGTGCACGTTTTTATTTGTAATGCTGGACAATAGGGAAAAGTAGCCCAGTTACTTGAAACAATCTGTTCAGATAATATACATGTACATAAATCTGTCTTTCCAGTGTTAGCGTTATTTTGAATTGGGGATTTATGGCTACATATGGCTCAATAGATCTCTGGTCCCTTGAAGCCCACTGTTATTATTCTTGTAACTCTACGAATCAGCCAGTATATGGAATTTTCATTTATTGTGGAACTACAAGGGTGGCTTATAATGAATTATGTAGCAAGGTCTGACAAATAATTAGACAGTAGAAAAATCCTTACAAAGCATCAGCGTGATTCACTAGCAAAATAGCTGGAAAATTAATAGCTTGGGTCCTATGGCAACATGGGAAAGAAAGGTAATGCATCACTGTCACAGAGTGTGCTTAGTTTCTAGATCACTGGTATTTTCTTAAAGACACTATAACATCTTCCTTGATATTTTAAATTGTATGCCACTATTTTTCCTAGTAGAAGGTTAAGATGAACTTTAAAATCACGGAAGAGCATGTGTTCTCCACGTTTTTTTCCCCCCTCTTTATGAGACAACACAAGGAAAAATATTTTTATATGTGGCCATTTAAGTAATTTTGGAAGTAGCATTAGTACCTTTTAAAAATATATTGCATTTCTACTTGGTCCTTTGTTGAGCAGAATGCCCTCATAAGTTGACAGATAGATATTATTTGTTAATCAAATAAAGTAAAGGTGGAAGTTGGGAGGGCCTTTTCTTTTCTTTTCTTTTCTTTTCTAATAAGTCCATGGTTCAGCCACATGGGAGTGAGCCAGTGAGTGCAGATTTATGAGGATCCACTAAGACCATGGTAGCATGCTTCTGTCCCCCCTTGGGGTCCCTCAACTCTTCTCCCTGGCTTCAATGTGGATTTTACTGATAGTAAGTAGATCTCTGCTGCTCACTCTATTCCAGCAGTAAAGGAAGTGAAGTATTCAGGGCAGCAGATACAATTCTAGGAGACCAGTCTCTGACCATGTCTCTGTGGTAAATTTGCCTTGACCACCAGCAGTCTCCTCAAGTATGACAAGCTGCTCTGAGCAGGCTACCTCTGAAACAAGATGTGTTGTAGCTGTGTCTGCGCCATGTCATAAATGGACTCATTAGCATAGGCTAATTGTCATTGTCACTCAGGGGATATATCTATACCGTCATTCAGGAGATGCAGCTGCTCTACACTGTTTCCAGCTAGAACCGTCCAGCATACTTAAGGGCACTTCTTCCAGGTATGATAAGTTTTTACTGTGTAGCCATGGCCTGTCTTGAACCTGCTTAGAAGCCAGTTTCACATGTTGAAAGGCTAGCATTTGTCTAGAAGCAGCCCACAGTTGCCTTTCCTAAGATCCTGGCATGCACTAAAACAGGTATCTCCTGAAAGGCATCCTCCTGATTCTGCTTAACATATTACAAAATTAGTTGCACAGTGGCAGCTCCCTTGGTTTCATCTTGCTTTTTTGCACTCTGAGAAGAAGAGAACATGGCCTTGCAAGGGCAAGGGGGACGAGAAGTATGCCCAGAGCCGGCGATTCTCGCTGCATTGTCCCCATACCGCACCTTTCAAATTCTGCTCGTGGAAGTGAGAGGGATCCTTTGGTTCTATGCTCTTGATTCAAATGCCCAAATCTCAATGTAAATCTTTCTGTTGACTTCTGTGATCCCTGGTCTTGGTCTTCGGTGAGAATGTTATGTGATGTATTCACAAGAGAAGTTGTTCTTCCTAGGGATGAGCTGGTAAGAAAAAACAACTGCTGTCTACTTCAGATGTGACAATCTATTGATCTATGTAGCGTCACGTTTTTAAAGTTATCTTTTAACTTAGAAGTCACTAGTTACTTTCACATGTAAGGAGAAAAATATTGCTAGCCTTAAAGGACCAGATCTGTGGTGTAGTTGGCCTAGCTTCATTGCTTTCTGTAGAATATATCAGTGTATATAAGGTTCCAGGTTGGCAGTGCAGTGATCAATTTTACTATACTTAACTTACCCACGATTTTACAAGTATTTTACAACATTTGGAAGTATTTATGGCATTTGGAGTATTTTGATTAATTTAAACTACTTGCCCTAATATTTTATAGCTTTTGGTCTCCTTCATTGGCATATACAAAAAGAAGACTATAAACATTAAGGAGGGGTTTTGGTGAAGGAAAGAGATATCCCATTGAAAGAAGGGTCAACTTAGTGACATATTATAATGTGAGCACCAGTAACATACACAATAGACATTGACAGTTACTAGAAGTAAAACCCCTGAGCCAAAAGTTGGTGTGAACCTTCTTCCATTTTAGTTGACAAGTAAAACAGCTGTTGAATAAACTGAATGCTGTTTTATTCTTTACCTGTCATTGCCACTGTCAAACAGTATGTAATTATTAATGCATTTTTTTTTCACTTGGAACATCCCTCAATACAAAAATTAGCAAATTAGGTCTAAATCCCACTGTCTACAGTCCTAGTCTTGGGATGGTATGCCATGTCTAGCCTTCTACACTTCAGCCCACATTGAAGTCTCAAAGCCTTGCTGCTCCTGACCAATTGAAACAGGACACAATAGTGATGAAGCTGGTATTCATCTTTCTGGACTTGGAGAAAGCGACTGTTGCTATTGAAGGGGGAGCAGGCCCAAAAGACTGAAAAAAGCAAAGGATGATTTTCCTCTCATTGATACTCCTGTATTCAAAGAGTGAGTCTCCTGAAATCAACTTGAATTATGTTGGCGTGTGTAAGAGCCGTACCAGAGTCTGTTCTCTACAGCTGAGAGTGAGACTCATTTCAACGAGAAAATAATAAATTAAAATAGTGGCCCAGATTCTGAGCTGGTGTAAATCAGTGTAGCTCCTTTGAAGCTATTCTAGCATATAGAAGTTCAAGATATGACCCCTTTTCTGTAGCTGAACAGGGATATGGGCTAACTGATTTGTAGCAAGCAGTAGGATATTCCAGAGGGATAACCTAACTGTGCTTCCAGTGAAGTTATTACCAATGACTTCAGTGAAAAAGATTAAGCAGTTTTTTAAATCTCATCTTGACTCAGTTAATTAATACTGGCTGAAATTGATGGATAATGAGAAGTAGCCACATAGATGGAGTGCTGTAGGTTCCAGACTTGTTTCTGGGGCAAGTATGTGCTATAAGATAAAAGGTCACAAATGACTGTAGTTAAGGACAGGGGCAATCTGAGGTGCAATGATGGGATGATAGATCTAGCTGTCATTTAATTGATTTAAAATTAACTTTAAAAGGCACCTTTAAGAGACTGATGGAATTATTTTTAATTCATTAAACTATGAGGAATGCTTAATTGTTTCACTGGTATTAGGAAAATTGTAAATTGGATATCTGTTAGCAGACTCAAATGCCACTTGCTATTCAATTATACGATATTTAATTAACCCAGTTAAAAGGATCTTTTTTGGAATATTAAATCTCTAAATATACCAAACAAGTTAGGAGTAAAACGACCTGACAAAAGCTCTAAATTCAATGTAATCTCTATCAGCCATATCATCTGTGTACTTGTACACGGTACATTTATTTAGCCCTGCTTTATTAATAACACTGATGTTGCAGTACTGTCTGCAAGCCAAGTCGGTTGGGGCCCTATTGTGGTTGGTGCTGTGCAAAAGTATAATAAACGATAATTCTCAATTCAAAGTCTTTATTATCCAAAGGACAAGACACATGCAGACAAATGAATAAATAAGCAGGCCAGCATTGTGGGGTGGAGAGGGCAGGGGATGTAATACAAATAAGGGGTAATGTATAATTTTTAGCCAATCAGTACATGTCTGGCCTTCACAAACTGAATTTTTATAATGAAGCTAAGTTTGATTTATACTGTATTCTTATACTCAAATTAAGCAACCTCTTGTGTTATGAGGCTGCAGTATGGCATCATCAACTTTCCCACCTGCTAATCCACCCGGACTTGCAGATCACTTCCATTAAGCGATTGATCTCTGTCCACCCCTTGGATGACAGTGGTCTTAAGGCACGTTTACAGTCAAAGTGCACTAAGAGAACGATGCATGAGGCAGTACATGGAAGAGATGTGCTTTTCCTCCTTTGTTATGACAATGTAAAATGCATTGTTAAAGGTCAGTGTCCAAGTTTGTCATCCGCTTGGCAGCTTCTGTTAACATGAAATGGATCAAGGCTGTTCCTGCGGAGAAGGTCCTTAAAGGGCAACGATTTCTTTCACTCCAAAGGAGAAGGGCAATAACCGCAGAAGCCATATGGAAAGTTAAGCCACCTCTCATATGTACAAACTAGTGTACTCCCAGGTTTAAGTCATTTTAAAAGTTTGCATGCTTGATCAGAAGGATCATGAAATCAGGTCTAAAACCAACTGGACCATATTTTTATTTACGCTTGGGCTGTTGGGATTAAAGCCACTTTACATTTCCAGCCATATGAGGAAGGGGACTACTGCATAAATCAGAATCAGAGCACACAATCCTATGAGGTATAGATGACTGTTCCTTTGGGAGATTTGAATTCTGTTCTGCTTAATACACTCCCATCTCAAGCAAGAGACTTAGGCACTTTCCCTGTATTGCATGGCTTAGTTACATGACCATACGGAATGGCAAGTGCAGATCAGTAGGTGAATTATTAATAAAGGGGCAAGGTTACTTCTGATAAATTGCATTTTCATGGTGCAACATGGATGAAACCAGAGGGGCCAGAGGCAGTGGCAGCGCAGAGTGGGTGGGGGTGCGGGGCTGGTAGTGTTGGTGACTGCCATCTTTAGATGGTGCTGGTCCTCTGGTCACATACCCTTAGTTACACTGTTGGACAGAAACAGTGATTTTGGAAAATAAAAGGTACCCTTTATATTCCCTACATCTCATAAGAAAGCAAGGATTTTGCTGCATCTGTAAAAGAATCTTGATATGAAGCCATTTCTTTCCATAGACAGATTAGTGCCACATGCGCTAAAGAAGCCCAGAGGGCTGCACAGTGTTGTCATTGAGCACAATCTAGTTTTATTTCATTCAGAATGAGCTTAACAAAGCATCTGTTCACCTGGGTCAAAGCTCCGCTGCAGTCAGTCATACATAAAGAAAAATATTTCCTTCTTATACGGTGTGGCTAAATACTGTTGCATGCTGCAATGATATCATGGGTGTTAAGCGTTGTATCAGTCGCCTGATGGTGACCTCATTTGACTTAGTGTTACATCATTGTCATTCCACTGCAAGAATGGAACTACTCATCATTTTCATTAGTGCAAATGTGGCAAATCCATCAGGAGTAAGGTAATGACTTGACTCTACTGAATTACATAAGAGCATAAGAAATGGTAAGCTTCGTCAACAGCCCAGTAACCTGTCTCTGACAGTGGCAAATGCTTTAGATCATGGGTGACTGGTACCACCTCAGTAAGCGGGGGGGGGGGGGCATGTGCCCCCCCCTGCAACCAGTCTCACTGCCCGGGAGGGGAAGCCCATGGCAGATCATGCTGCCCAGAGGGAGTGCCCTCACAGCCGATCACTGCAGCACCTTCGGGGAGTGGCTGCAGCTGTCAGCCGGCACTTGCAGGAGGATTACTGGCGCTCCCACCTGCCCACCCCCAACCATTGCCTAAGCAACAAGAACGGCTGATCAGGGGGTGCACTGGTGCTGTCAGGGGGTGCACGTGCACTCCCATGCACTGCCTACATGTCGCCACTGCTTTAAAGGGAAAGAATGTGGACATGGTATAATACAGTGATCTATCCCCTGTCATAGCTTCACTGGCATTCACCTTCTTTGGTTTAGAAATGCCAGAGGATGCATCCCTGGCTGTTCTGACTTCTTATAACACATATAAAAGTGCCAATTTTCATTTTTCACACTTGGGTTTGATTAGATAAACATAGGCAGACGAGGTTTTTTGGGTAAATGTGATACGTCTTTTATTAGACCAAGAAAATACATGTAGTCAGAAAATTTTTCTTTGCAAGCTTTCAGACACTAACACCCTTCTTCAGGCATAGGGAGAGTCTGCTGGTGTTTGTGTGCTCTCCTGGGTGGAATAGTAGCCGATATAAAAAATACAGGTCTGTGAAAATGCAAGTACATGGCAGTGAGGATCAGAGGCCATGGGAGATGATGGACGTGAGACAGGTAGGTGTGGAGTGGAAAGAGGGGAAGGTTGACTTGGTGATAGAATGTAGGTAGTAAACTGTAGAAAGGTTACCTGTGATTATCAGCTGGCAAGCAGGTTATAATGTACCCTAAATCCAATGTCGATACTAAGTCTATGGTTTTTTGTATCCAGTAGGTTTATCAAGTGAAGTTTGTAGGCCCATCTATGAAAGGTATTTGGTAAATTCCCTTTGAGGATTAGAACTGAGAGACTGGAGAGAGAGTGGTTGTCTTTTGAGAAGTGTGCACCCACAGGTCATTGGGTATTTTTCCTTTGACAGATTTTCAGTGTGTGTTCATTCTGGTACACAGTTGTTGTTTGTTTTTTCCTACGTAATTTCCATCAAGGTATTTAGTGCACTGATGAGATGTGTTACATTTCTGGAGGTGCAGGTGCAAGATCCAGAAATGGGGATGGTTCAGTTGTGGAGTGTAGTTATTGTGGCAGTGGTGGAGATGTATTAGCAGGTTTTACATTTCTTGTCCCAGCATGTTTTGGATCCATTTGATGACCTTTGAGCGATAGGAAGTTCACCAGAAGCAATCTTCCCATGGCCCAAAGCATGTACTCTCCTTATACATGAAGAAGGGTGTTTGTGCCCAAAAGCTCGCAAAGAACAATTTTTCCAACTATTTAGTTGGTCTAATAAAAGATATCACATTTACCCAACAAACCTTGTCTGACTATGTCCTTAGACCAACACGGCTATAATCTACACCCCCAAAACAATAGATAAAAACAGCATTAAAGGGCTTATCTTACTAGCTTGGGCCTCTGAAAAACCATTCCCCACAAAGACTATCATATTGATTTATGCCATGTTTTCTTAGAAAAAAAATAGCACCACATTTCAGAAGCTTTTATTATACAAATTTTATCTTAATTGAATATTTCCATAATCATCATCTCGATACCCTTTCCACTAGCATTACCATCACTTAGTTCTTAAATAAAAACGTATGTATTCCGCCCCGCTCTTGTGATAGGAATAGCTAAACCATTTGCACTCTTGGCTTACTATAGCAATTTGCAACCCTACAAAATAAAACTTGTTGTTCCATATTTTCTCCTGAATTAGGGCAGTATGTTTGTTAAAAGATGAAATGTCTAGCTCCCATTACAGTTAAAAGGAATTAGGCACCTGCTTCCTCCCGTGGACATTTCATCATTTTACACTACATTGTTTTTTGTGCTTTTGAAAATCAACCTAAGAGCCATTCCGATATGAAACACCATTGATGCTCTCCCACTGGGATTATAAACAGGTCCTAGATGACTGCTAATAATCCCAGTGGCATTTGATGTTTTTAAAATTCCTGCTCTGCACACTTATCCAGAATGATTTTCAAAACTGTAGTGACATAGTGCTGCGCAGCCTCTTTTCTAATTTACTTTTCCCATGGCATTTTCCAGCTTGGAGTAATTAACCTTGCTGCAAGTTAAATTTTCCATTAAAAATAATGGCCACTGGGGGTGTATCTACATGTTCATTAATGCACAGCGCCTACTATGTATTAAATTTAGTACTTGCAAAAAGAAGTACTAAATCAATGTGCAGTAGGCTTCCCTACTATGTATTAATGTGATCACAGGCTTTATTCATGATGGTTAATGCGCAGTAGACTAACACTACTGCACATTAGCATAATAGCAGGGTTTTTGCCATGACAGTGCAATGCACAATCAATCAGTTTACTGCACATTAAGCCTCTTGTGTAGATGCACCTTGGAAGGGATAACTCATTAGCTCAGAAATTCTTTTGCATCATCGCAAGCTAAGATGTGTATAATGGCTATTACCAGCATAGATAGACACAAAACATTTGAATCAAGTAGTTGTTCATTTGATATGAACCTGAGTTCATGTCAAAAGTTGACGTTGGTATGTACCTGATAATTGGCAAAGCACTTGGACAGCCAAAACTCTATTTTCTTGATGTCTGTAAGGAAAACCTTTGTGAGCTGAGTATCGATTGCCGATGCTGAGATTCAATTGGTTTGGAGTGCTGCAAGTGGAAAGCCCCACCGTGAAGCAAGGCCTATACCACTTTGAGATGGAGAGGGTCAGTGATAAGTTAGGGAAGAGGCAACAGAGGCAAGCAAGACAAAACAGTACTTAGCATGCCAATACAAGCTCAACCAAGTTTGTACGCCCAACTTGCCAGTGGGTCTGCCTGCCATGCTTCGGACTCCTCAGCAACTCAAGAAGCTGTAATGGTACCTGGTAACCCACCAATCCCTGTGGTTTCTCAAGACCAATGGCTGCCAATGAATGAATAAGCAGTGACATATTACCTATGTTAAAGTAAAAGCCCAAATTCATTAAATGTCTTCAATAATTTCAGTGAAAACAACAGGCATATTGCCACAGTCTTCAGTGTATCTGGTTCACATTGACAATAGAGCATTACATACAGGCAGCTTGTAAAAGAAGAAAAAAGAGGGTATGATTATTCTTTGGTCAAAGCCCAGTACAAAGTTCCCATCCACATAAATATAAGAGACATATTTCAATGCATTATTTAATAGCTCGAGCATGTTCAACATTCAGTAATTCCACAATACAGAGGGAAGGAGATGATTTATCAAAATCCACTGGATAATCAATTTATAATAACAAAATAGATGTCTTTGTTTGCTTAGCTGCAGTGGTATTAAATCCCTTTAAAGCATGAAATAGTACGATCATGTAAAGTATAGTACAACGAGAAAGGTCTCCTTTAACAGTACCTGTAGTTCTATTCTTAGTCCCAAGTCAGGAAAGTCCATCAACTTTGATGGGAACAGAGAATGTGCTTAAAAACCTTGTGCATGCTTAAGTGCTTCGGAGCCTAAATGAATGAAATTGTCATTTCTATTCTATTTTCAGATATTTTCAACTTGGGTGTATTCTAGCAGGTGGGATTTTGAAAAAAACCAGCTATCTGTAGAGTAAAACTGTTCAAAATTTGGAGTTTCTATGTTATGGGAAATTGTGTGATTTCTAAATTGACTTTCTTCTCAAATAGGAGGAAAAAGTTGAATTCTGTATATAGGATTTGACTTTTTCCTCCTATTCGGACAGTCTCTCTCTCTCTCTCCCCAAAGCTGAGAGTGCTGATTAGGAGATTGTAACTCCCACCCTTGGAGGTCCAACAATCAAGGGCTCTGGTGGGCCCCCAAGGCTGGGAGCAGCAGCAGATTGGGGTTCCCAGACTTTAGGGTGCAGCTGGAGTCAAAGGCTCCACTGCACCCCTGTGGCTTGGGGCCTGGATCAGTGCACACCGTGTGTGCCCTTACGGCTGGAAGGTGCATCAGCTAATTTGGGCGCTCAGCTGTGGAAGCCTGCCACTTGCCAATGCGGGGCGGGGGCAGATCAGGATCCAGGACTCCCCCTGCACTGGCAGTATCACATGCTGGGATCTGATGCTTGATCCCACAACCGTGCCTCCTGCCATGTTTAATTGCATGTCTGTCAGGGGCGTTAGGTACTTAACTTGCTTAGGCACTTTTGTAAATCTCATTAGTTTCCTATCTGCATCCTTATACGCTTAATTACCTTAGTCAATGTGGCTTATAGGCAGTTGCCTGTTAATAGCTTCAAGTTAATCTCTCATTCTATAACCAAAAGAGACCATTGATTAAAAAATGCAGGTATTTGGTGAAAAGAAAAAAACCCCAAAAAACACTGATACAGTCAATACATTATGTGAACCTGACATGGCAGTGTTCGTGCTGTCAGAGTTCCTGAACAGATTACAACTGCAGTATATAGCCTCTATAAGATGCAAGTTATTGATTTAATCCTCAGTTAGAAATGAAGAAAATGGATAGAAAAGCATGGTCCTGTGGATTTGTGTGCCAGGCACCGATTTTACAGCATGAAAAATTCTGTCTGCTCTTTGCCTCAAAGGCAAGAACTTACTTGAATTGGCAGATTTACCGAATAGGCGGAGAGGGATTAAAACCCTGTATTTTGTGATAGGTGTAAATTTAAAAAAACGAATATGACAACTAGAAATGTAAGGGGCTTGTTGAGTGTTTTGCTAGATTCACACTTGTTTCTCTACATCGTGTCCGAAGATAACCATAAGTAACTCTCCTGCGCTTTGTTGTAAATCATTTTTACTTTGTACCTGAGAGTCTCAGAATCCCTTCCTTCACAGCAGAGCCAAAGGAACATGCGGATCCAGTGTCAGAAATGTTCATGAGAGTCCCCCAAAGCTGTTGTGTGTGACCCCCTTGAAGCCCCGCGTCTGCTATTTGTGAGCATCCATACAGTTGGGTATTTGCTTGGGGACTGTCTGTGCTGCATATGAATACCTGAATATGGGTTGGAACAAAGGCATTCATGCAGAAACAAGAGTATCCATTATTCTCTATTTGTCGTTTGCTGGTCTCTGTTCTCCTGTTAGAGTATTTTGGTTATCTATTCAAGGAACAGGGGAAGGGAAAAATCCAGCGCGATTTAGATCACCATTCATATGCCACGCGTAACGAATAGCAAACAGTCTGGGAACCTGGAATTAAGCTGGAATAAATTAATAATAGCAATTAGAAATTAATTGTCCAAAACTTTTACTTAAATAGTTGCATATAATAGACATACTGGCAGAAATCATGTTTCAGTTGCAAATGATTGGCAACTTTTAAAAAGGGATTAATTTATTGTTAACACGAAATCCAACAAGTTCTGACAAATATCTATTATTTAAGTTTCCCATTACTCCCTGAAAAACATACACTGTAGATTCTGTGTGTATTTTTAGAAAGATTGGAAAACTGAAGTAAAGTAACCTACCCAAGTTTACTTGGCAACTCAGTGGCTGAACTACTAAGGCCCCTGCCACATATTACATATATTATGCAATTAACTGGTTAATTGTGCAATAAATTTAGAACAGCCACACGTGCAAGGTTATCATCACACAATAAAAATGACTATCCAGCTATAAAAGAGCCATCCAACTACAAAGTTAGTGCTTGAAAATGTGCAGCTCTGTAGCTGGTTTCTGTCCAGCCTTCATTTGAATGTGTAGCAAGGCCCTCATCAAACTCAGGAGTCTTCATTCTCAATTCCTAGCTCTGCTGGTTAGATATCTCCCTCAGATATATATTGTACAGCCTGGATGAGAAAACTGAACTTTGTGTACTTTGGTCAGATGTGCCTACAAATCCTCCTTGCCCTATTAGATTACAGAAAACTTAATTCAAAGATGCGTCTTTTAAAAAGTTGGAGTTTGCATATAAATATTTGATATACATACAGTATTTATAAATATCTGACTTAATGTTCATGCCCAGGTCTTTTGCATCTTTTCCAAAGATACAGTGCAGAATATATACCCCATAGAGAGTGGGGCTGTGCCAACTAGAGCATCTTTTATTCTCTGACTTTTAGGACTGAATATAGAAAGCACTAGGTAAACTGAAGAGAAGGACTAGTGTGGAAAGAGAACAGAAGTCAGCCATTCAATTTATGAGCAGGAAAATAGTGATAATAAGCTAGTACCTCAATAATTTGCTCTTGGTTGATGTTCACATCAAAGTGGTACTTAACACTCTGCTAGGTAATAAAATTAGAAACCAGGAATGTTAAATATTCATATCTCTGCCTTCTGGCAAAAGGACACATTTTTTAAAGCTATTCCTCAGACGTTAGGACAGTGTGCTAAGTTATAGTTGCAATAAAGATGTCCCAAATACAATCTTCCATGAAAGACCAGAATCATTTATAAAACACCCTGGTTTAATCTAATCTATGCACTTCATATGGATGTTACTTATTTGCACAGTGATTATCAATTCATGTAAGAAACATCTGGAAATTTTGGCTTTCAACAGTTGTGTGTTGTTTTTTTTCCTCCCCTTCCTCTTCCTCAATTTACTGAACTATTGTGAAATCAATAAATTCAAAAGGGCCTTTAGACGATAAAAGCTGAAACAGTAAAATCTAAATGAAATCAAACATTTCAATAATGTCAGAACAAAACATTTGGATGGATGTATATTTGTCTGGGCTGGTGAAGGCATAAATGGTCCTGCCTTGAACAAGTCATTGGACTAGATGATCTCCTGAGGTCCTCCCCAGTGCTGCTTGGGGCGGGGAGGGTTGTACTTGTATGACTCCATGAATTTCCCAGCTAAAAATGAGTGAGCTTGGTATGTTTGGGAAATGGTTTATGCTATACAATGTGCTTGCCTGAACTCAAGGACACATGCAATCCCTTCCACTCGAATGACCTACATCCCTGTGTAAAATTCTGATGGTGTTGATACATCACCATGAAACATTTCACGTCTCTCAAATCAGCATTTTCTGATGGCAGATATTCATTTGGAAAACTTTTGCCCAGTTCCTAATAAATACATCAGGGTGATTGCTGAATAAGAGACAGGTGACAAACTATGTTCAATTCACTGAATTGCTAAGGCCCTGGAAGTGGTTTTTGTGACATACATACCAATTCACTGGGGACTGAATTTAGCCCAGGCTCTAACATAAGTCACCAGTTCTGTTGTTTTCCTGAAAAGCTATTCATGGCAAGACAACCGTAATAAAACGTGTGGGTAAAGTATGTTTCAATCAGCCAAACCCTACTTGAATTGGCCATATTAAAAACAAAACAAAACAAAACAATCAGCTGGTCCCAAACACAATATCAAGCCTGAAATATATTAGCCAGGAAAGATTTAACCGGGTGAAAAGAAACTATGGTTTGCTGTAGGCAGAATAGCACAGTTTTCGTGATGTACGAGCAGTGTCCCTAGTGAGTAGTGTAGCCTCGCATGGTATAAAAGATAGCTCAACAGGAGTAAGGAAATACGGTGGGACTTTGGAGCTAATCTTCTCTGCCTCTTCAGCAACAGATTTGCTCTGTAAACTTGGTACAAGTGCCTTGATCTACCCTGCCTTGCAGTTCCTTCCAGCCAGAGGATAATCATTCTGTCTCCCGGGAATGATATAACAATGGCGCGGTTCTCAGATATTATGGCGGTGATAAAAGTACCGTGGTAGATAAATGAAGCAATCTCCGCTGCCTTATAATTTTCCACCTGCTGCTAGACCTAGTGCCTCTGCATCAAGCTGAGACAAATGGACAAGCATGCAGGGCAGCTGAGCCTGTTCTGTGGGCAGAGCGCTGCAATGGAAGGAGGCATGTTCTGTTATAGTCGATATGAAACCCAATGCAATCATTGCATGTCAAGAAGGAAAGAAAAAAGTAACTCCAGATTTGATTTTAATGAAAAGCACGAGAAAATTAAAAGCCGAGGTCCCTGTGCTTACTACAAGAATTGGTGGGTGAAATCCCGAAGCCTGTGTTACTGCAGGATGTTATTGCAAGGTTGTTATATTCTGATACCTTCCGTGATGCCAAAAATGACATTATCCTTTAAAAAAAAAAGGGGGGAAAGTTGGTTCCTGATGGACTTAGAATCAAAGAGAAGTTGGGCTGGAAGAAACCTCCATAGATCAACCCCCTGCCAGAAGCAGGATCATCCTTATCCAGACCATTCCAGACCTGCAGCTATTCACACAGGTGCCTACCTTTAACACAGGGAGGGTCCCATGAAATCCTTATGCACTTCAAACTAAGACATACATAATTTTTTTTTGCATGAGTCAGGAACCCAGAACAGCCCCTTTCCTTTCCATTTTTCAGTTCATTCCTGGAGCAAGTGCTTCTTCCCTTTTCAACTCCAAGAGTGGTGTGTTTTTTTTTTCCCCAGAGTGCTTGGTTTGCTCTCACCCTACTTTCCTTTTAGTCAAAGAGATATTATTCTTGTGGGCGTTCAGTTAGGCCAAAAAACCTTCATTAAAAAAAATGCCATTTTCGTTCTATAGACTGAGCGACGTGGACAGGTCGCAAGATGTCTGCATCACCACATACAAATTCCATAAACACGGAAGGGGATGCAATTATATTACACACTCATAAAAGTCCTCCCTTTGGGTGAACCTCTACTGCATCTTAGCAGGACAGCAAGGTGGTTGCTGCAAGGTTGAACTGAATGATAAATGCAAACAAAGCGGAGTTTTGTTGTTTTTTTTTTTAAATGGGGCTACTGAAAAATAGAATCAGTAAAGGATTTGTAAAGGGGGAGCTCTTCATTTGCATTGCATTTTAAATTTTAAAAAATTGGCCACGGTTAAGAAAAAGGTAACTGTGCCATAGTGACAGTGCAGCTGTTGTTTTTCAAGCAGCTCCCCTTGCACTTCCCCTGCCAGCCCCTTTCAGGGATGATTTTGGATTTGCGACATTTTTAATGAAATTAAAACTTAACATTTTGTCCTTTCGTTAGCGATGACTGCCAGTTGTGACAAGCTGTCAGATAGTTTCATGATGTGGAATAAACACACAGTGTGTGTAGATGGCTGACACTACCAGCTTCATTTACACTAGTAACTTGCGTCAAAGTTGAACCAAGCTCTCTAGAGGTGAAACACTGTACTTTAATTCATGCCCTACCAATTAGCATTTAATTAGTGTTTAATGCCCTACCCATCAGACTTTAAAATCCCCATTTATTTTTCTTGTAAATAATAGAAACTTTTTGTCTTACCCCTTCTGGCTTAGGAAGGAGAAAAGAACCTTTTAAATGCTCATAGGTCACGAGTGCCCTGAACCCTTGACTTGTTCATTGTTTTGTAGAACAAAACATCTCTCTGCCCTTAATCTGTGCATGCACAGTCCTCTTCCTCTCTTTCAGCCTCTGGGGGAGACAATAGGACAGGACAGAAGCTTTAATTCTTCCCTAACGGATGTGCATGCTCGTTGAACCATAATCAAAACTGTCAAGTTGGAAAGTGGGTGGAATCTGGGTCTAATTCAACATCAAATCTGATAGATGGTGGTCAACTGACCCCCTATTTTTGCAAAGGAAAATGTGACAAACCGCTGCCAAATGTTCATACAAATCCCTCAATCTTCCAAGAGCATTTTAACCCAGGATCTTAGGCTGAACTTCTGCAGCAGTGAGATAGCATCAGTCTGTAGTTCTTAGGGCAGTGACTGGAGGAAGATGGCGTTACCCACTTTCCTTGGGCTGGGAATGGAAGCCAAGCCAGAGCCCGGCAATCGCCCAAGAGAATGCCCCTTCCTCACATAGCAGTTTAGTTCGGTCTCACGCTTCAGTCACATGGGTTGGTAAAATAGTTCAGAAAGGGTGCTTAAGATAGATTTAATAATGCAGCTTCAAAGAATTTCAAGGGAAAACCATGCCCATACAACCACCCACAGCTGCAATCTTGAGAGACCCCCATGCTCTTCCTCTACCATTTAGCCACATGGGGGAATCTTGGGGCTTATCAACGTGTTGCCCTATGGTGACATTTTTACTATGCCGTGCTTTACTACTTCCTTTTGGAAGTACTATAGCACGGTGTAGAAACTGCTCATACTGCGCTGTACACGCGGTACGTGGTTATTTTTAGCAGCTACTTTGCCATAGTGGTGCACTATAACGGTAGAGCGTGCCACTATGATTAAGTAGCTGCTGGCCATGTGTAGACACCCATGGATGCTACATGACCATAGTGCTTCGCTATGATGAAGTAGCATCATGTGTACACGCACCCTTATAGCTGGTAAAACAGAGAAGCTCATGTTGTCCATGAGGGTCCTTTACCCTGTGTGGATCAAAGCATTTACCTGTACAGAGAAACTTGTAAGGACATAAATATTGTTTGTGGGGTAAAGCTTAACAAGGATGGTCGAGCATTTCTTTCAGTGTTTGGGTATCTCGTTTTCCTGTTTCACTAATTGCCTGTTGAAATTGTTCTTGTGAGAGAGGCACGGAGAGTGAGAGCAGTCACCACTGATGGTTTTATTAATGTGCTAAAATGAAGTGTTTTCTCACAAATAGCTAAACAGTTTTCCCTTCCCCAAGCCCCATTATAGAGTAATGGAGTTTCAAGTGTACAAAGAAGGGGGTTTTCTCTTTTAATTTTCTTTCAATTTTTCTTGTTGTGACAGGCAATTAAATGCCTGGTGCTCGCTGAACATGACATATCACCGAGTAATGTCAGTGCACATAATGGAGGCGCTGCGCTATGTGACGTGTGATAGCTTGCGATAGGTCACGAGGGAGGCAATTTAGTTTGAAATTAATGTGCGTCTAATCTGATCGGCAACAGACAGTGTCAGGTGATTCAGTCCCTCACATGCCAGGGTGATGGATTTTTTCGGTGACTAATTTACAGAACATTAAATGGAGGCGGGCAAACTTTGTGTCTTGATGAAATGGTCCTAGAGTTGGGCTCTCTACTGTGAACTCTTTTCCTTGAAGAGTGATAAAATGACATAGAAACAAAAGCCATGATTGTATTCCGTATAGCTGAAGCTCAGTCATTGGCTGGACTCTGCACTAATCAAAGGTCTGGCCTTAGGAATGGGGGTTTTTCAAATATTTTCATGATTTTAAATGCCTCCTTTCTGTTATAATACCACCCACTCTGCTTTCTGACACTGCTTTCCTGTCCTGGATTCATTAAAAGTCAAATGTATATGGAAAAGCCCAAGAGAACAGTTTACTTAATAACGTAATATGCAATTTTCCTATCTTCTTCTAGACCACATAATCCAGACATAAAGAATAAATTTAGTGTCCCTTCTTTGGCTTTATTTCTTTTTAAGTTTATTTAATGGGATGTAAGAGGAAAATGAATACACAGTGGAATAGGGATGACTATACCCTACTCTTTTATTTCTACTGAGTGTTATCTGTATACCTATTTATTGAACTTTGATTAAGGAGAAAAATCCTACAGTCTGCAAGTAATTACATTGTTGTCCGTTAATTCTGACTCTTCAGTGCTTCCATATTGGAATTTCTTGCATGGGATGTTTGGCGATATAATTATTTTTAGTGTTTTTCTCAGTGACCTTTGAGATTTGCTATTTAAATATTACCCCAAGTGTCTCTAAAGACACTTCACATCTTAGATCAGTGGTTCCCAACCTGCTGCTGGGAGCAGGGTGCAGTGGCAGTGGTGGCCCGGGGCCTGTGGAGCTCCCGGCACAAGGTGTGGCTCATCTTTTGTGTGTGGTGCCACTGGCATTGCCCCCATGACCTTCATTTGGGTCACAGTCCAGGGTTGGGAACCACTGTCTTAGATGGTCTTTACAGTTTATACTTTTTAGGTCACAATACAAGTTTTGTAACAACTTAAACTTTACAAATCACCAGATAAATTCATAGTTTCATAGTTTGTAGGGTCGGAAGGGACCTGAGCAGATCATCTAGTCCGACCCCCTGCCATGGCAGGAAAGAGTACTGGGGTCAAATGACCCCAGCAAGATGTGCACCTAACCTCCTCTTAAAGCCCCCCAGGGTAGGAGGCAGCACCACTTCCTTTGGAAGTTGGTTCCAGACCCTAGCCGCCCTGACCGTGAAGTCGCGCCTCCTGATATCTAACCTAAACTTCCCCTCTGCCAGCTTGTGCCCGTTATTCCTGGTCACTCCTGGCAGTGCTTGGGGAAACAGTGACTTCCCCAATGCCTGCTGGTCCCCCCTGACTAGTTTGTTACAGGCCACAAGATCCCCCCTCAGCCTTCTCTTGTGGAGGCTGAACAGGTTCAGGTCCCGCAGCCTCTCCTCATAGCCTCTTCCGCTGCTTCCATAATGTTTTAAAAAGCTAAAACTCAACTTTGCATCCAGCCTGGAAGCCAGGAATTGAAACTCATTGAAAACTATTTCTAAACTAAAATGAGTTAAACTGCTTATATTGCCAATAGCATAAAAAAGACAATAGAATCGGCATAAATTATGATTGTAGACTTAGAAATTAAAATGTTAAACACTTGCAGAAATCTAAACTATTCAGAATGCATGTGAAAGAATTTGCTTTTCAAATACATATATATATTTTTACCTGGGTATTTCTGATGCATCCTATGAGTCTAGCATAACAGATGCCCTTCCCACTTCTGTGAGAATACCCATGGAATAAGGTATGATTCACTGAGCCACAGTCATGCTGAATACCTGAAATCTGTATTCATGTTGAATATTATCTCACGCCACGTGTGGCTTGATTTAAGGCAGTGGAACCTTTTCTTGAAGCCAGACACTACTCAAACATAAGGCTGATGTGCCCATTCTCCAAAATATCTTTTTAAAGGAAATTTCCATCTCTAAAGAGGAATTGTGTTTACAAAATGCAAGCAGTTGAATGTGGGACATAATGGGAAGGAAACCGAGTTGGATATTGGGATGAAGGAAAATTTGTAGAAGCAAAAATACATCCTTAGTGACTGAGGAAGGAGGATCACTACCTATCCAGGGACCATTCCTCTGTCTATATCTGTACATTGCCATGCATGACTATGGTACTATAAAAAATACATTACTTTAATTAAAAACTGCTCTTCTGTGTGTGACTGGCTATGTCAGACAGAAAAGAGAGACCACCCTGCATTGTGTTCAGCAGTGGGGATTATTAATGGCCGATCATTTTCAATACATAGTGAGGTCACTAGGTGACAAATGGTTGTCAGGTGTAGGAGGCAGTGAAGTGGCAGAAATTAATTTGCAATGATTTAGTGGAGTGAATACAGAGAAAGAAATGATTCCCAGATTGTCTAAGGTTTTTCAAACAACTCAGGTTATTTGGGGTTTGCAAAAGTCACTCCAGCTATGCAAACCTTTTTTATCCGCTTTCTTTCCTAATACCTCCTTCCCAGGTAAGTGGGTGCAACCTACCTATATGCAAATCATTTATTATACATTGGGTGTGTCTACACGAGACGCTACGTCACCATAGCAATGAGCTACAGCGACGTACAGTCAGAGGGCACTCACCATGATGCTGCCACTACTGCGCAGTAGCAACGAGCTACTGTGCAATAACTCGTTGCTACTGCTCGGAAGAGTCAAAAATGACTTTTGTGCCACCAGGACAGTACCGGTGGGTACTGCACAGGCATTTAGTTAAAGCAAGTACTAAATGACTGCATAGTACCAACTGTACAGTCAGGGGCCAGTATAGATGTGCCTTTTGAGAGCCATATAACATTTAGCCAGAAGCAAATGGAGGCAGGAAGCTATGGGGCTTGTGTGCGTACCCCATTTCAGCCTGTATCTGCTGGCCTATTTTTCTACCTCCTTGTGATCTCGAAGATATAGTTGGGAGACAAAGTTTCATTCTAGGGCATAAGTTTATGTATACAACTATTTAATGCCAGCTGAAGTACTTCCTAGACCTGCAGCTCCTTTCCACAGTCATGTTTGCCCTGAGCTTTTCACAGCAGAGGCTGCTCCTCATGCTCCTGGCAGGTGCCCTCCATCTGATGCTTACAGAGAGCCTCTCTGAAGGTCACCGCTTGCCCCTGGGCATCTTCTCATTCCAAAAATCATCTCTGGTTTATCATCAGGGAAGAACTGCCTGTTTCCTGGATCCTGTGCTGCTAATCTTGCCACCCGCTTCAGGGATACCATGCAGATGATTGTGATGCAAGGTATGGGGAAAAGGACATTTGTGTCCCTGATGCATGTCAGAATCTGGCCCCCAGTTCATTGGAAGTGCTACCCCCAGGCTTTCCCTCACTATCGCTGGATCCGCTCTCTGCCCCGATTTGTGTTAAATCTGCTGCTGAAATTTTAGTCTGTAGCCGGACCAAGTCTTTTTTCACATTCCCCCCGAGTGAAATGTGAAATCCCATAGTTTTTAAATCAGGACCTAGGAAGACGAGAGAAATAGGGGACAAGAAAACATGTGAACTAATGCATTTTAACTACCTTTTTTTTAAAGCACCATAGTCAACAGTGTTTAATACTTCTAAAATATAATAGCTAATTGTAGGGGATGACAGCTAACACATATTTTTTTTAAGGTATTAAGCCTCGCCTCCGTTTCTTGTCTAGTGTTACGGTAGGTAACATATATTGACTGGCATTTTAAATATGGCTTGTTTTGCTAGCCTGGCCATGTAGAGAAAGCCTCAGAGAGTCAGGACATCAGTGTTTGGAATAGGCTGGATATTTGGCAGAACAGAAACAGGATTATGCGGAAAAGGTTTGTTCCTAGGAACAAACTTAGTGACAAAGTTTGTGACAATGATTATAAAGGGGCAGTTGTTGTTTTGCTACTTGCTTTTGTAAGTCATTTGATCATACCTCAGTCCGTGGGCATAGACTGACATTTGCACACTAGATTGTCTTGTCTGACAAAACCCTCGTGTAACTAGTAAGCCGTAAGTCTACAGGCACAACAGCTTCATCAGACTCAGTGCTTACTCCAGCTTCAGGCCTGTGGAGCTGCTGTCAAAATAGTGACCGACAGTTGTCAACCCACTGGAGGTGTTAATACAAAGATTTCAAGCTGCAGCACGAGGCACAGCCATCCCTGATGCCGTGTACAGCTACTCCAGGAAGCCGTTCAAAAGGCCATACAGTGCCAGAATTAGTCTGTTGGGCTAACACTTGTATTTCTTGCCACACTGCAGAGTAGAAACTGTAATCTTTGCTGTGCTCTGACAACTGTAATAAATCTTTCTGATCAGCAGGTGCAAGTGCTAAATTATGTAAATTGCATTTGGAAGAGAAAGGGAGGGAAGCCAGTATTAAAAACTGATGAAAAGGCCACAGTTCTGTGCATCAGGTTATTGAGTTTACCGAGTGTGAAAATTAAAACTCTCCAGGGATAGCAGGCAAGGTTGGAAGAGATTATCTAAGAAAAGCTGCTATTTTTAAATGAAGCAAAATTCAGAGAGTGCGCCCCGACGGCTGTTGTTTTAGCTGCATTTCAGTAGCAGAGGTAGCCATGGCATTGATCCTTCTTTGATGGGCTTCCCCGACGAATTGGACTTGAAATGACTTTACAACGTCAAACCGCAAGTATATGAGAGCACGGCGTGGCTTCTTTGCTGCTTTGTGAAGCTACAGACAATTATTAAACTTTTATTATCTCTCCCAGCTTGCAGCTGAACTGCACGAGGTATGCTGTTGCCAGATCGTGTGCATAAGTATAGCATCAGGCATCCTATCAGTCATTTCACTTTGATAATTTACCTGCTCTCCTCTATCCACAGCTCTCGGCGCCCGCGCTGCTCTGAGTTGACTACTGCATTTTGTCTCTCCCTAAGGTAATTCATGCGGAGCTCACTGGTCTTCATCATTCAGTTATTTTTTGGTCCGTATTTGTCCACGTGATGATGTTCTCTGTCTGGAAAGATGTTTTCTCCCTTGTCATTCTTTAGATCATTTCAGTGCTGTATTTTACTCTACTTTTTAATGTCCCATCTGTTGTTTGCTTCTTGTGTCTGTAGCAACATCAAACTGTCATCCTCCCAGCTATACTTCTGTGCTGTTGGCTAGCTTCAGCTCCATGTTACTGGCAGTGAACAAAAGTCATGCATTTACAAAATGTAGCCAGGTCCTTTGCCGGGATAAATTGCTATGGCTTGCTGTTATACTAGCCATACAGCATTCACAAGCCAGTGTGATATCGCTACATAAGATAAACTTCAGCTTTTCAAATCCATTTTGTGCGAGCCTGCTGCTTCTCTTCATTGTTATCATTTGATGACGATCTCTACTAAGTAGGCATTTCCTTTTGCCGCTTGTTCAAGTTTTATGTATTCCAGGTCCTATTTAATAATACACCTTTCTAAGGTAACTTATTCTCTGCGTGAGTGTTGGCTATGACCTTCATTTTGGTCAGTTCAGTTCATTACAGGCTCTCTCTCCCTTGTTCCCGCACTTCTGCTCTCTGGGGAATAGCCTCATTGAGGCACACAAGGAGTTTCGCTACCAGTGAAAATCCCTAAGGATCACAATTAAAATGTACTGTATTTAGTTTGTGAAAAGAGCAATGTATATTATAGTTAATAATTCAGTGCTCGTTAAAGTGTTGAGTTATTTTTCTCTGTGTTAAATTCATCAGCCACTTACACAAGTATAAGAACGGTTGTATCAAAAGAATTAAACATAAAGAGCCAGATTTGGGCCTCCGTCTTCCTGAAGCTGTCCTGTTTGCCTCATTATCTCTCTGCTAGTGGTGGTGGTTCAAAATGTGTGGTTACAGTTTTCCAGCCAAACCCAAATCAGCATAAAGAAAAGTAACGGTGTTGTTATACAGAGTTAATGAGTCTGTGTTAAGTACCTCATTGCTGCTTATCTTAATTACGTTAAACCATTTAATCATATGCCATGGTCACTTATTGCTGTTTTAGCCATGACTTTCATGTGTAAAATGTTCTAGAGCAAATAGGGATTCCCCTAGTCTATCATGACTTAGCTCTGAAGCCAGATACCATAGCTACTAAAACGGGTTTCTAGCATGCATGTAGCATACACAAAATGGCAGTATTTAGTGCTATAATGACTTCTGACATCTGATTCCTGATGGGTATTTTTACCCAAAAGCTTGCAAAGAAGAATTTTTCCAACTATCTGAGTTGGTCTAATAAAAGATACCGGATTTACCCAAAGCAGCTTGTCTGCCCATGTCCTTAGACCATCTTGGCTACAACCGACACCTGTTTCCTGACGATATAATCTGTTTAACTCATAGCTTTGCCCATCACTGCCTACGTGACCCTCTCAAGCTCAATGATAAATCTTTCTGCTGTCACATCTGCCTCTCTGCCTGTCTATCCATCCATCAGATTGTTCCCCTGATTTATATCTCAACATGACAGACAGTTGCAAGGAACTGTAATAGAGGTGTTTGCTTGGAGAGACCGAGGATGCTAGGAGTAGTAGCTTTACCCTGGCCTCATGTTTCCCTAGCCTGCAGAGTCAAATTCATGCCAATCCCTTACACCTGAGCTCCTGGGGTTGGAAGCATATTCTCAAACTGGTGCTCCTCCCATGTCTTTGCTGATTTGATTTGATCTCCCTTCCCACACATGGAAACCTAGGGAAGAAGGTAGACCCTATGGATGCTTCCTGGGACAAACAGCAGCAAATTATATGGTGCTGGGTTTAGCTTTACCGCCATACTCAGGAACAAATCCCTGAAGCCAGCCCCTCTATTTTGAGAAAACGAACCCTTAATGTTGTTGCTGACACAATGTCCATTTGGCTGAAAGCCTTTGCATGGGCGATGCTTCCAATTCCAACAGCATTTTCAGCAGTGTTTCTTTGTCATCTTTGTTATAATTACACTATAATTTCAAATGACTGGAAAATTAGCAAACTGCCATATAATTAAAGGGAAGAGCCTAACTTGATCACAACATGCAGGGTTTTGCCACGCGTTGTGTTTAACTTAACTAAGTTGAAATAAAAATTTTGGAATTAGAAACAGAATTGAATTAAACAAGTTCAGCCTTTAAATTAATTTAATGGTGACAGATAAACCTTAATGAAAATGAGATGTGTGTCTCATGAGCCTAGCGCAGTGAATACAATTTTAGATTCTAAAATAGATAATAAGGGATCCTTCAAATTTTGTCCTCATTTGCATCTCTATAACCTCACTGACTTCCTCATATAAATTTTGCTGCTGTAACTTTATTCAGCCTAGCTTCATTTCATTTTAACTCTGTAAACTCTTCTGTTTTTTTACACGGTGTTTTCTTTTGTATCCCTCATCAGTATTTTTCCTTAAAGGGCTACAAGGGTGACTGTGACCCCGCAGCAATGTAAGAACAAATACTGATGCCTGCACAGGCATTCTTCTCCTCTTCTTGGAGATTGGATTTACTTGGCTTGACTCCCGAGGTGTTGAGTGCCCTCCGCTTAATCATCCTTATTAA
Source organism: Crocodylus porosus (assembly GCF_001723895.1). NCBI lineage: Eukaryota > Metazoa > Chordata > Crocodylia > Crocodylidae > Crocodylus > Crocodylus porosus. The sequence goes on along the minus strand of NW_017728924.1, from coordinate 7,821,973 downwards.
CTCCTATGGGAATTAGAAGCACTCAGCCTTTTGGAGGAAAGGTCAGGAAGACATCCCCAAAGGATTGACAGACATCCAAAAAAGGCCCCTTATACCACAAAGATGGCAGCGGTCACATTGATTTCCCCTGTTTTAAGATTAATCTAAGAACCACAGTTTACACGTCTTTGTGTTTTCTAATTGGAAAGGGGAGGGAAACTGTAAATCACATGCACAACAACACTGAGGTGGCTAAATGTTGTTTTAATATTTTAAAACAAATAAAATAAATCTTCCAAATCATCTGCTCCCCCTCTGATCACTGCAAAACTAAGAGTTGGGGTACTGTCAACTGTTGTGGGCTTGAGGAAGAAACCATGTAGATCAGTTCAGTTATTTCCGCAGGAGATATGAGCTCTTAAACTAAAACAGATGGGCCATTAGCCACTTGACTATGAAAACTAAGGTAGCTGGAATAAGATCTTCAGGGCTAGATCCTCAGATGATGTGAACTGGTGTAGCCATGGAAAGAAATGGTGTTGAGGATGTGGCCACCAGCATTCACTGCAATGTTAATACAGCTTTAGCAAGGAAGCCTCGCAGCTCAAGTAAGGAGAGTACTCTGGATACACTTAAACATTTTGGTCAAGGCAGATCTCAAGTGCAATACACATGGTATACTGCATTCAGACTGAAGCCTTCAACACTTTAAAATGCTGTAGATCTCATCACAAACCTGTGGGCAAATAATGGAAGATTTTAATCATAGGCTCATACGGAAGTAGGGCTGGAAGAGACCTTAGAGGCAATGTAGTCTAGCTTCCTGCTCAAGACAGGGTCTTCCTGGACTAAGCCATCCCACTCAAGTGTCTGTCTAGCTTGCTTCTGAAAATTTCCAGGGATGGAGATCTCATGGCTTCCCTCGGTAACCTGTTCCAATGTTGAACCACCCTCATAGGCTAAGTGTAGATACCGGGGTGGAAAGGTTTAGGGGGAGGTTAGATTGATTTCTGAACACTGAGACTGAGTTTAAGTGTAAGACCCTCACCGGGGCAAACAGAGTTGCGTTGGGTGGCCATTTTGAACTCAATCTAAACTCATGATTGTACAAAACTTCTGCACACACAGACCAATCTAAAACTTACAGAACCTGGTGTAAGATAGACCAGGATCGATGTAGTATCAGACGTACAGTTATCTGTGCAGCCATGGAGCTGGAAAAGCCCAGCCACTCACCCCAGCCCCAGGGCTGCACTTTTCACACTCTCCCCACCCAGCACGGGGTTATTATTAGGCCCCCAACCCCCCGCCTCACTTCCGCCGTGGACCAACTAGCCCCCTCCAACCCTGCACGCTATTCTGGGTGCAACTGGTTTTATCAGTGTTTACTAAGCAAGTAAGTCCCAGTGGGGAAACGGGAAGGAGGGATGGAGGTATAGGTTTGCCAGGAAGTCATGGGGGTAAAAATAACCCCTGCTTCCCTGCAGACCACCTGATCCCACCAAACCCTCCTGAACCCCCTGCAACCCCCTCCCCCCCATCCTCTGTGGATGCTGCCTGCATCTCCAATCCCAATGATTGCCCCCACGGACACCACCTGCCCCATATCTCCCCAGTTCCCCCCTAGCCCCTCCATCCCAATTTACTTTCGATCAGGTGGCCATTTATAAACACAATCTAACCTCCCCCTAACTGCCCCGAGTACCTGCACTTAGCCATAATCACCAGCCTACATGTCTTTTATTACAGTTTGAAGCCGTTGCTCCAAGTCTTGTCCCTAAAGCCACACAGTCCTAAAGCAAGCCAATACTTCTGAAATTACCTCAGTAAATTCATACAGATTTGTATCTTTAAGGAAGTATCTGCTATAAACTAAACTAATTCTTACTTGATCAAGTTCTTACTTGGGCAATTCTATCTTCCATCTTTGATCAGGATACCATTTAGGTCAGGATACAGACATTATTTATGATAATGTAATATGAGGTAGGGGAAGGGAGGCACACAAGCAGTAAACCCACAGGGAAAATGAAATTACAATGTACAGATCTAGGCAATAGGCCAGAAGGACTCAGAGAAAGATCTGCTTGGCTTGTCTGCAGAGATCTGCAAACAAGGGAGAGGTCTGCCTTTAAGGATTCTGATTTTGATTTTATTGTTTAATGATAAAAAACACTTTCGAATATTTTTATTTAGGTCTAAAGTGAAGATATCAACATCATTAATGCCATACTTATTTCTGGAATACATGGCAGCTCTGATGGAAATAAGCAGGCAGTTCAGATTTGAGGATGTGACTCATGCTTATTTTTAAGAAACGTACAAAATCTGAGTGCATCTGAGTTCAAAAAGGCATATTTTTTTACATGAATTCACAACCACATCTTTCCTGCCAGCATTAGCTCATTTGTTTCCAATGAATAGAATCAAAGGAATGAATAGAAGAAGTAGCTGATAATAGTCTGGAACTATATCCTTACGAGGCTTTTGTGATTTCTAATAAACTTGAAGCTCTTATGAATTGTTCAAGGCAAAGAATATCTTCACAAGAAAATTACATCTAAAAGCTCTCCAGGTAATTTTATTTTTCAAACTTTAGTGTGAGGATAAGTGACCTAAAGGACTGTGTTACTCACCAATTTTCTATTACTGCATAGTGCAAGATCTTACAGATAAAATGTATCCTGTGAGTGAAATGCACAAATACCTGGTTCATTAACAGACGCAGTATCACGAAAGCGAGGAAATGGCCTTCTAAAACTGCTCTTCACTGTACACAAAGCATTTTTATTTATATCAATTCAATTTGAAATTCAAGTAACATGAATGTGAGAAAATATATACTCAAGCTGCATTTGCTTTCATTATCAGCACAATTTATAGGGCACAATTTTCCTGAACTGCAGCTTTTGCTTAGTCTCCATTCTCCCCCTTTTCTCAGTAAAATAATCATGCACATTACTCAAAAGCAGCAGCAGGAAATTAGCACCCGAAGTCCTCAGCAGCTTAGGAATGGTGTTTAAATTGGATGCCTTGCTTACTAATTTCTTCCCATCCACTTTAAATAGTTCGTATTTTGTGTATGAAACATAGTAATAGTTACACCTTCTCACTTTACAGTGCTTAAATGCAACGGGTTCCTTGAATTCACATATCTTTCCCAGATCCTATGTACAGTATGAAAACACTGCTAGTAAAGACGCATGTATTATTGATATCAACAATATGATGCATTCCCTTGGGCTGTGAAAAGTGTCAGGCTAGGGCCTCTGAGTCCTCATCAGTTGTCCAAAATTCACAAGCCTTGCAGCAGCCTCACAGCCATGTGGTTAGAGCTTGGGATCTCCCTCCAGTGGACAAATCAAGTGTCAAGGAACATCCTCTTTCTAGAAGAAAATGACTGTGCCTTATTGTGAAATATTCACAGCAAGTGACCGTAAGCCTGCACAGTTTCAAATTCTGCCTCACTTATGGACCCAGAACTAACTTTGCTGGGATCCAGCAGAAGTTGGGGCAGAATTACAATAGAGCCAATGCTCTTTTGGGGCTGATTCTGTACTTCGTCATACTTAAAATTTCCTGCCAAGGTCTATAACTCAAGCCGACTCTAGAGGCTCCTGGACCAGGAAAGCAACCTGTAGGAGAACCCAAGAGTCAGCAACAGAGAACTGCCACCTGGATGGTACAGAGATAAGCACAGTATACTAAGCCAGATACAGCACTGTGCTGATGTAGCTGTATTACCCCAGTACTCAGCTGGCTAGTCTGGTTACTTTGCTGTCACCCTGTCTGCCTGGCATGCCCTTTGGTCCTTTGCCTCAGCTGGACTTCTGGTCCCTTAGGGAAAGGCAACCATTTCAATTGCTCAATTGCTGCACATTGTTGGATTCACCTGTGGCAGGAGTCACCATACAGAGGTCTTCTAAGGTGACCACAGATACTCTATTTACTCCTACAATGGCAAAACAATGCAAGGTGCAACTGTATCCTGCCCTTGGCCAAGGCAACGTAAAACAGGAGAAAGCCATTGACTCGATAGGCGTCTTGCTGATTTATTCCATCTGAAGATGTATGATTGTTTATAATCTGCTTCTTAAGAATCAGAAAGGAGAAGGGATAAAAGATAATATTCAACATACCATTAAAGAGGCAGAGGAGGCAGCACATAGTGACATCTATGTACGTATAAAGTTCTTGCTGCACTTCCAGCACTGCACTGTAGAATAAAGATGGGATGCCTTTTTTTTGGATGCAGCCTGTTGCAGGGTCCGCTGCAACCTCTCTCTTTTACTTGTAGGGCTCAAAGTTGCATCAAATTGCTCTCAGCAGTCTTGTACTTAGATTGGAAGCTCCACAAGGTAGAAACAGCCTCGCTTTGCTATATGTCTGTAGGATACTTAACATAATCCAGGCATAATTGCATTGATGCATTCTGCGGTAAATAGATTGTCCTGACTCATTTTATATAAAATAAAATGACAGGATGTATTAGTTTGTGTGCATAGGACAATTGAGAGATGGATGATGTATAAAACAAAAGACACTTTGAAAGGCAAAAATGCATTTTTTATATTTTGGAGTATGTAGGCAAGTATGTAGCTACCCCACAGTCTCAGTGACTTTGTTATTATGGGGGTAACTAACCGGTGGTTTGCAGAACCTAATCTCCCCTTATACCTGTCAACACAGGCTAATAAGGTGGCAAGCACAGGATCTCCAGCCCCCTTTCCATGTCTGAGTCTGAAGTGTATGTCCCTGCTCTGCTATACCAGGAATGGTGGGGTTCTGCCTGGGCCACCCAGGCTTATCATGGAGCACAGACTGAAATGATGAAAATGTCTCATTTTGGCTGAACCTTTCAGTTTTTGTAATGCAATAAAAATTTTCAGGAGAGAAGGAGCAGAGATGGCTTTTCCTTTCCTTGTGTCTCTATCCCTGCTGGGTATATATTTGCTCTCAAAAAAAAAAATAAAGGAGTCCTCAGAGCCCATACAATGAGCCAAGATAGGCTAAATGAAATAATATTAGTCTGCTTTGCAATTCCTCAGACGCTCCAATGTAGAACCCAATTCTAAACCTGTATTCAAGCAAATAATCCCTATTTCAGTAGGGCTCGTCTGGTGGGTAGAGATTAATCATGTGAAGAAGACTGCAGGATTGGGCCCAGCAATTGCACAAGAGAGATGAAATCTCTTGCCCCTCTCTCTCAATCGTCAACCTAAATTAAATTGTTTCAAGCAACTGTAAAACTCCTGCCTAAGACTTAATTTAACCTTCCTTGACTTATTGCTTGCGCTCAGGGGACTTTTACTTTTGTTCGTGTAATAAGTGTCGGGTGGTATTTCTCCACAAAACTTTAATTCTAAGTGTCAGTCCCGGTCATTTTTGTGCTTTCACTCTATTTGGTATTGCATTTAGGAAATATCTTGTTATTTTGATATGGTTTACTTTTTACCATATGTGGACAACAAGATTTCTTTCATCTTAAAAAGAACCTGCAGGCTTTAAGAGGGAAAAAGTAGCAAGAAAGCTAAATCCCTCCATGGCAGTTTTAACAATGTTACATTTTAGTTTATATAAGCTTGCATATACCTGGTATATAAAAATGTATACGTGTATCTGAAATTAGATGTTTTGAAAAGGACATTTCTACCCCAAGGGAAATTCCAATACCATGACATTGATCTCATCCACAAATGGCATGGCAATCGTATCAAATCCACACTGCATGCGCACATATGGTTTCAGAGACATTGGCATGAAAATGTTTGACACTTTCTATTGAAATAAAACAAACTACCAACATACTGGTTTTAAAAGTGTCAAAATGTCTTACTGGAAAAAACAAAAAGAAAAAGAAAAATCACTTGAATTTAAAACTTTCCTATAAAAAAGTGTGATAAAACGTCATACTGCTCCAATAATTTTGACTCAAAATCATATGCAAAATATAGCCTGTATCCCCATGTATTAGTTGAAGAAATCATATTAGTTAAAGTTATATAGTGACCTACTATGTAGTCCTCGGCCAAATCATCCTATAAAACAACTACATATTGGATAGAAAGCCAGAACCAATTCCTCTATTCATGTTGAATGACTTATTTGCAAATTTTGGCAACTTCGTGGCGGTTTGATTCAGTCCTGGGTTTGACCAGGAGGCATGGGTTCTGCTGCAGCCCAGCCTTAAGTGCAAGCAGGCTTAGTGCTTGTTAAAACCATCGAGGGATTTAAGAAAACAAAACAAGCAAGCAAAAAATCTACTGCAGTAAAAATACTACAAAAACATATTGTATCAATGTCTCACTGTGAGCTACACAGCAAGCTGGGCCCTTGTACATTATAATTGCGGATTCAGCACCTTTTAAGCATGCATTAACTCCTTAATGCCCTTCCTATGCAATCGCGGTTAAGATAAATAGATGTTTGACCCAAGAATTGTAATAGTGGATTTTAAAATTTAGCGCTGAAACTTCAAATGAGGAAGCCACCGGGAAGGTGCATAAGTTCATGAGTGCAAATGATGAAAATAAATAAAGCAATAGACCATAAAAGGGCTAAATTGAATGCAGAATGTTGACAAAGGGCTCAGTGATGATTTGGTAGATTAATTAATAATATTGAACACTTCAGATGTGAAAAGTGAAATTTATAAACAGTAGCTAATTAGTCTTCACAGTACCTCTGTGAGCTTCTTTACAGATTTTTATAAAATAATACAGAGAGGTTATATGTCTAGCCTTGGGAATCAGGCTGCTTCAAAGCAATGCAATCAAACTAGTGAAAAAACAGTTATTTCAGTTATGAAAACATGAAGGGGGGGAGGGAAAATTAGACCAGAAATGCTCTAGCCAGGAACTGAGATGCCAAGGCCAAAATGTTTGCACTTGTTTGTCCAAAGTTTGGCATGCGAATCCATATTTTATTTCCTGGAGAGGATGGATTTTCAATCCACATCCCCACCCCAGTAGGGCTGCGAAAACCCCCGAATGGCCTCCCTCCCCTGCCTTCTCCAGAACTGGAGGTGCCTAGGTCATAGTTCATATGTAGGTATCTAGATATGGTTTTAGTGCCTGACTCACAAAACTATTTAAGCATGCATCTAAATTTTACCATCTGCTCAAGATGCATTGAGTACTGTCCTGATTCATAGAAGTTGGGTCATAAGAGACCTTGTAGATCTTCTGGTCCGACTCCCTGCGCTGGGCAGAAGAGAAGACTGGGCTCAAAGGACCCCAGCCAGGTGAACATTGAGCCTCCTCTTAAAGCCCCCAGGGTAGGAGCCATCACCACTTCCCTTGGAAGTTGGTTCCAGATCCTCGCTGCCCTGACTGTGAAGTAGCGCCTCCTGATGTCTAGTCTGAACCTACTCTCTAGCAACTTATGGCCATTATCCCTTGTTACTCCAGGAGGTGCTTGCGGTAACAAGGTCGCTGGTCCCCCCTAATAAGTTTATAGACGGCCACCAGGTCCCCCCTCAGCCTTCTTTTGTGAAGGCTGAACAGGTTCATGTCCCAGAGCCTCTCCTCGTAGGGTCTACCCTACTGTCCTCAGATCATGCGAGTGGCCCTCCTTTGGACCCTCTCAATGCTGTCCATATCCCTCCTGAAGTGCAGTGCCCAAAGCTGGACGCAGTACTCCAGCTGCGGCCTGACCAGTGTCACATAGAGGGGGAGGATCGCCTCCTTGGCCCTGCATGTGATGCATCTATGGATGCACGACAAGGTACGGTTAAACCTACTGACCCTGTTCTCGCATTGTCAATCCATGTTCATCCTGGAGTCAGTAAGATCTCTTGACTCCCAGATCTCTTTCTGCCACCGTGCTTTTGAAAATGGAGTTTCCCAGTCCATAGATCCTGAGTGAGATGCAACAGGGTCTCTGTGCTGTGTCTACCATCAACCACTCAAAATAGTCTTAAATCATTGAGTTTTGCCATGAACTATGAAGGGAGAAGGACTGGTCCCCAGATGAGGTATAAGTGGAATGCTACAATAAACTGTCAGGCTAAAACTTTTTCATGAATTCTTTTCTGTCTTCCTTCTGATTTCTGCTCTAATCTAACTATACCTTTAGTTTTCCTTCAGTCTTTACGTGGTGGAAGTGCCATGAGGGTAGTAGCTATCAGGAGGGTCTGTAGCAGGCCCAGTGTTTTAATGCATGCTGACACCCCAGTAGCAGTCAGCCCTGGTCTTCTTTTCACTCTGGCATCCTGGTGGCCTCCTTTATCTTTCCTGCCATGCCCTAGTCTTATATATTAGTTTGGGAGCTGGCCCTCAGTTTAACTGGAGCAACACCTCAGATGCCTTCCTCTGCTTTGCTTATCACCAGGCTCTCTCAAGTCTGGCTCAGTCAGGATCATCTCTGAACCCTACAGCAACCTCCCTGGTTTATCATTTCACTCGCAGGCTTTCTGGCTCACCAGGTACTCCTAGCTCAATGTCAGCTCCAGGACCAATCAAGTCCACAGACCTCATTAAGCCCCAGTCAGTTGGACTGGTGACCCACCTATGAGTCTTCCAGGACTCTCTCTCACAACCCCTGTAACAACACAACATGTATGCTACCCAAGTGCCTCAACAGCTTCCCTTCTGTCCAGCATAGCCATCCCAGGCAACGCAGCAAGGCTCCTATAGCTTGGAGCATATCTTGCCCAAAAGAAGGAAAACACTTGAACACAATAATCTGAATCAACACGTCAAATCCCACCATGGTGCCTTTTCCTGAGACTTTTCCCCTCTGATTGGCTGGCTATATCCACCTCTAGCCTTACAGTCTCACTTACAGTTCACAGTCTATAGACGTGCAGTCTTCTTCAGGGCGCAATTCTTCCCACTGCTGCCTCTAAGGGTGCAGACAGACGTGCAGCTTCTGAGTCTAACTCATAGCGATTCATAGAAATCACCATGAGTTACACTGATCCTCCCAACCCAACAGATGTTAGCTGTTGGATAGTGAGGGTAGAGAATCAGCTCCATTTTGGATCTAATCCAGGGAGAGAGGCTGCATCTTCCCCTGCTTTCCCCTGTGTCTCTTTCCTTGGCTTCACTTCCCCAGATGGGAGTGGGCAGAAGGCAGAGGAGGGAGGCTATTTGGGGGTTTTCTGAGCCCTACTGGGGTGGGGATGTAGGTAGATTGGAGCCCCTCAAGGTGAGAGGCTCCAATCCACTCCCCCCCTTTCCACCAGAGTTAAGAAAATCCCAGAAGGGGTCTCCTCCCCTACTTCCCCTCCCATCCAGAGATAGCTGCTTGAGCCAGACCACTGTTGCAACCAGAGCAGACAGAAATTAATGAAGTCGCTCTGCTCAGACGTGGCTTCATTTGAACCCATATACGAGGGTTAATTTGTCACATGATCGGAGGGCTCTGCAGCCATACTCTTCTGTTTGGGCATGGCTTTAGAGCAATATCAAGAAGTTGATTGAGAGACAAATGTCATTTCTGCCTATGCCCTAAAGCTCTGACCTTATGCAGTCTCTGTCCCCACTGCTTCCAGCCACAACAGACCTGAACTTAAAGGACCTCTCTACTCTTTTATTCTCCTACTCATCTTCTTTCTCTTTACTAAGTAATGGAGTTAGCAGCTCCATGTAAACATGTCCTTTCTTTTTAAATAATACATTAGCATTTATAAAGAAAGTGAGTCATTTTTCTGCCCTGCAGAAATCTTGGGTCAACTCTCTAAACTAGGTTGAAAACAGGCTCATATAGCAAGTATTTGCAGGTGGGATATACAAGACGCATGTGTGAGCAAACACTCAGTCTTAGGAAGATGCATTGCTTTACTGTCAGTTTTTGTTATTCAAGGTTCTGTAAAAAATGTGTAAAAGTGATGGCCTTTCTGGAATCAGCTCTGTAAACAGTGGGAGGGCACCCTTTTTACTTGACTGGAGGCCTATCTTGAAGCAGAGTTGTTTTCTGGGAGCTAGTCTTTGGGGTTGGGCTGAAATCCAAATGTGGATGCAGAAATTGTCCCATATCCCGTATGCCTATCTAATTTCAGGAATTATGCATTTTTCTAAAGCCAGTTGTCTGTGAATTAATAAAAAAATTAACCGCAAGTGAGAGCTTGGAAGTTCCTTAATAGGTATTTTGATCGATGAATGCATTTTTCAGAATAATTCTGCTTCTACAATAATGATATATTTGTTAAATCAATGACCGTTTAGGGCAAAAATGATGCCCAGAAGCTAAAGTATATCAACAGTTGACCTCTATAAGTAATTGAAAATCTTTTTGATGATATCAAAATTAATTTTGGCATCCCTTATAAATACTCTTTTCTATTTTGCTGCTATTTATTTCAAGCTGCTGTCAGTGATCAGTGAGGTATTAGTCAAAGATGAATAAATGTATTAGAAGAAAGAATACCTAATTTTATTTTAACAATAGAAAGAGAGTAATATTCTTATACGGCGCTTAATTAATTCTATATACCTACTGATAAATCAATTCACTTTCCTGGAATGAGAAATAAGATGAAGAGAAAAAAAAACACCCAATATGCAATTCCAGTAGGTTGTCTGAGATGTTGAAATGGAGCCAATAAACATTAAAATGCGATACTACCAAACTGATTCAGGAGAAATGATAGCACCAAATACTCCCCCTATTCCACTTTGCTCCTTTGGTGATCTAACCATCCATAATGTTTGCAATGTTTTCAGATAGCTATGTTGTTGATGAAGTTCAAAGATCATTTATATTTTCAATCAGTCTGTCTTGGTGGGCAGATGCCCCACAGTATAGGTGTGGGATTAAATGCATTTAGAGCCTGACCCAAAGCCCAGTGAAGTCAGAGGGAGTTTTGCTGTTGGCAACACTGGGTTTTGGCTCAGAGCTTAATACAAAGGCAAAACACAGACTGAAACTTATGCTGACTGGCAATGGGAGTGTTGCCATTGGCTTCAGTGGTGCAAGATCAGGTCCTAAAGGCACAATTCAATTCCCATTAAAGGCAATGACAATCTTTCCATTGACATTAATGGGTTTTGGATTAGATCTTAAATTATCTCCTCCTCTATCTCTATGTATACCTCAGGCTATATAAATACAATAATTCTTCTCAGAAAAGGCCATAGTTGCATAGAAATTATACAGCAACTTGGAAAATTTGTCATGCAGTAGTTCTCTCTGTATGTGCAAGGATAACTTTCCTTCACTTTTTGTGAGAAAAAGGAAATAGGTAACAGGGCCCTGGCTCAAGATGGCACTAGCACCGCTTCTAACCTCCCGACTACTGCTCCCAGGCTGTCCCCACCTTGCTGAAGGTAGCCCAGGACATCCCTGGGAGCCAGGACAAGCAGAGAGTCCGTTTCCACTTGGGAAATACCAAATCCAAATATTTCTACTGCACTTCTTCAAAATTTCCCTCCCCAAAGAAAATTCAAAACTTCTAGCTTTTGTTCCAACTTGAAATAAATATATATTTTTAATATTGGAACTTCCCATGGGACAGACATCCTGATTTTTGATCAGCTTCTAGCAGTCTCTCTTTCTTCAGTGCTTTTCAGCCACATGTGCCAAAGCATTAATATGTTTTTGTACATTCAAAAACATTTTAAGATCCATGGTGGGACAGACATTTGTAATAGGAAACACAAGCCATCTTGAGAGACCAGTAGACTATGTGAATGTACACAAGTAGGTTGAGGTTCTGTTCCACCTTTTTTCCCCTAACAATTGTTCTTAGTTTCTTCCTACAACTGTTTTTGATGACTATTTTATGGAAATGAGCCTACCCTAAAAGCAACTGAGCCAACTTGTGTGATTAAAAATACTCACCACCCCTTTCCACCAGAGACAGCACAGAGATCAGAAACTAGCCACAGCCCAGGTAGCAATGAATTCTCCTCTTAATAGAAAATAACTTGCAGATGCAAGAGTGTTACTGCCAATTCCTGCTCTTTTGGGAGCTGGTGGGGAGAGGGATGATGAGAACAAGTAGAGGCAGGGAGTAGGCATGATGGAGCTCCATCTTGCTATGCCTCAACTCTACAGGGACAGAGCTGATTAAGGGCTCTGGGGCTAGTAACAGAAGTTGCATTTGCCCTGGGACCAGTTGCACCGGTGTTTATCTCAGAATAACAAAGTCCCAAGATTGGTTTGTACACAGATTGCCCTTCCCATTAGGGTTTAGTGAGTGGCTGAATGCACTGCTGCTTCTTAGGAGGTGTGTTGCCAGTAAGTCAAGGGCAGTGATCCTTCCCCTCTACTCAGCACTGGGGAGGCCACATCTGGAGTCCTGTGTCCAGTTTTGGGCCCCCCCACTACAGAAAGGAGGTGGACAAATTGGAGCGAGTTCAGTGGAGAGCAACAAAAACAGTTCGGGAGCTGGGGGACAGGACTTATGAGGAAAGAGTGGGGGAACTGGGCTGATTTAGTCTAGAGAAGAGGGGACTGAGAGGGGTCTTGATAGCAGCCTTCAAAGGAAGTTGGGGCTGGACTGTTCTCAGTGGTGACAGAGCAAGGAGCAATGGTCCCAGGTTGCAGCAAGGGAAGTTTTGGTCAGCTATTAGGAAGAATTTTCTCACTAGGAGGGTAGTAAAAGGTTACTCAGAGAGGTGGTGGCATCCTTGGAGGTTTTTAAGACCTGGCTAGGCAAAGCCCTGGCTGAGATGATGTAGTTGGGGCTGGTCCTGCTTGGAGCAGGGGGTTGGACTAGATGTGACCTCCTTTGGGCCCTTCCAACCTTCATTTTCTATGCGTGTCTGATTCTTTTCTGCTATTGATTCAATGACATAATCCTGGGACAACTGTCCAGATGCACTTTGCTATGTCCTGGGATGAACCGATAGCACTTCTTATCCCATAAACCTTCCTAGGAGTTATCCCAAATAAGGGGCGTGGATGTCTGAACAATTGCACTTTGTCCCAGGAAAAATGCTTTCTCCTGGGACCTGTTCAGAGCCTGGGTGAGTAGCACAAAACACCTTCCAGGAAACAGCTTCAACTCGGATTAGACCTGGGTTTGACTCTGAAAACCAGGGACCCAGCAGAGAGAACACCCATCCGCTGTATATTCCCCGTGAAGTTTAGCATGGTTTCCTGAGGCCTGACTGATGACTTTTGAATGCTAGGGGTTGGCGATGCTGTCACCATCCTCACTAACTGTGTATTTTAATGGGACATGATTTATATTGGTAAGAGTATGTGATAAAATATACATGATGGGAAATGCAACCAACTTAAGGTAGCTGCAAGAAATCCAACTCCTGTGCACAGGGTAGCTCAGCTTTGATGTTGGCTTGATAATAGCCTCTGCACTTGTAAAACAGTAATCTGTGCCCATTCTGGGGGAGTTATAACAGGTGAATCACTAAGCTCACAAATAAGATTTAGGAGCTCATTCTCTGCACCGAGCACCGGGCTTTGTGCAGCTCCCATTAACACCAAGCTAAAAAGTACAGCCCAAAGCACAAATCCAGGATAAATATCAGACGTGGGAAATAAAAGGTATGCTTTAGTCTATCCTTCATCTCAAACCTGCAGTCTCACAACTCCTTCCCAGCTTATTTGTGTTCTCTTTACTTTGATATCATCCTCCAGTTTGGTTGTGTTTCTTCCCCTGGCTTCTCTGCTTGCTTCCCTCTGATCCCCTCTGCTCCTGCTGAAGTCTGAGTGCAAAGGCAGTAGCAGCAGTCTCTCCCCTTTTTCTTTCCCCTGCTCTGCTTGTGCCCCCCTTTGCAATTCAAGATCACTTCTAGCAGATGGGAAGGAAGTCAAGGTCACAGCTCTGATCCCCTCCCACTCTTCAGACACCACCCAGTGTTGCAGCCTCTCTTACAAAAGAAAGGGTGCTTTTATATTTGAAACACTGTCTTGGGACTGAAGAAATCCAAAATGTGTTCCCATCTCTGCTACTAATTCCTCTCCATGACCTTTGGCAAGTCACCTAATAAATTCATACCTCAGTCTCCCCTATGTAAAGAGTGGGTAACAGCACTTCCTGTCTCCCATTATCACTCAGTCTTGTCTACTGAGACTGTAATCTCATTGGGACAGTGACTTTTTGCAAGAGGCGTTTCTATATAACTTCTTATGGCTGTGTCCCACCATGTACTTAGATACTGCTGGTCCCCACTGGTGCTAATCACAGTATTTAGGAGCCAGAGAGTTGATTTTCCGTTCAAACCCATCCCCAGATATCCATTAGAGCAGCCTGCAAGGTGTACTAAATGCTGTCGACCAGCTACAGCTGTGCAGGGACCACACACCACCTGGGTATAGCTGATGTGCATCTCTCTCTGGCCTCATCCCTGTCTTCTACAACCCCATCATTCATTTGCCATGCCTCTTTCTAAGGTGTACCTACCTGGGGCTAGAAAGAGGGAGGGGAAGGAGAAAGGGCTACTAGCCCCCTGCCTGCTGAGGTCTTTCCCACGGTAGGGGCACCCAGCAAGCATTGATGGGAGTTCGGAGTGACGGAACAGGGACAACAACCTAGTCAGATATTTTGATCGTATCCGTTCTATTTCTAAGTCTTTAAACTTCTCTTTCCTCTATGTTCTTATAAATGAGGACCATGGGCAAATGTTTATTATTACTTATTCAGTTCGCACATTAGCCTTCTCTACTGGTGGGAGGTTTCATACGCTAAGTTTCAGCATGATGTGAGTTTGTTACGCTTGAACTTATGATTCAGGTGTTGCGGGGAGGGAAGAAAAGGACTTTTATCATGGAAATACTCATATATACACATACTGCATTAAGTGCATCAGCATGAACTGTGCCCCGACAATAAAGGTTGTTTTAATTTGACTACGAATGAATAGATCGCTGTGAATCAATTACAATCTAATAAGGGTCTTATTGTAAAGCCCGCTGATAAGACGGAGTGGCATTGTTCAGGACAGCACTTGAGAGAAACGGGATTTCAAAGGAGCATAGTGCTGCCTTTTAGAAGTCTTTGATCTCCAATTCTAATGGGAATTTAGAAATACCCATCTCCAACTCTTTCCATGTCACAATAAGCAGCTGTTAGATTATTCTTAAGGGAGACTTTCCTTCATACAGCTTGAATAGGAGAGGGGCTAGCTGGTTTCTGCATGCGACATTAGGCCTTAAATGCCTCTTGGTTGTCCCAGTAGTACACAGAGCAAGACAGAGACCAAGATTTAGAGAGATCCTATATTTTCACTTGCATCCACTCACAATAAATGCACAAGGATGACGCAGCCCGCAGCAGGAAAAGATGTGTTTTGAGACTGTAAATGTTTTCTCATTGACAAGCTGGATCACCATGTTCCTCCATGGGCAGAAGAGTGATGGACCCTTATGGAGCTTCCTCCATACCTTTCTATCAGAGACTGGCTACCCATACTCTTCAGAGTGACTTACAGAGGCCTCCTACCTTGGTCTTTAGGTGCACATCTAACTACTCTGTGAGGCCATCTCCCACAGAGCCACTCCAAAAGAGCTGTCCTATGAGGGAATCTCATTGGACTTGCCCTGAACAGGTGATCACCACCACAGAAGATGCTCTGCCAAGTACTGCATGATTTTGCAGGAGTGCTACACAGAGGAGATATGAGAGTGGACATATATAATTAGAGCAGCTTCTAGTGGCAAGTTAAAATGTATAGCATTCTTCTTGCACCATCAGGCCAATAGTTGATGTTATACCCTGGTTCCTGATCAAGCAATTCTTCAACACCAAGGGGCAACTTTTCCTAGGAAACTGAGACTTTCTGGCCAACTCACCCTATCAGTATTTCCACTCTATAGGAGCTGTGGGAGGAATAAAACCACAGAAAAAAAGTAAATCTATCTTCTTCCTCTGTGTTGGAGGTGGGAAGAGGCCTTTTCTTACACGAGGGGTGGGGGCATAATTTCCTCCTTAATTTTAAGCAAATGTTTAAACACTAAGAAAAGGTGGAAGAGAGGTATGTGTGCATGCTTGTGCAAAGAGACCGTGGTTAGTCTCCATGCCTACAGTAATTGTTAGGCTGGCTTATGAAACCCAGCATAGTTTTTTTTGATGGAGCCTTGCATCTCGCCATTTCAGTAACAACTCGTATTAATAAATGTGACAAATTTTGGCACCATGGAAGTTTAATAGCCAAGCCTCTTGCACATAGCAATAGAGGGAGGATTTCCTAATTTATTTATTGAAATCATACAGTCTTAGCAATATCTCACAGTCCTGGATAATAAAGGCTTATTGAGCACAGGGAGAAATGTTGGTTGGTACACTAATTCCTTTCTTGAATGACAGTATGGTTGCCTTTCAATTCCATCGGACACTAGAAAGAGCTGGTGGCAAGGTTTGCACATCAGAAGAAGGCCAGAACATCTCACAAGGCATCACACCTAGGCCAACTAGAGTCTCCTATGCCAACAGAGCCTAATTCTCAAGGTGGCCACCTGTTTTGCAGAGCCAGTTTCCTAGATGAGGTCTGAGTCCAAGTCAAAGGACTGAAGGATTAGCTATAGAAACACTGGTCAGTCATATTTTCAGGCTGTACCTATTTGTTTGGCTCTCACAGACTTCTACAAACTCACAGTTGCTACAACAGACTGCAAGTAGATCATTGTAAGTAGGCCACTTACCCCACTTCTGAAATAGGCAAGTCAGCTCTGACTCCAGATTTTTAAACCACTTTTATTCCTTTCAGGAAAGGCTTTGACGACCATAAAAAAAACCTATCAGCTGAACCACAGTAAACAAAATTCCCTAGCTTCTTGAGAAGATAGGAGAAAAGCAATTTTAGCTCTGTATTTCCTCACAGCACCAGGCTGCAGTCTTCTGGCGTTCTCAAATCTCATTATGGCTCCACCCCCATCACCCGGTCATCAGTCCCAGCTGGCTCCAGGTCTCCCAGCCAAGCAGACTATCAGGCCGTGTGTAGACAAAACAAGGGGCATGTATGCACAGCACTTTAAAGTGAGTTAAGTGCTTTTGCACCACTTTAATAGTGTTGGTGTTAGCATGCATCGGCAGCATATTGCACGGGAATTCCGGCCACGGTAGCAAATTTGGTGGGATAATGTGCTTTTAATGAACTGGGGCACAGCAAACTAAAACTCCAAGGAAGAGTTTTAGTTTGCTGCCCTACCGCTGCAAAGCAAAGCATAGGGCTCTGTGCAGCTCGGGGGCTCTGCAGGCAGCCTGGCAGCAGCCTGGGAAGGTGGGCTCTGCCTCAAAACTCATCCTAAGTATGGTTACTGTTAGAGCTGGTTAGACATTTGAAGTCCTTGATTCATGAATGAAATCCCTTGTTTCAATTCCCTATTATTTGTAGAAATGCAACTAGTTATTTTGGCAGCTGCTGAGTATTTGTGAATGCATTGGTCAATCCTAAAAGTTTCACAAACATTTTTCAACTAAAGTTAGGTACCAAAATGCAATGTTTTTCTATTTTTTTTTTTTTTTTTGTCGGCAAGATTCGGAAGTATGATACTGAGAATACATGACCGCGCTTCTAAATATGTAATGCCTGCTACAATATCTAATGTTAAAATGATTAAGGATAAGAA
>NW_017728924.1:7764593-7804416 GCF_001723895.1 Crocodylus porosus | reverse complement strand
GTCCTTGATTCATGAATGAAATCCCTTGTTTCAATTCCCTATTATTTGTAGAAATGCAACTAGTTATTTTGGCAGCTGCTGAGTATTTGTGAATGTGCCTTTCAATCCTAAAATTTTAAAAAACTTTTTTCAACAAAGTTAAGGACCAAAAATGAAATTTTTTTTATTTTTTTTTTTTTTTTTTGTCGGCAAGATTCGGAAGTATGATACTGAGAAAATATGACCAGGATGATACATATCTATGGCTCTCAAAAATATCTAATGTTAAAATGATTAAGGATAAGAACATATTAAACCACACATTTCAGGATTTGAGCCATTGGAGATTAGACTTAGGATCTTCTTACATTTGGTTTGGCAGCATTTTCCTACCTTCCGCTGAAGTATTGAGTACAGGCCATTTTTAGTGCTGGAATGATGTGCCACGTGGGCTAATGGGCCTAATCCAGTTTGGCAGCTCTTATAAACCTTCCTTTATTCATAATTCTCTCTCTCTGTCTTTTTTTTTTTTTTAAGTCAGAATCATCCAGTCAAGGGACATAAATAATTTCATGTGATTTAGGTAATTGCTTATGTCACAAATCATCAGCAATTAATATTCAAATGTTTAAAGTGAAGAAACGAGTGCCTGAAAAATTATTTGTTCAGACTATATGGAGAATGCTTAGTGAGAACAAATAGATTTGTATAAGTTAAGACTGGCTCATGAATGATTCATAAACAGAATGAAGATAAATGTGCAGCAAATGTTATCAGCAGCAAATAATTTGAGGATCTCAGCAATATAATTAATAATGGGAGAATATCACATATTTTGGTGGAGCAGTGTGGTTTAAATTAGTAATCAGTAAAGTCAGACAATGATACTTATCTAAAGCACCCGGACCTATTTTAGTCTGCGTACTAGGCTAGCAATGCCAGTTCAAAGGATTTTTTTAATACAGCCTCGGGTGCCTCCTTTCTCATTTGTGCCAGGAATATTTTAAGTGCAGTTTTTATTATGATATGTTGTCTTCTCTGATTCCAGTTCCAGGAAAAAAACAAAAAGCGCATGAAAATGCAGTCAGATTTAGTTAGGTAGCTTTAGCTCAGTGATCAGAATAGGCTTATATTTTTATTTGAACTGAACTGATTTGCTCATTCCTGTATAAACCTCTTTTGTTCTTGATGGCAAAATGAAACAATCATAGAAAATAGGTATGTGAGGGACTTTGGGATGTCATTATTTCAATCCCCTGCTTAAGGCAGTATCAGCCCCAGCTAAACCAGCTCAGCTGAGTGTTTGTTTAACAACAGCCTTTGACAACATTAACATACGAAACTATTCACGTATTCAATCAGCAAGGTACACAAACAGGGTTTGGGCTTCTGCAGAGATGAACTTTGCCACCCAGTCCCTCGGACACCAAGAGGAATGCTCCAAACTCCTTCCTCTGTTTCTGTCCTGCAGAAAAAAAAGGGTTATTTAAGTATTTCACAGGTACTTGAAGTGTGGCAATGAGTGAGTATGTCTGTAGGATCCCAGAATAAAAGACTTTCTCCTGGGAGAAATCCAAGGTCTGTTTTTTTGGCCATAGAGGGCTGGTGAGAGTTACTGGTTGTTCAGGCCCTGGCCTGCGAGGGCCAATCCTACCTTTAGAGTTGAACTGGACATCACAGACATGTAAGATTCAATTGTAAAAGTAAGATGTGTGAGACAGACTTAGGCATTTCAGCATCTGTTGCCTAGTGCAATTCAAAACCTGGGTTTTGGCATTTTGATGCCACATGCGATGAAGGAGGAGAGTTAAGTACCCATGAAATTAGGTGCAAGGACACCAGCTTGATGAGAGACCACTGAGGTTGGAGGAGTGCCCCACAAAGGGAGCTGGGCATCTCACTTTGGCATTTAGGTGGGTGCTTCTGTCCCCCGGAAATGTTCAGCCAGAGGTCCCTTGCCTATGCCAGGTTATTCCTTTCAAGCAAAAAAAATGAAGAGGAAGACAAGTTTGCACCCCTTTCCCAACTCTTATGAGCAACACTCATGAGAGACAGCAAAGAACTTCAGTTCAAAACTATTGTCTCCTTGATTTGGAGAGATGATTTGAATCCAGGGTGGTTTGAATCCAGACCAGAATCCCCTGGTCCTATAGTATTCTGGGGTGGATTTTTCTTTCTTTCTGGTTTGAAGAAGATACTTAGTCACTGAGCCAAAGAAAGTAGGAGATTGACTCTACAGCACGGTGGTATCTTCAATCACCTGGAAGATCCAAGTTCAAGCCCTGCTCCAGTGTTTGTTATACAAAGCAGCCACACCGGTAAAGATGGAGAAAGAATAACTAGACAGAATACCTGACTTGGGCAATGGTTAGTACGCTCTGTTGGATGCACAGATTCAAGTCCCAGCTCCAAATTAGGCAGAGAAGGTATTTGAAACAAGACTTTCTATATCTCAGCTGAGTAGTCTAACACCTGGGTCAGCAGATATACAAAAAAGGAAGCACAGCTCCTGTTGGCTGTCTTCTGTTGGGAGGCTAAGCATGTTTATTTGTAGATTCTGCTGGGTTTTAGATGAGAGATCAACACTGTCAAGACTCAAGTGATTATATACAAGACCAACTGCAGAAATATATATGTGCCAGTGACTTTACCAGAGGAAATGTAAGTGCCATAGGTCTTTCAGTACTAATGTGCTTGGGTAGCAGCTGAGCAAGCATTTTATGAAGGTCAGTGAGAACGTCTACATGTTCATTAATGCGCCTTTGCTACTGTGGATTAAGTTTAGTACCTATAGTATGAGATGCTAGATAAAGGCACAGTAGCTGCATTAATGCACAGCAGCAAAGGCAGGTTTTCTGTGATGTTTAATGTGCAGTAGACTAATTCTACTGCATATTAGCACAGGTTTTGCTGTGATGAACAAATCCACAGTAGAACAGTCCACTGTGCGTTAACGTGTCTTGTGTAGACGCATCCAGTGTCACCTAAACATAAATCCTTCTTTTTAATTTAACCCCTAAATCTCAAGACCTTTCCTATCCATCTATCTATCTATTGAATGTTGTCAGTAGGTATTTTAAGTTTTTTTTTATTAGGTGATTAATTCTCTGCCTCCTATATGATTTTCCCTAATCCCTGATCTCTATATCGTAGGCCATATTATTGTTATGGAGTCAATTCAGGCTATAATTTCTGCAACATCCCTTTACATTTTCTCTGCATGGAGGTTGATGTTCCTTTAACATCTCTGCCTGCTCTTATTGTCCTTTTTGCACACCTAAGAATGACCTGAACAAACAGGATCACTGACAAGACTGAGAGTGACAAGAATCTCGCTCTCCTTCATACTTTGAAATAATGCATCATAAGCAGAAACGGCAGAAGGATGAAAGAAAGAGAGCTTTGTGTTTCAGACCAATTGTTCATCTGGGATTCTGTCTTCTTCAGGCTCTTCAAATGTTTTTTGTAAATCTAAAGGAATTTTTGACATGCACCTGGTTTCTTCCCACTGGAAAATGAAACGGTGTGAAACGTTCAGTCTCTAACACAGGTACAGGTCTGCAAAGCCACTCATAAGAGGAAATCGCTGAGATGATGGTAGTGCTGTTATTGAGAAGATTGGCATTATCTGATTTATTCGGTAGATGTTATTTACTTATAACAGTTGTTACTGTTCATTTACAACAGCTCTTGCCAAATTCTCAGTACGTTCCCTGAAGATCGATGGTGATCTCCGCTCCGAACTGCTAACACCCAAAGGGCAATCGAGGAAACAAGGACAAGGGAATTGGGAATGATTTTTAGGCAAGTCACTTTGATTCCCTGCACACAGTCCAGCAGAAGAGTCTTCCTAGGAAAGGTCTGCATCAAGTGAGCAGGGAAGGTGCCTTGCGGGGATCTTGTGCCATGCTTGTGGGGCAGTAGGCAAGAAAGCTGAAGGCTGATGTTATGAGAAGCTGACAAATGGATGGACATGGTTGGGAGCATCAGTGAAGTGGGAAGCCGCAGGTGGGGGCTATCTGAAACCTGCCAAGGAGAGGATGAAGATAACGTGATTAATAATGAGCCTGGCTTTCGGCCCACGGAAAGCACAGAGATTGTAGTAAATCTTCTTTTACGGGTGGAGTTCAAGTGTTGATGTGGTGTTGAGCAGTTTAGGATTTCTCTCTGAATAATTACCTGAGGCAGGCATATGCATATGCCTCTGATCTATTCCACAAGCCACAGATCATGCCAGCTTTGGCCATGTGTTTATAGTACTTAGCTGTAGTCCTAGCCCAGCAAAGCATTCACAACACACGCTCAAATCTGCCACCCAAAGCCCCTTCTGTAAGGGGGAGAGTAAATCTGTGTCGTAGCAAATAACACTTGTAGCCCCCCTGCAGGTGTTTCCTAAGTTCCCTGGTATACCTGGACTATCACTCTCTGCTGCCACTGAAAAATGTCTATGAGCTTTCGGTGGCCTGTGAGCATGTATAGAGCCCAGACAGGCAGAGAAGTGCGTGAGAACCGTGCATCGCTTTTGTTACCGACTTACCTGGCTCCTTAACAGTTGCTCATCTCAAACACCGTTCATTTATCAAGAGCTGCCACACCCCCAGCTGCCCTATAGATATTTAACTTTCTCCCGTCAGTGTTACATGATGCTCCTCAATGCCCGTTTTGGACCGAGGCTGTAGGAATTAAATCAGTCACCTTAGTTAAAGCAGGGCATGGTCATTTCAGAGTAGATCGTGAATGCTACACACTGAGCAGCTGAATGAAGATAAGCCAGTAGTATCTGGAAGAGCTTTTTTGCACATCAGTAAAGCTAGCCAAACCTTCCTTTGCAAAGAAACTGTATAATAACTTTCAGTTTATGTTACAGATTGTTATGACAAGTAAAATTCAGATCTGGATTTTGAACCTCCTGGTAGCTTGTGGGCTGGGAGCCAGAGGTTTGCTTTGGACTCATGATCTTGGCAGCTGGAGTTGGGATACCCTATCCTGCATGCCTGTGGCTGTTAGGATCCAAAGTTTTGCCCTCAATCCCACAATGCAACCTTATAGAAAAAAGAGCACTTGAGCCCAAGCTTAACCCTAGCCAGGTACTAAAGCCCTGTAGAGATTAACTGAAGCTAAGGGCTTACCATCTTAATGCTTATTGCATAAGAATGGACTTAGAAAAATAAAATGTAACCAAGTGCAAAGTCCAGGCCTGAGTTTAGTCCTGTTATAGTATAAAAACTATGAAATTCAGAACTAAATCTGATATCTGGGCCTGCTTGGAGCAGAGGAGTTGGGTTTTTAAAAAAGATTCAGTGAGAACTTTAGAATAATCTGGTGAACACAGTTTGTAAAATAACTGCAGTAGCGATACGCTCTAACAAGTCCAGATGGATCAAATCTCCAAGGGACATTTGTATTTATAGCCTTCTGCTTATTATTTTAACTACTAACTTTTACAAGGTAAACTCTCATTACTATTTCTATAGTCTTTTACTGTCTCTTAAAACCAGTGGAAGGCAAAAGAGGGCTACAAATCTGCTGTATTTACAGCTACCGAGCTAACTTCTAACAATGATCAGATTCCCCGTACATTTCTTAAATAAAACATGAGGATAACACTGTCTCCTGACCCACCTTTTCCCTGAATAAAAACAGAGATGTTCTAACAATTAGGGAAGTGTCAGAGCTATTGATTGCTCAGCACCTAATGACTGCTGCATTTTTGAATACAGGCACTAAACTTAACATCACTAAATGGAACAAATGCTGCACTGGCATGCACCCCATAAAACCACATTGAAATAAATGTAAGTCAGTCCAGAATGTAGCCCCTTGTGTAGTAAATGCATCTTGTAAAATCAAATCTTTTACAAAGTTGCTGGGAATGTGAAAAGGTGTTGAATACTCAATAAATAATCTAATGGCTGAAACAGAGTTTCAGTACTCCTGGGTTCTCTTCTTAAGTCTGCAACTAACTCTCTCTGCAAGCTTGGATCCATTGCTTCACCTCTTATGTTCGAAATTGCACATCAGTAAAAACAGATTCAATAATAATTTCTTCTTTCTGCTTGAGTGACTTGATTTTTGTACTACAGGGGTGCCTAGAGATCCCAGGATGGCAGCACCTTTGTTTTGGTCACAGTATGAATACTACTTCTATTTAGATTTCAATGGTTTTGGAGAATTAACGTGGACTGAGAAAAAGAAATGGCATAAAATACTCTAAGGGTGGGGATTTGGTTCTGTTGTCTTGCAAGCTGCATGGACCGTTCACAAATAAATGCTGATTTTTTTTTTTTAATACTCCCCAAAATCCCATTTTATCAATGTTTTTTATTCCCCAAGGATTAGAATCTCCTGTTTAGCCTACCTTTTTTTTTTTTTGTTCATAATATAACTTTTATATTTTCTGTTTGGCACCTTGCTGCACTGCACATCAGTTACATTTATTAGATGGATGGCAGAAATAGAAGTGGGTAACTGATTTCCGCCTCTTCCCCCCCTTAAATAGTAATTTGTTGAAAAGTGAATTTTTAGTTAATTTGAAACTATTTGCAAATTCAGGTCACATTTGTTGAATAATTTTGGCTGAGCTGTTTAAAAGATTCACTTTAATTTGAGTGACATATTTAATCTAACCTGAAACTTAAAAAAAAACCCCAAAAAAACAAGTCAAACCAAGTTTAGTTTTGGAAGATTAGAAATGATTTTTTTTTTTAGTATTTTAGTGATCCTGAACCCCCACCACCCCAAAAAAATCAAATATATTGACTAGGACCTGTGTAGGCTGTATGGCCACAGATCACTGAGTCCTTTTAATATGACATACTGCTATTGATTACAAGTATCCTTACATTTCAGAATGGAAAAAGTGGAAATAGGTAGGGAAAATATAGAGAGTTTATTGGCTTAGATAAAGCTTAATCTTCTTTCCTACGAGTATTAGCTGTATTAGCTTTTGCACTGCATTGCATTCCAGGACACCAGACAAGGTTATGCAGTCCTTTTCCATCATGGAAATATTTGTAATGCTTATAGGAAATGCACAAAACAAGAAATACTTGAAATGTTTAGGTCCTTCTGACTGCAGAGTGAAAGATATTGGAAATATTTATCATCTGTCTGTCTCTAGTAAGTCAGCTACAATAAATGTCCAAACAGGATGAATTCGCCAGTTCAAAGACTCACTTCATCTGTGTGTTTAGAAGCTATGGTATCAAATGCAAAAGTGTAGCTAATGCCCCCCCCCCCCAAAATAAAAAAATCATAAAGTCCTTTTAAAGTGATTTACGTTGTGTTGACAACAAGAATTTTTGATGAATTTAGTGTAGCATCCTGAAGTAATTCCCCAGTTTGACATCATTTGCGTTGCGCAATAATTAGATCTCTTCTCGAATATAAATTGATTATACTTCAAGAGCATGTAGAACCCAGCTACGATTGCGGAGATCTGAATAAAGAGGCTCTCAAGGAGGACAGACGACTCAGTGGTGCGTGGCGAATTCAGAACGAAGATGGCATGAAGGTCACTTTTGTGCCACGACCCTCCAAGCTCACAGCCCTCGGTATTGAGGATTTGGCACTTGCCATTTTTATTGACAGAGGTATTATGTTAATTATGATGATGTGGTAAGGCCCTCAGAAGACAGATGGCCCTAAGCTTTGAAGATACTTGGCCACCAGAAAAGCCAGAGGAAAATGGGTCATATTTATCCTTCGCTGACATTAGTGCCATGAACATGTATGGCCGAGGATAAGAGTCTACAGAGACGCTCTTGTTTATTCCACAGCACTTCTGAGCCACTTAATTCTTAATCTCCGCATTGATGCATTTTGGCACAAACTTTCAAAACATAGAGAATAGATGTCAGAATATTTTTACTTTTCCATTCTTGTAAAAATGTTTTCCCTCCTTACTAATCTCTGATTGTGACACAAAATGTGCCTTAAGCATTCAGCAGCGCATCAAAACTGAATTCACTTGACAGCTGGATCATAAAATAAAGGCAATCTTAATGTTTTGCTAAGTGAACATGCTGGTGGATATTTGCTGATCTCTATCAGCTTAATTCAGCACACCTGTACAGCTCAATCCGCTGTGTACAGTGCTGCCTCAGTGCCTGAGAAATAAAATAGTTTGAAAAAAAGGAATGAGCAAGACAGTGTTTTCAGTTGCGCGTTAAAATATTTCTACTTGAAACTTGACTTCAACTGGCAAAAAGCATAATTCATAAGAGCACATCTGGGATCGTATTTGTTTAGGAGAGGGCCTATGGGGGTGATATATTATGAATTTGCAAGGGCTTGTGGGAAGAGGTTTAGGACTAAATGGATTTTTATTTCAGCGAGAGATAAAGGTAACAAATATAGTGGAAATTTAATTAACTGAACAGGATGATACATTTTAGGAAGGGCTGGTTTTGGCAAAGCATATACAAAGGGGAAATGAACTGAATTGTACAAGCACACAATTGATGGAGTTATTCAGAGATGAGATTAAGGAAGTGCGTTTTGGAAGCTGTGTTAGTTCTTTAGGGAACAAAGCTGACAAATTAAAGAAAAAAATTAAGATTTGGAGTAAAGAAGAGTTGATGGTGATTCGGCTTGTTGAGAAATCTTAAGAACAACAGAAAGGATAAAAGCTTAGCAATCATTAAGAGTGATTTTTGCTTTAAATTTGGCTTGGCATAGATAAGATGTTGAAATGGTTCAAGGAACTGATTGGATTGTGAATTGGTTTGGTAATGGCAGATTTTTAGTTAATGTTTAATGAATCTGTTATATTTAACGAAGGATATTTTCCCAAATAGAGAGTTTTTTAATAGATCAGATAAAAGCATAACAAGATCTAATGGGTGGGAGTCCACATTAGAAGAATTTAAACAGGAAACAAAGAGCAAAACGTTAACAGGGGGAGTAATTAGTCATTTCAAGAACTTATTGGAGGCATTGAGGGAATTCTCCATCACTTACGTGCTGAACTACAAGTTCCTGAGCTCAGTACAGGAATTAAGAGTTGAATTTCTATGGACTGTGTTATGCAGCAGGTTGGACCAGATCATCTTCAAGATTTCTTTTGGCCTTCAAATCTAAGCATCTATGAAATGGCCTAGTCAAGGGCCAACTTCTCTCCCCATGTGATACTGCCACAGTTGAAATCAGTGGAGGGACTTGACTTGAGTTCCCTTTGGCTTCTCAAAGAAGAGAAATGTCGGCAGAGCATTCTCTGTGCCATTCATTTTTTAAACTGGCACCCTCTTGTAACTTAGTCTAGATGTACTGACCCTCAAATCTCAGCATTCACAGGAAGTTGAGAGCAAACTTGAAAACCAAGGGAGAGATCAAATGTTTTGTGTGAGATTGGTGACTAGAGTGGTTTGGGAAATAGCTGATGGTTTCTTTTTGTCAAAATGTGCCAATCCCCTGAAAATAACCAAATAATCTCAGGAATGTGGATTGCTTCATGGAATTGCAAAAATAAAAGGGAAAAAAAAGAGGGATGGAGGGAAGTGACAAGAGAGGGTTTTGAAATTGTCTAACAAAGATTTTCTTTTTTATTCAATAACAGGTAAAAGAGTAAAAAAAAATAAAAAAAAATAAAAGACCTGAATTAAAATGAAATATTTCAAAATGATTTAAACTAACATTTTGATAGGCCCAAGGTAATTTTCTTCTCGGTTTGTTGGTTCATGAATAATTTCAAGAGTTAAAATTTGTCATCCTTATTTAGGCAAGGGACTTTTTATTTATTTAAAATACTCATGGAATAGAAAAAAAAAAACATTTCCTACCCAAGCCTACTCATGACCTTGTTTTAGTGTTTCTGCAAAAGGACTCTAGAGGAAGTGTTACTGAGCTCTATTGAGGCTTTTCAGCTAGCAGGCATGATGGAAAAGGATAGTATCGCTTGTTCAATATTCTTCACCCTTCCCATTTGTTGACAGAGCATACTCCTTATCAGATGCATACTCAAAATCCTGATCAAGCATGTTCTGCTGAAAATTTCTGCAAAATAAATGTCCCCCATATAGGCCCTACTGTATTTAGGAAATACATGCATCTCTATAACCTCAGTGAAGTAAAGAATTATTTTATGTACCACAATAAAGAGGCTATAAGCATTGAGCTATTTCCAGAGTGAAATCTGAAATTTAACTGTGAATTATTTTATGTTTATAGCGAGTAAAAAAAGCCCTTTAACTTTCCACAGAACAAGTTTTCATCTTGTTTTAGATTTATTTTATAAATATGTCAGTCTTTCTTGCGCTCTAGAATTACCATAATGATCTCTGCTCCTTACAAGACAACCAAAACCATTGCCCAGTCATTTATCTTTCTATGGCTTGCAGAGTTGCCATGAAGCATACAGCATAACTCAGTGTCAGAAAAATCTATAAGCGCTTGCCCTTACATTATACCATATTAATAAAAATCTCCTTTAATTGAACAATATTTTACTCACTAGTCTTCAGAACCAGTCTTCATTAAAAAGCTGGCATGGGCATAAGGACTTTTATGATATGGAAAAGCATTATGCATTGGATGGGGCCAGATCTCTCTCTGGTAGAGCCCCAGGGACAGATTTGGATTATTAAAATAGAATTATAATGCAGTGGGGGTTTTTATTTCCATCTTTAAAAGTGTTGGGCAAGCACAAAGAAAGGTAAACTTATGACTACTTGATGCAGGCCTAATTCAGAAATCCTTGCTCAGCCAGTATTTTGTTTCATATACATAGGGGTCAGACATTGCATAAACCAGTTTGACCCAAATCAGTTAAGTCTGATACACTACGCTTGATCTGAGCCTTCAAGAGTCCGAGAAGTCAACCAGGTTTATCTCAACCCAGTTTCAGCCATTTTCAAACAGATTTATGTGCACTGAATGTCTGTTCTGTTACAGGTTTAAACCAGTTTCTGATCACTTAAACCAGTTTATGTATAATGTCTGTCCCTAGTCATAAAGGACAGTGATCTTTAGTTTAACTTTAGAGCTATTTTGGGCTTTTGTGGAAGAAAAGAAAAGGATTCCATGCCTCTTTATACCCTTAGAAATGTAAATTATGGGTATTGTGATTTTCTGGGCAAACTATTCTAAACAAACTGCACGTTTACATCTTTAATATTTTTATTTCTGGAGACGGATAAAGTAAAAATCAACCAGAACATGGGAGGTTTTCATTTTTTATATACAGACAGTTACTTCTTTTTCCTTTTTCATCACAGTAAAGTCAGGTCATTTATATGGCCGTCATCTTCACAGAATTTGGGGGCGAGTAAGATGAAAAGTTGGGTTTTTGGTTGCCCTTCTCTGTAGAATTAGAAAAGGTAAGACAGCAGCTGGAGTACTGAGTCTAGTTCTGGGCACCGCACTTCAACAAGGACGTGGAAAAACTTGAGAGGGTCCAGAGAAGGGCCACCCATATGATCAGGGACTTGCAAGACAAGCCATACAAGAAGAGGCTGAGGGACCTGGGCCTCTTCAGCCTACAGAGAAGAAGGCTGAGAGGGGACTTGGTAGCAGCTTACCGCTACATCAGGGGAGTACATCGAGAACTCGGTGGACAGATGTTCACCAGGGCACCTCAGGGGAGACCAGGAGCAATGGATACAAACTCCTGGAAGACCGCTTCAGACTCAATTCCAGGAAAAGCTCCTTCACTGTCAGGGTATCCAGACTGTGGAATAAACTCCCTCCAGAGGTGGTGCAGTCACCTACCCTGGAAATCTTCAAAAAGAGCCTGGACAGTCACCTTGCTGGGATCACCTCACCCCAGTTGTCTTTTCCTGCCTGCTACAGGAGGCTGGACCCAGCGATGTACAATGGCCCTTCCAGCCCCTAGCAATCTATGAACCAAAATGATCAGAAGTATGGAGCAGTTGCCAAACCAGGGGAGACAAAAAGTCTAGGGGGCGGGGGGAGATATGATAGAGGTCTGTAGAGTCATAAAGGGTGTGGACCAAGTGAACAAGGAACCGTTGTTCACCAAATCCCAGAATACTAGATCTAGGGGGCACCCACTGAAATCTGTAGAAGACAGAATTAAAATCCACAAGACAAAATACTTTTTTTTAATGCAGTGGGTAGTTAACCTGTGGAATTTATTACCACAGGAGGTGGCAGATAGCATAGCCAGTCTCCAACAGGGACTAGATGGATTCATAGATCATAGATCTATTAAGAGCTGTTGAAGAGAATGACTGGAAATGTTTCCTGTGGCATCCCTAAGCCAATAACAGTAGATGTCAGGGAGAGTAATGAATAGGGGAGAGATTAGGGCTGTGTGAAATTCCAGCAGGAGTTTCATTTCAAAGTTGTTTCTATGCATTTTGATCTTGAAACAGTGAAATCAAAATGTTTCAAAGCCTTTTGTTTCAGCTTTGAAATGCAATGAGGGCACATGGAAAAGTGTCTAAGGTTTTGAAATGTTTCGAAGCTGGGCTTACTTGGCTTCAGCGCTGCTCCCAGGTGGCAGCCTCCTCTCATCTGACGCACGTGTCCAGGGGCCTGCACCCCCAGGAGGGATTCAGGGCTGTGCTGGACTCCTCCCAGGGGCACGGGGTCCCAGATCTGCTTGCGGGATGAGAGGAGGCTGCCCCTGCTGGCAAGTGCCCTGAGTTTTGCTTTGAACAGTTTTGAGGTGCAGTTTCCCAGAAACCGCTGCACCTATCTCCTTGAAACTTGGCAGGCTTAATGCCCTCAGAAAGAGCTACCACCCCAGCAAGCTTCATCTCAATAAAGCAAGAAATGGCAATTGTCATGATTCCCCATTATAGCCTATTGGCGACATGTCGAAACAGTGAAACAGTTTCGACTAAACGAAACGGAAGAATGCTTCGAAACAAAGTGAAATGACAAAATGAAAGACTGTCCCTTCAAAACAGTGAAATGGAAGTCAAAATGAAATGATGCTGTTTCTCACAGCCCTAGGAGAGATCACTCTAGATCTGTCTCTCCCTCTAGCATCCACTTCCACCGTTGTTAGACATGGGATACTGGGCGAGGTGGGCCATTGGTCTGACCCAGAATGGCACTTCCGATGTGACCTTTGTTGACCTATTTTTGATCATGGAAAAAATCACTTTTAATCATAAAAGTAACATTTTTCATATTTGTTTTGGTTTTTTAGCTAAAAGCTGAAACGTTTAATGTACGTTTTTAGTTTTCAGCCTTTTGTGTATTTTATCTCTTTCCTTTTTATCTTTTTTCCTTTCACCTTTTTCACTTATTTTCTCTATTTAGTCCCCTTAGTTCAACTGAAATGAATTTGGTTTTGCAAGGCCGAACACCAAAAATGTTCTTTTCTCATTTTGTAGGAAAAAAATGCTACTTTTATTTTGAAATACTCTATTTGCAGCAAATACTTGCCATTCAACCCTGCAGACTCTAATGGATGATATTCTCTGGCCTGTGTTCTGGAGGAGGTTAGACTATATGATCTATTGGTCATTTGATCTTTTAGGGGGTCTACAAATGATCACACTATTTTATTTTCCTTTGTGGCCCATAAGAAAGTTGGCATAGTACTTGTTCTCTTTAAAGGAGTAAGCACATGGGAATGAGAGAAATGGATGGAGAGATGAGCCTGAATGCACTGAAGCTACTGGTTGTTCTTGTTTCTCTTTGTCATATTTTGTTTACGTGGGGACCTGGAGTGAAATATTATTACTTTATTTTTGTCTGCATTTGTCTGGTAGCTACCCTGCAATTACCCACTTGTTCTAAGTGTCGTGCAAAAATACAACAATAACAACCAACCCCTTGCCCCAAACAGCTTAGAGTATACATTAAAAATGAGGGGGGATACATAGATACAAACAGACCAACAGACAGCCTGAGCAAGAGTCAGCAGTTCCAGTGCATCATTGATTGCTGTGGCAGTGCCTTCAGGTATGCCATATTTTCTCTGTCTGGATGCAAATGCTCTGCTTATCGAAAAAATTGATAATGTCTAGAATTATGAACAAAATCAGAATATAGTTGCCATGACTTGTCCTGTACAGATCAAGGATTTCAGGGTGACCTATACAAAGTTAAAGGACAACTACAGCTACCTGGTCAGATTCTGAAGGGTTGGACAGTGTTTTGGTGCCAGATATCACGTGTGAGTTTGACATGACCAATGGGACAAGAGGACTCCAAGCAATGTGAGACTAATCAGTCCTTCCATGAGGCTATTCCTTACAGGAGTTCTTTGAGTTACTGTAATGATTGAAAGCCATATAGAGGGACGGGTACAGCCTTTGACCTTATTATAAGGGATGTTTTTACATGCTGGGATGTACAACTGACATTCCTTTTCCGTGAGCTAATGCTCTTTCCCAGTCCTCTGTTGCTTATCTCTAAGTTATAACCTCTGCTATAGCTAGCCAGACAGCAAAACTTCCCCCTTCCCGTCCATTTTTTTTCTGATTCTCTTGCCTGTTCTCCTGCCTGAGTCAATCCATCCCCCAGTCACATGGTTCATACACAGTCAATGTCCCAAAGATAGGGCCACCATGTCCTGCAGACACCATGCCATTATGCTCACCTCCCAATGGTTCTATTAGAAAAGAATATCTTTTCTCAGACATATGTACAGAGTGCTAAGTATTTTGTTGTTCACTTGCATTACAAATTACATGCTGTGTTTAACTCACACAAACAATCTGGTTCATCAGTGCAACTTTGTTATGGCTACAGATCTCATCAAGGCATTTGTTTCAGGAGAGCCTTAGAAGGACTTCTTTATCAACATAGGGCGCATCCAGATGAGGCAAGGTGCACTGCCACTACTTGTCCCCGGTGAACCAAACATCCATGCTCATGAGGATGCGCCCATAGATGTCACACTTCTGCATCAGTAAAAACTTCATCAATGCATTTTCTCAATCCACCAAACAGGAAATTTTAAGGATATGTCTGAGCATCTGCTAGGCATCCAAGAACACAATTTACACAGACCAAACATTGTTAACTCTTCCACTCACAGATGCCAAGTTTTATTTTTGCTGGGGGCGGTGGGGTACTAAGACGATGGATATGTTACACATCTCAGTTGACAGCTCTCTTCCCAAGGGGGGCCAGGGCACATTGGCCCCCATGTACTTGGCACCTCTGCCTCCACTGCCTAAAATTCATCACGTTTGTGGCACAGCGACCTTTGAGCATGTCCATGTCGAGATCTATAAATGACACATAAAAGTCAAAAAGTGCTCTAATGTGGCCCTGCCATTGTGACACAGAGCTATTCTCTCCATGGTTCATCAAGAAGGAACTTTTCTCTACTTTAGGCTGATTGATTGCAAAACATTAACCATAAAACATATTGTTCCTAGCAATGTCTATGCCCTTCCAGTCATTCAAGAGGTACCATAGTAATTTCTGTGCCCTTCCAACCATTCAAGAGGTACCGTTCCAACAGCATGCCCTTCCAACACCATGGCAAGAGGTACTATTCTGGTGAATTATAGCCTATCGTGCTGCATTCCACTTTGCCATGACAGATAGGTAATTTCTTTGCTTTTTTGGTAGGTGGATTAGACCCTCCAACAATAGCACTGCCCAGAGAAGGTCAAGTGGAATCATTAGCCTGTCCTTGGCAGGATCATCTATGACAATACTCATATCTATCCTATGTCCAGGTGATGGTACTTTTTTGAAGTCTGGCCCCCTGGTCTGTGGTTTCTCGCTGACTACGGCTTCTTCCTTTTTGCATGAACATTCTGCCTAGTGTGAAAGGAAACACAGCAGAGTATGCCCTATGCAGCAAGCAATTATCCTGCCACCCACAGGAACCATCCTGGTGATCTAGGGAATGTCAAGGAATATGCGAGGAGAGACAGAAGAGGACCAACACTTCCCAGGGGCTCCCAAGACTGGGAAGAGGAGAAATTACACTCTCACACGTGGAACCCAGCGACTTCCAGTTTTCACAATACATAGCGCTTGGCAACAGCACAAGGGCTCGTGAGACACCCGCCCATCATACTGAGGACGTGCTTCAGAGCAGTTCCACCACTGTGCAGATGTAATGACTTAGAGGGGAGGAAAAAACAGCTGTTAATTTGGATGCAGCTACCAAGTGCCAGTTGGGATGAAGCAGATAAGCTGCTGTACTGAAGCTTCTTGCACTAGTTTCCCCTGGTGGAGGCAAGTCCTAAGAGTGCCCTTTCACAGTCTCCAAAATTATACCAAGGCACTCCTTCTGTGCAATGAAAAAGAGCTATTCACTGCTAGTTCCCATAATTTTCATAGTAGGTTCTTTCTAGGGCGGGTTTTCTCGCATAGAGATGAGCTTCAGCTATTGGCCAGCATTATAATTGACTCACAGGACTTCAGGTGCTGCATCATACTTTCAAGAGCCAAACAAATCCCTTGAATTCTGCCTTCAATAGGAAACCAGTACAGAAAGCATGTGTTTCCTATGGTCAGTGATCTGACTGCTCAGATCACCCTGCAGGCTGTTTAAAATTGAGATTAGACCCTCGTGTAATTTGGTTCTGTCGAAATCAGCAGTCTTGTAAGTCTGGCAGTGCAGATCCTGGGAGGGGGTGAATGTGTGTAGGTGGAAGCAGATCACAATTTGATTCTGCTTCCTTGGTGCTGACAACGTTATAAACATCCTGCCATCATGATATTATCATATTCCTGTTAAAATATTTGGATGATGCAAATGGGAGCCAAGATGTAATATTATGTGTATGGCATTGCCCAGAGCAAAGTATGAGCACCATGACAACAAGTAGCCTGCAAGCTGTCATGTTATTTGTGTTCAACTTGCAGAACAGCATATAAAAAAGCATCAGTGGACAGAAAACCAGAACATCAATAGTAATCGGGAGAGAGAGAATAGACAGATTGAGATTGGTGAACAGGAAACAATGTGCATTGCTAGGAACAATATTTTTCTATGGTTGATATTTTCCAATCAATTGTTCTAGAGGAAACCCAGCCCAATGCAAAATACCTCCGAAGCAGCCGCTTCCGTCTTCATAAAACATTCCCTCTCCTGCTTGGGCTGTTAGAAGAATTTACTAATCAAAGCTGACAGCACACAAGAAATCCTTCTAGCCTCCTCTAACTTACAAAACTGCCAGCCAATTATAAAACTGACACAGATGACTAAGGGAATCTGCAGAAACATCTTTTAACAGAGCTGAGATAAAAGTGCTTCAACTATGACATGGGAAATAGGCCTACTCGTTCACATAGTTTGTTAGTTCTTCGCAGCTGAGTTCAAGACAATTGTTTCTGGTGATGCTGCCAACACCCTAATGGCCACTGTCCAGGTTTAGTCATAGTTAAAAGTGTTTTTCTCCTTCGGGGGAGGGGCAGAAAGGGCTTTAGTTTGGAGCAATTCAGACAAATTCACAACAGCTGTATTTTGTATAGTCGTTCGTGGGCGTGCGAAGCGAGTGTAGAGCACTGTTCCCCTCTGATAGCATTCGCAGTGGGCATAGATCAGTACGAATTCAGCTCCTGTGTCAGGTAAGAAACAGCTGGATGCCACATCCTGCATAATTCACATCGTTGGGACTACTCGCATCACATATGCCAGATTTGGATCTAAAGCAGCTGATTTAATTTTTGAGGTTCAAAGTAACGTGTGAACAAAAGAAGGTGCCGTACAGAGTTAGACCGATGGTCCATCCAGCCCAGTCACCTGCCTCCATCAGTGACAACTAGTACGTGCTTTAGAGGGAGAGTACATAAATGGGGCATGTCTAGAGCGGTCCATCCTGTCATACCTGGGCATCAACCTTCACTGGCTTAGGGAACTTTAACACGTGACTTCCCATAAATCCACTATGGTTTTGTGTCACTGCCCAAAGGACAGGCTCTGCAAGATGCTTCCACAAACATACAGCAAACTAAAGTGCTGATTGACTGCCTTTAGTCTGCTTTACACCTTTTGCAGTTTCTGATTCTGTGGCACTTAAGGTCCAGCAACTGTCAGGAAATAAGGGATGCGGTCCTACCCTTGGAGAGGCAAAGCAATATTTTAGTATTCATTCACCTGTCGAGCAAATTAAATTCGTCAGGCAGAATATGAGGCATCATCAACACGCACAACCTGAGAAGGCTAAGATTTTCCATGTCACAGATTCAGCATTCAGTTTCCTTGAATGACACACAGTATCTAATACATTGTTCTTACAGTATGCTGAAGCACTTATATAATGCCAGGAAGCTGAAATAGTAATTTAGTATTTGGCTTCATTAGTGATATACCCTCCAAAAAACGATGAGAAATTCTGCTGACACACCATCTGTTTGCTGTCAGCTAGGGATTGATGGCATAGCCCTCCAACTACATTAGATGCACAA
This sequence comes from Crocodylus porosus, assembly GCF_001723895.1. Taxonomy (NCBI): domain Eukaryota; kingdom Metazoa; phylum Chordata; order Crocodylia; family Crocodylidae; genus Crocodylus; species Crocodylus porosus. Next base: position 7,786,140 of record NW_017728924.1, on the reverse strand, counting down.
AAGCCTCTTGCAGAATTCAGCAACTGATCCCTAGAAAGTAAACTCCTTAACTGTGTTCATCTTAGCTGTCACTGTAGGAAATTAATATCTCTATTTCTGCCTTGTTTAAAAAAAAGGCGGTTTGCTAATCAATTGCCCCCAACTATGATGGAGGTTTCTCATTTTTATTATGAATGGGATAATGACCAAAGAACAAATGTCAGAGATCTGTAGTGCCACCTAGCATTAGTGCACTAAGAGTGCACAAGTCTGGGTCACGTGGGCAAGCACTTGCTCAGGTGAGGAATCACCAAGGCTGTTTATAAATGAAGACTGAGACAAGACAGGGATTTTCTCTCTGACCAAAAAGGTATATCCAATGTGAGAACATAAGTTGGGGTCTCCACTGGAAGGTAAGTGCCTAATTTGTTTAAGTCTCTATGAGAATTTCAGCCACAACCAGCCCTTATTTATTATTGGCGAGAATGGAGGCACTGATATGGTTGTAATTCCTGGCTCTGCAACCAACTACTTGTGTTCACCTTGGCCTCAGCTTAAGCAATTCACCAGAGCGTAGCCATTATACTACAGAGTCCTGATTATTCTTGCACCCTCTTTTGGCTCATTGTATCTTGAATCCTTTACTATACCCAGGCTAAGCATCGAGAAGAGGGAAAAGCCTACCCTGGAATGGGCCCATAGTATAACATTTAGGGCACTTTCTACAGAGGTGGGAGTTGTAAGTTTGGTGGGAATTGAACTTGGAGCTCTGCCCATCCTAGGGGAGTGAGTGCTCTAACCACTAGAGCATAGTGTAAAAAAAAGAGGGAAAGTCTTTTAAAAGAGTGAACCATTCTTAAAAGGCACCGACCTTCTTGAGTAGGCCTTAGACTTAGCAGTCAGGTGAGTCCTAGCTGCCCTGAGTTAGGCACCTGGTGAGGAGGTGGGCTTTTAGACATCCCTGGCCTCTGTATTCCCCTGCCAGCCAGCTCCATGCTGACTTGTAATGGATTTCATGCTGCAACATCTTCTGTGGGGAACCTGGGTACTTAGTATTCATGGGACCAAGTGCCCAAAAGTTAGCACTAGATCCAAAGCAGGACCAAGACTTAAGTGCCACTGTGGCAGGGCAGGGACTTGCATTCAAGGCCATCAAGTCCTAAGCTAGTAGGCCATCACTCCCTACTTTCCCATATTAAACCACTTATCCATATATCACCAAGTGAATGAAAGTACCCTGCATCACCACTCAGTATGCACTTTTTGACAAGCTAGAGGGCAGAATAAGAGGGTGAAGTCCTTTTGACCAGTGGCTATTCCTATAAACACAGCTATGTGATTTTAATCTCTACATGGTATAGACTAGACCTCACCTTTCCCAAAGATCACATTGCGAAGGATCTGCACAAAGCAAGCTTCACAGAAGTCAATTTATCTTCCTTAGAAGTATAAAAGGCTGAGTCAACCCTGCTGGGGTTTGCAATAAAAGGAGCTGATCAAATTATTGAAATTGTCAGCTTCTAGCATTCTGCTGTAATAATAAAATAACCACATTTTATCTGATACTTTTAGATAGCACCTTTCCCTCCAAGCCATCCCAAAGTGCATCACAAACTCAAACACAATCTATAAATAGGAATTGCTTCACCCACCACTGACATGCAACCACCTACAGGGTGAATCATGGAGACCGCTGAGGAGTACACACCAACAGTACAGTAGAGCTTAGACTGTAAAGTGCAGAAGAGTCTTACAGCCTGTCTCTGATCTTTCTTGTTTTGTATGTCTGTTGCAGCTGAATTATTCACAGTGTACACCGAGTAAAAGCACAGCCTGGCTATTTTTTTTTCTTTTCTAATTGAACAAAAGACTGCAGCCCCCCAGATCAATATGTACGATGAATATTAAGGTTACTAGTGGCCCTTGTCTTGGAAAAAAAAACAAGCCCTAGTGACCACATCAGGTCAAGTTTTGTAGCTTTGATCTCCTCTGAAAGCCAGTGCCTACAGAAGGTGATAGGGTCAGTCTATTGCAAGGAAACTCTGTTCAACACTGGATCGAAGAAAAACAAAAAAGAGCAACATTATGCCACCAGCTATCTCACTAGCTGTTTTCCATATCCAGTCCACAGTCATGCCATTTACTTTAAGCACATGGACGTAGACCAGGAGCAGCATGTACAGCCATTTGCCAGTGCCAGGGGCTGCATGGGGAACCTAGTGTAAGTAATGCAGGGTCGGGGCAAGAACCGGTGGATCCGTGGGGTGGAGAGGGGTCAGTAGGTCTGGAGAGGGTTGGTGGGCCTGCAGAAGACGTTGTCCATCCACGGGTATTCCTGTATGCATTCAGCGCCCAGCCCTGGAGCTGAGCTCTACCTACCCACCTGTCCCCAACCCTGACTATTTTTAGTCTCCCAACCCATGGAGTTACCATCAGAAGAGGTGAACTAACTTAGATTGGGCACACCATTTTTTGCCCAATTTAACCCCTCTGAACACCTGCACAGATGGGCATTTAAGTCAACCTAAACCTAGTTAGGTTGATCTAAATGTAACAGCTGTATGTACGCCCTATAGCTAATTCTTGGAAATTCCTTATCCAAGTGCTCATCCACAGCCCAATTCTGTTTAGTTTGGAGGCTGTTAACACACCTGTTTCCCAAGGTCTCAGGGTGGTAGGCCCAGCAAGGATCACACTGTATGCCAAAGACAGCTAACTAAACATTGAAACCATACTTAGCTGGAAGACAGAAACGTCTGTGCTGTGTTAAAATGAATTGGGTGCTGAGGTGGTATTATCGAGCCTATTGATCCACATGCTAATTTATGGCACTGTTCTCTTTGTGCATTGTTCCGTTGAATTAGCATCCCAATCATCACAATGAGCCTTCCTTCTCGTAAAGGCACAATGAGAAACGTGACTTGGTGGTGGTGCTAATCAGGGAAGAGAACTATCAGAAGCTGTGACCATGAAGCTAGCACTATCAAGCAATTATTAGACCCTGACTGGAGCTAAGCCTCCACAGGGACTGAACTATGAAAGCTTCATGAAACCATTACAGTCACAAGTGTCAAAAATCAAATGTTTGATTAAAGAAATCCCTTAAACCTTGAAGAATTTGAGTTTTAACAGTTACTGCATTCTTTGCTTTTAAGCAAAGGGGAAAATCCCTTACATTTTTAGTATAAAAAAAGAAACAGAGAAAGGATAGAAAGGACAGAAGATGTACATGGAAAGCTGGAAGGCTTCACTCTTGTGGAAGTCTGGTAGCCAGACAATTTTACAATTATGAGCTTGCTTTTCTGGGGGGAGGCAGTGTCACCATTTGATTCAAGAGACAACTAGCTTGCTATAGTTGCTTTCCCTAGCTTTGAGTGTCAGTCTAGGTCTTGCCAAAAATTCTCTGCAAGGCATCTGTGCTGTGAATGAGACACGCATGCTGTCGGGCACTTTTCAGTTCATTCATCCACCTATGACCCACTTCTGTAAATCCGCATTTATGTCACCATCTCTTATTCACTCAGTAGACCCAGTGACTTCAGAGGGGACTACTTAGGTGCGTAGGGGTTTCCAGGATCCATTCCTTACCCTAGCCAAACCCTACTCTGAGTTATAGCTGTGCAGTTCTCTCCCATATACCTACCCACACAGAGCCAGCATCACACATTCATAGCATAACCCATCTTATTGAACTTGCATTAGCAACTGTAATCCAGGGGCATTTGTACACGACATGGGGGTTTAATTCTCCCTAAACTGAAGCGGTGTTTTTAAAAAAAAAAAAACAGATGAGTCAGATAGAAGGCCGCGTAGGTTTGCACCTTGCAGACTAACTAAATCAACGATGCATAGCATAAGTTTTCATAAGCAGCAGCTTATTTTACACACAGCTTCACACTATGACACTGCCTCATCACTACACAGCAGAGAAGTAGGCAGTGGCCTGCCAAGGTTCTTGGGGTAGAAGCGGTATCTTTTATTAGGCCACCTAAAGAGCTGGAAAAATTGTTCTTCACAAGCTTTCTGGCCCAAATGATAATAGTGTGTTGCATTCAGCAAATTACTACCCTGTGATAACTGTGGATATACGACACCTAAACCAGTGCAGTCTGTACTGATGTATTTTTTTGCTGCTCTTTCCTGGGGTAACTTGATCCCAAATTCTAGTGAATTATACTTTATAGGTCCACTTTTTTTTATTGTTTTAACTGGTGCAAAAGTGTTATGTGTCTGGATGCTAAGTCAGGCCAAGACCCTTCTAGCTCTAAAATCCACATCTCTATTCAATTAGACTTCTGAAAGTTTTTATTCATCTCTCTGTTGCAACAAACACAACATTTTGGACAAAAGTGATGCAATTTAAGACAAGAGCCATGGAGCGACCCTTGGAATGTGTGTGCATTAGAGACCCTCTCTCTCGGGTACTTCCTCAGGTTGCTTTTTCCATCTCTGTCAGTGATACTGCTTAGTGAAGAACCAAATTGCAAGCGACTCATCATCAAGCTATAACAAGAGTCGCTTCCAGCAGTAATGAATGCTGATGCCATCCAGGAAGGCTAGATTGGAATGCCCTATGCTCCAGCTTGAAGATCCCAACCCTCCAGTGCCCCGAGGGGCCATGACAGTTTTCTTTCTTGCTTCTCCTTTTTCAGTCGGGTTTTACCATAGTGCTAATTTCATTCCCTCCATCACATGCACTAGAGATGATAGGGCCTCTATTATCAAACATCATTCATGAGATGGAGACCACTGTAATAGGTATGCCATTGTGTTCATTGCTTTAAGAAAAGTCTGAATAATGTAGAATAGCCTTTGCACGGTTTTTCCGATTATGATTATTGCTGAAGCACATAATTTGTGGTTTGCAGCAATTGCTTTCTTTTTTAGTTTTAATTTGTTTTGCCAGTTTTAAAATGCATGTATTTTTAAATGTGCTATTAATATACAGTGGTGTAGAGAGGAGTCTTCTGAGTTTAATATATCGACAGACCTATTAAGCTAGTGGAGTTTTCTAAATTATTCTAAATACCTATTCACAATCTATATCTTAATAGCTCCTTTGGAACTTTGTTCCTTTATATTGTTTGAATATAAAGAAAGCTGTGTATATTCCATATTACAGGTCTCTAATAGAGCTGAAGTTTGTATATGGTTCACAGTATTACATAATCTTAGAATATGCTATAATGCCTTCCTTGAGAAATGGTGGTGCCCATTGATACCTTACTTTTATATTGTATTGATCTGAACTCTGCATTTATCATTATTATTGCTATTTACTTACAAAGCACTGTAATGCACCCAAAATTTTATGTTCTGAACTCATGAAAACCATTTTTTGGTGCAAATTCTTATGAAACAGATGCCTTCTGAAACTAAACAGTACATATTTATTAATTAATGGTATTACTGTTATTTCTTCCCCCCACGGCTGCTTTAGGGAAAGATCGAGCTGGAGATAAGGTCTCCAGGGTTCAGTTGTTGGTTCAGTTACATTTCCTGTGATACCTGGGACAAACCACTTGGGGCGAGAGCTTCAAAGGGATTTAGGCACCAAATATAGATGCTCCAAACTCTGGCTTGACTTCCAGCTCACTTCCAATGCCTGTTTTGACTAACCATCCAAGTATCCTATATGAGTACCCTAATGACAGGTTTTAAAACCATTCTTTCCATAAAGAATGGAACAGCTTCACAAAAGATTTAAGAGACCCACCTCAGGTAATACTTAGGACATTCACCTGAGAGGTAAGAGATGGGGATTTGAGTTCCTGCTCCAAATCGGGCACTGGAGAAGCTTGAACCTGGGTCTCCTACCAACCTTTTCGCTGTAGTTGTGCGAGAAAGGGCTGAACAGGCTGAGGTGCCTAACTCCAGTAGGGAGTTCGTGGCTGTGAATCCGGAGGGGTACACCCTGCCAACCAAGAGTTGAGCATTTAAACCCCTCAACACTCTTTCTTACTACATCAGATAAGACCAGCTTCTGTAAATCTTATTTATACACACCGAATAACACCTGGACATTGTACAGAAAGTTTGGGTTGCTCACCCAGCCCTTGCAAGTGCACAGGAGATCGAAGGTTGAGACTGGCTGTGGGATCCTGCTTCTGCAGCAGTTTCACTGGAATGTTTTTTGGGCTCAAAACATGCAAACAGCAGCTGGCCAGTGGTGGATGGTCCTCCTTGTGCAGACATCCAGCTACTAAGGGAAGACAGCAACCCAAGGTTGTCCTGGTCAGTCCCTGCCATTATCAGAATTGCTTCTGGCATTATAAATCTATCACTACAGGGGACAAATGCAGAAAAAAATATTGAAACGGTACATGTATGTTGGTGCACGCCTGGTAAGGTATTACCTGGTATGTCTGTTAGGAACAGCAGTATGTATACACCCGTGGGGTTTTTTTGGTTGGTTTTATTTTGCAAATGAGAACATGGTGTTAAATTAGGGCTGGGTATTTGACCAGTGAAATAAAGTTCAGGCAACTGACCAGTCAAAGATCAGTCGAAAATTGTAAAAGCTTGCCAATGGATCCAAATAAGACACAGACATTTTCCATTAAGAAATGTACTAAAGGACAATAACGAATGGTATTTCTGTCATGAAAACTGCAATATATATATATAAAAAAATATATATTTTATTTATTTATTGGTAAAATTGCTATAATTGTTGACTGGTCAAAAAATACGCAGTCATTGACCAATCAATTGACAGTATTTGACCGGTCAATGGACTGGCTTGCCAACCCTATGTTAAATAAATATTTAGGTGAGAAGAGTAGTGATGTAATCCCAGAACATCACAGGTACTAGATATGTGAAACTTATGGGGGACAATATATTTGAGGATCTGGTCTCAATGATTATTTTTAAAGGTCGGGGACTTTTGGTGTCTCCCTCACCAGGCTTCTGCTGATGATATTGGTGGTAGTACACGCGGGACCCAATAGATCTGCGGAGGTGGTGGGGTGGACATGGCTGCTTTGCTACAGGCACCACCAGGCATATGTACGAAATCATTTCCCACGCCAGTGTGTATTGCAGCGCCAGTGCCTGCTTGGTTACTGAGCGTGTTAGGATTTCCCTGTGTATGGTCTGGTGCCAATTTGCACTGTGTTCCAGTAAAATAACGCTCATATTTATGGGTTGCTTGTTGAAGCTTAGTCCATTGGTTTGTTCTGTTTTTATGCATTTGTTTTGGAGTTTGACTGTGTATATAAATCATTATCCGTTTAGTTATGGCATTTTTTGCAATACGCTACAGATAAAACATTTGTTTAGTCTAAAGGCTAGAGAGGGATTCTGGGTGTACATTGTATGTAGAGCCTTCTGGCCCAGAGTATTAAATTTCAGTATAATGAGGACATTGTGCTTCTTGTATACTAGACAGGAATTCAGCTTATACTGCCAGAGATCTGGCAGCAACGAAAGACTGAGCAGTAGCTGCCAAAAATTACTGGATATTGTGTAAGCCCTTGTACTATACAGTCTGATATTTGAAAAGGTCCATGTGCAAGGGCTGAAGCTGTAAATGAAATGTATACAGTGAAACAACATTTGCAATAGCCATCTGTTACGTACCATACATGCACACGCTCTGGATTTTTTTAGGTATAAAAGCAGAATTTTTGCCATACCATAGCATTATACATGCAGTTAATAACATACACATTTCCTTGTTTTCAGTTAGCGCGTCTATGGGGAGGAGGAGGGGGTTGTAAGGGAGATAAAATTTCCAGTGTGAACAAGCAACGGGTGAATATCAAGCAATGTGGAGTTGAGGGTCAGCCTTCAAAACTAAAAGAAGACAGCAGGTTTCAAATGCTTGCCTGGAAAAATCAGAAGCTTATTTTTTAATCTGCATGATTGAGCTATGAGCAGGAAAATAAATTAGTTTATTTGCTTCTGTGGGGGTGAGGGATTTCTGTTTAGAAAGCCTTTCTATTAAGAAATGTGAAGAGATGATATTCCTTGTGCTACTTCGGCATTTCTGGGTCAGCCAAAACATGACCGTGCAAAACTATGTTAAAAAAAAAAAAAAGATTAAACAGAGATTAAACAGCGCTGAACTGAAAGAAAAGTTCAATTTGATTTGGGTGGCAAACATCTCTGAAGCTCTGTCCAAACTGGATCATCACTCTCTGTCCTTAATACCAATTTCTGCCCTCTCCAGAAACTGCTGTACAACTCCTGGTGTCTCTGATGAGTAGTATTAACCTATCCTAATAATTCACTGATAGAGTTTCATGGGTAACTTTACTCCGTAGGTCAGCCATTCATTATACTGGGTCCTAGGTAAAGGTCTCTTTAACCTGGTTTTACTGTACTGTGATTAAAACATTGCAAGTTCTCTGAATCCTTTAGTACTTGGAAGTGCAATCTCGGTTTCTTCTGTAATACTTACTACCAGAATCAGTCTAAAAATGGCTTCTTAAAATGAAATTAGAATAATTTATGTGCCCTGATCATTCCTGCCCCCTTTATAACATCTCTCAGAGGATAAGATGGAAGGTGACACGCCTGAAGAAGATTAAACAGATGAAGACAGACATCCGAATCTTGGTAATTTGCATTAAAACCTAATACTTATCCAGATCTCTGTCATGTCAAAAAAGCAACAAAAGAAAGGCATTACTAATTTCTCAAGTGCACTTCAGATTAAATTATTTTCTGGAGCATCTATTGAGGAATCCGATTACTGTATATTTGCAGCTGAAATCATCAGGTCAAATGTGACCCTGTTTCTTCTAGCAACTTTAGTTCATTGTTTTGTTTATTTGGCTGCAGTCCTTCCCAGTCTACTATAATTGCATGCATTTCCCAAAATGCTATCCCTACCGTAATCATCATTGTTAAACCAATCATACTGAAGGACTTGCGCTTGTATTAATCTTACTGCAATGGTACTCTGCGGGCCTAGGATGAAACAGTGTAATCAAAGCAACTTCCACTCATTGTTTTCCAAAATATGTAAATATAAATCTAATTTAATCTCTTTATGCTCTACCATTGGCAACACTTTGTGAGATCAGTTTCATTAACAAAGCCTGGAGCTTGAATTTCAACTGTCTGGAACCTCCTGTAGTCACTACGTAATGCCACCTATGCTAATGTTGCTGCGGCCTGTAGCAAACAGTTGTAAATAGAACAGGTCTGGATATTTTTTTAGACCCAGAATGGCAATTTGTTGAAATCATAACATTGTGAAACTCTGTTGGTTTCTACAAATCTCCCAACCTGTGTACACATACATACACCCCCCCACCATATACAAAATCAGGATAGAAAGAAATCTTGTATATGTGTATATGTATGTAGCCCATTTATAGCTGAATTATATATTCAGCTGAATTTATATATTTCAGCTATAAATGCAGGTATATGTATATATATTACATGTATATGTATACATTTATATGTGTCTGTGTATGTCTGTATATACATATATATATAGAGAGAGAGAGAGAGACAGAATTTATAAGCCATTAGGGTCTGTGTTACTCTGTTAGGGTCATAGATATAGATACACGCATTTTCACCTTTCTGTCCTGATTTGGGAGAAAGAAAATTATCAAAATCTCAACAATTTTTGAAGAATGGAAATAAAATGTTTCCTGTGCAGCTCTAGCTATGAAGTGCTCCTACCAGCATTCAAGCGAGTAACAGATTTCATTTTTGTTGGACTTCAAGGATTTTTCAAAGAAGCTGAATAATGTTCTTTGTGCTTTGGGAAATAATCCACCACTCAAGTTTGACTGCGAAACTCCAGCAGCTTGCACTATCTGACTACCAGTCTATTAATGTATTTTTACATTCTTCTCCAGGCATGCCACAAATGTTTGTTGCAGGCTAAATGATGAACATTTGTGTTGTGGAGTGTTTTTGGAAAGTTCCAGCTACCGTAGATGAATACGGGAGGTAATGCAAGTTAACTGGCAATCAGCTTGAATTAAATTAACCCCTAGCGCTGAGTATTTTTCTCAGAAGGTAAAAACCTCTAATCTGATGCGAGACATTTACAATCTGTCATACAAGTTGCTGTAGTTTGGACACTCCTTGTGTCAGGCTGCAAGCTCCATTTCCAACATTTTTTATTCTGCCTCCTTTGGTTTGCCTAAGCAGCAGCATGGAAAATTGGTGCACACGGTACAGGGCTAAGAATGAAGGTCCTTAAGCTATGATGATAATGAACATCCCTTTCAGTGGAACAGCCTTCAGTAAAGCAGAGGCAGTGGCCCAGAACAGCCTCTTTTTTTCCCAAGTCTGAACTCCAGAAAGAGGTAATTAAGCAATGACATAATCTGGTGAGGGACACTGATGACCTGATGAAGCTATGCAAGGAGAGTCGTCTGAGCATAGAGCCTGGAAGTTATAAGAGAGAGGTTTTCTTACCAGCAACTTTGTGGGGGAGGAGGAAGGAAAGAGAGGAGAAACTAGGAGCAGAAAGAGAAAACTAGCTACAGAAAGGGAGATTCCTTGGCTGGTGGGGAAGACGGGAGCTACAAGAGGAAAGATTCTCCTGGATGCCCTGCAAGGCTCTGGCCAAAGCCCAAAGAGCATTAAAGGGGTGAGGAAGCTATTACAGAAATAAAGCTGTGTTTATGGCTTTGATTTGTTTGGTATTTTTCCCGAGCTAGCCAAAAAAGCAGCAGGTTCTTGGTGCCCGTGGGAAATCGGAGGGCCCTTTTGCCTTGACCATGCTCCTGGAAATGGATCTGCGTATGCAAGGTGCCTGCCAGCCTGCAGCTCTGGGAAGGGAGCACCGGGGGTCTAAGGCGGCTTAGCTTAGCTATGAAGTCTCGTTCCTGTCCGGGGGCGAGAGCCAGGCAGGGGGTACAGAGGCTGTAGAAAGAGACAGTAAGACAGTATACTCGCCCCGAGGAAGATTCAGAGATCACAGGCCTGCTGCAGTGCAAGTGAAACGCATCCTCATGCTGCGTGTCCAGCTGAGGAACGGCTCCCAGGGCAGTACCATATGCTTTCAATATATTTAAATGAACTGTGCGCCCACTGAGTCGCATATCTACCCATAAAGAAAAGTTGTATATTTTGAGCGAATGCATTTGTTTCCTGGGATGCCACTTACTAAGGGACAACAGATGGGTGTTTTAAGGCTTAAGTAAATGCAGAAAAATGATATGCTGTCTGACTGATCCCTTAACAGAATTTCTCCAAAATAGAAACACATCCCAGACCAAGATGAATGTTCCCCACTTGTTTAAATGGGTGGTGCACAGCTGCAGTAAAGTCTTTTTGGCATTTAGTCGTTCTCAAATACTTATCACCATACACGGACTGAGGCACGGAAATATTTGTCATCTTCTTTTAACAGGCGCTCAGTTTTTGCTAGTTGCACACAGAATTATTCTGACAGACTGACAGAACAGAGGGAAAAAATGGCCGGCACCAAAGTTATTAATTGTACCAACCACATCTTTCTGTGGATTTCTATATGTAACATTAAACAAGTTTTGAACACGGGCTTGGAATAATTATTGCAAGAAGAAATTAACTTATTTTATACAATTTCCTACTTCATCTGAAGCCTGGATTTCATATTTGGGAAGAATGATGAATGAATCAACATATATTTGAAACCAGTATGAATTAGTGACGTGGATTAGCATGAAATACATTTGAAATCAAGACTAGCAAATACAAGCCTGCCTCCTCCTAGCCAGAATGGAAATGTAATGTCGCCATTCTCAAATAAGGCTGAGGATTAAATGATGAAATCTTTGACGCTGGCTAATGAACCATCATCATAAGCAATAGGGTGTTAAAATGGAAAGAGGGAATTGCTATGAGGCACATTTTTTCTGATTAATTTTTAGATTTTTTTTCCAAGTACATTTTTTCCCATATGCATATGAATTCCAAATTGCTATTTCTTGGCAGTTTGGAGCTGAAGCTAATGGCTTCTGACCATATAATGAGTTGTAATATTTAACTCAGATTCTGTGATCCCAAACGTACTTGAAAGTTCTGATATTTTTGGTCTACGCATGGCAGTATGGGGAACATCCTTCCTGTCATATGGAATCAAAAACCACCTCTAGCTACATGAGATGTGCATTCTTCATCTTCCCTCTTGGTCTACTCTATGGAGTTGAGAATAACGATTACCATATTTTCTTGCAAACACCCCCCCCAAATCAAACATGCATCTTACTTTTGGAAGGCAGAATATATATATATAAAAAGATTGTTCTTGAGTTATGGCCAACTATGTGACATAGAGTCATGGGTAACTGGTGTCTCCTGAAACGGAGGGTGCACAGTGGTGGTGGCAGCAGGGTGGCAAGCAACGGCTGCCTTCAGAAACCGGTGGTGGTGGCCAACCTTGTGGGGGTGGGGCAGCACGTGCCCCCCCACCATGTCCTGCCCTACCAATCGCCTATGCATACAGTAAATCTTCCTGGGAATGTGTAGGGTCCAGGAAGTGTGGCACCAAAACATTCTTAGTGCCAGCTACCTCACCCAGGCTGACTCCTGGGATGCTGCATTTTCTGGACTTACTTCCTGGAGGATTTAATCTCTCACACATGGTTAGGCTCCACACCTTTGCAAGGGCAGTAGCAAGACTGTTAGTTCTTTTCCATAAATAGTTTTTCATGAGTTCCTGCAAATAAAGCGGTGTTTCAACATCACAAGCCTCATCAAGCTACTCCCAGCAGCCTATTTGCCACCTCAGGTATAAGCTACAGTGCTCATTCAGTAGCAGGAATGGCACTAGGGGGGAGTTTGGAGGGGATATAGCCACCCCAAAATTTGCCTTAGCACCCCCCCCATAGCTAGCACATCCAGCACCACCCCTCTCCCCTGGGCTGCCACCACCCACCCCATGCAGCTGAGCCTGCCCCACTCTCACCTGCAGCACAACCCCCACAATTTTCTGTCTAGCCCACTTCAGCCCCCCAGGGCTGAAGTGCCGCCCCTGGTGCCGCCCCTGGTCAGTAGCTATGGCTGAGAGGGTTAATATCGGACTCCAACAGCATGGCAGCCAACTTGGCAGCTGCATGGAGTACACAGTGTCTCCAGCAAAGAAAGCAGTTTCCCTGCTTCAAATGTACACCCCAATTTTGGGGAGCTGATTGTGGAGTGGGGTGGAGGGTGTATTGTATGTCAGAAAATATGGTATGTTCATTGAAACTTTGTAGGTACCATTTTTTCAGCTCTTGGTAGGTATTCAAAGTATCTTAATACTTCTCACCCTCTGTGGTGGTTCGATCCCAAGCTTCAGATTCCTGTTTGTGTCAATGCCTTGCTATGAGGCCCAGGTAAACATCACTTATAAGGAGATTTTTGAAAATCTCAGCTTTAGCTATAGCTTTGATCCTACTGAAGTTATCAAAGAGCCTAGTATCATCTTACCTCTGCTTTCATCAACCTCAGCAGTAAAACCCAGTTATTTCAGTGGCAGAGAGTTAGGTCAACACTGCAGGCTTTCAGAAGTACTTTTCTTGGTGTTCATATGCACTAGTTTGCTTAATCATAGAAAAGGGATAGTGCCATCCCTATGAATGGGAGGCAGTCCATAGGGAGTTGTCTGAACAAGTAATGCTTGAGAAGTACCATGAGTTACTTTAGGTTGGTTGAACCACACCATATAAGTGCCAATTATCACTAATATATTATTCTTAGAAAATACTGATTTTCCCAAAGTGATAGTGGGCCTGCTTGCCTACAGTGATTTCAGCTGAAGATGCCAATCTCTCAGCAGACATAAGGAAAAGTCAGGAAATGCAAAGTGAAACACTGCCTTAATGACTTTATACAAAGTACTAAGTCTCCCATATCTAACTGATCTATCTTAATGCCTTATACATTTCCCAGTAATAAACTATACTTATCTAATAGTAATTACCCTAGCCTCTACGATCCCCACAGTACAAAAAGAGTCACTTTTCTACTGTTGTTTTTTTTTTTCTGGATGGAGTCCAAGTGTGGGATCTTTAGGACACAGTAGCCATGTCTACGTGTTCATTTACACCAGTTTAAAGTTACCATGCAATAAGTGGGAATAGGCTGGCATCTACATGCACAGGCGTTAAAGCACATTAACACTGTGTGTGGACTGACTTGGGATTAAAGTTAGTCCCAAGTCAATCCACACACACAGTAATACTGCACAGTAAGGCATCTACATGTGCATACTGCGCAGTAACTGATTAGGCATAAATTTTATACCTTTACTGGCTGAGTCCTACTGTCTGGTTTTGGGGGAGAGAGACATTATTTTGAGCTGTTATGCAATCACCTTGCTATACACTACTCAACCCCCCCCCCCATAAATCTGGGCAAAAAATATTTTTTTAAATAAAATTAAAATATTTTATAGTAATGTTTGATTTTTAGAGCATATGTTTTGTTTTGAGCATACAGCAGTCAGAAGGCCTGATTAGCATATGATACTGTTAATATGGGCCAGAGCCTCTCACTACCACATCCGTTGTTCAAATCCACCCCAGATAAGCAGCAAATAGAAATACCTGATGACCTCAGTCCAGACTTGAGTACCTTAAAGCTACCCATGTGTTTGCAGCATCAGCAGACATGTCGGTGCTCAGAATGAATGGGCCTGAAGCCGGAAATCTGTCCAAAGAGCAGACAAAAACCCAGGGCAGAGTCATCCTGGTGGAGCAATGTGTAAAAACTTCAGCACCTGCTATTTTTGCTGTACCTGCTCAGTGGCTAGGGAGAAGGCATCACTCCAGGCCTGTCAATCTGGCAGCTCTCAGGAGTGCTACATTCATTTTGAAAAAGATGGTTGCAATCAATGACAGATTAAAAGATCAGAGTTGTAAATTATTCATGATAATAAATGCCAATAATTGAAGCATGCCAAATGATGCAAAACATTGAGAGATGACATTGCTTGCTGCTTAAACAGACTCCCGATCGATATTAAACAGATTGTTAAAATGAGATTTGGGGGGGTGGGGGGGTAGGGAGGGATGTAGAATAGCACAATGGGGGAGGGGGAACTCGCAGTGCTAACCACAACTTCAAATCCATAAATCATCGGGTCATAAATATTAGAAGAGTGACAAAGAGAACAGTTATCTTTCTGTAGGACAAGCGGCGGGTTAGAATCAGCATTTTGGGGGGTTTATAAATAAAACAATGTTGCAGTTAATGTTTTTTAACCAGAGTCCTTGTTCCTGGTGTTAAGAAAGCGTTGAAATTAGCTCATTCTAATTTAGATTAAAAAATTCTGAGCCAGAACTTTCACTATTGCGACTCCATTGCAGTCCCTGGGCCTGCACCATCGTACATTGACTGAGGACCTGAACAAGAAGTTTGCGCAGAGTTTCAGAAGTGAGCTGCCTTAAATATTTGGGTCTGATCCACACGCACTGAAGTCAGCAGAAATGCTCCCATTTCTTCAGGGGCTGATGGCTTAGGTTCGTTGTCTCAAAACTGAGAACATTAGGCTGCCAACAGACATTGTGTTTGTCCCAGCACAAATCATTTTATCCCATGACAAAAAGGGATCGTTGAGATGCCCGTGTCCATTGTTCTGGATTAAATCCTAGGAAGGTTCCTGGGATAAATAGTACTAATAGTTTAACTCAGGACAAAGCAAACTGTGTCAGCACAGTTGTCCCAAGATCACCCCTGAAACAGTGGCAGAAAAACAGTAGTGCATTCACCCATTCACTAAACACGGGTTAAAAGGGTGATGTGTGGACATGCCAACCCTGAGATATTTTTATTCCAGGACAATCACAGGCACAATTTGCCCAGGGCTAAATGCAACATCTCTTCCTACCCTTAGTGACTGTAGCCTCAGGACTGAGCACACTGTAATGACTTTTACATTGACTGATTTTCTTTCCCTTCAAGCAGGACTACAGCTGCTCCTGACAGAGGAGAAGCTCAAGTTATAGGCTTGATTGCTTCTTGCAAAGCATTGCTGTTCCACAACCACAGCAGCCTATGGGGCTTGTGCACCTATGATTTATTTCTGGGTATGGCCGGAGTTACACCTTTCCCCCAAAAATCACCACTCCAAAATTGGAGTACATCTTCAGTTCTTCAGTTTAGTAGCTGATTTTTCTGCACCAGATGTTATAAGGGTCTGTCTTTCTTTCCCAGGTAGGAAGTGTGCATGTGTGTGTGTGTGTGTGTGTGTGTGTGTGTGTGTGTGGCAGGGGGGGGTAGGAGGGTGCAATGCACCGTTTACCGTCACAGTTAGTTTTAACCCTTCCACAGCCAATTCAGCAGCAGCTGTGAGAGGGTTAAAACTGTAACTTTTGCCTTAGAAATGCTGGTCAGGATTCAGCCATGCAGTCAGGATCCTCCACTGTCAGAATTCAGATATGATTCTGGGGGGAAAAAAAATTCTTTCTCTTCAGACTCCTTTTGCCAAACAAGGTGTGTTTCTTATTTGTGGGGCAAGAGGGAGTAGTCCAAGCAATAAGGTCATTTCGAACCTTGCATACAAAGAGCCTGGCTCTAATCGGACAACGCAAATGTCCAGATGTGCCCTTCAGACCACACCATGTGTGCGAATTTTGCTGCGCTAGAGATGGCAGCTGCCCATATAGGAGAATGTAGACAGAGAAGGCAGATTCACAGATGGGCACTGTTTACACAACCTCTGTTATATCTTTCTGAAACACTCCCCGAAGAAGGCGTAAATAAGTTATGACTGACTGTGAACATGTTCTCTCTCATGCTTTTCCTTCTTTTCCCCTGAGCTGTCTGCAACCAGACACACAGGGCCCGATTGTCAAAGCCGGCCCTCTGGGGCTGGAGGTGGGCATGCTGTGTTCTTAATGAGCCCTCCGCAAACTGGATACTTCAAATACTAATAACGAGATAGCGAATGACCAATTAGAGCCCCGCAATTAGAAGTGCAACTACCAATATTTACACATGCAATTTCTTGCTGCAGGCATGAATATGAATGTTTATTTGCAGATATAGAAATGCACCGCTAAAAAACACGGACCCGCCGACAGCTAGCGTGGAAGTACGATGCTAGCTGCACTCGAAATCCCACCAAAATGTTGCAAGTGACAGCCATCAGCTATCACAGAGAGCGCGCTACGAATTCACTCTGGCCGCCCGGCATTTGAGCTGAGATGCTCGTAGCTCCCAGGGAAAGCATTTGGAGCGCAGCTTTCAGCACCCATAGGCAGCTTTGAAAAACTCACACTTGATCCCATTTGATTCAGTGTTTGGTTTCTTTCATTGTTGTTTTTTTAATTCTAGTCCTGTACATGACAAGGGCAATGTGATTTTTCAACGGTACAGTTTCATTTGTTCCCAGACACAGGTTTATGCTGCCTCTTATTCTGCCGGTGCATGGTCACTTGGCTGATTGTCATTGCCAATCTGTACAGATCCCTCATTTCACTTTTGTCCAGTGTATCCTTGTTACCAGTTAATGACACAGCTTAATAACAGAATACATTGCATGCAGAGAGAGGCAATCAGGCAAGTTGCATACCAGGACTGTTTCCTCGCATGGTGTAACCCTCAGATGTATTGTAACAAGAATCTCCTTCGTGCAGAAGGTAAAAAATGTTTCTTAATTTCAGCTACAGCACAGAGCCCGTAGATTACTCAGTATTGTATGATGTGGATACACCAGGGGAATGGACAACTCTAAAAGGATCATTATTAGAGCTATCCAGTAATTTGGTTATCCACGTGAATTAATTTTCCTCAGGTGGCGAGGGCTTTGCAGTGACATTTCTTACTGGGCCAACTGTACAGATGGGAGATAAGTTAAGCAAGCTTTGGGGCATAAACTGCCCTTCCTCAAGCCTCCTAGACCATTACTCCCTGCGTGGGAGACCCATATTACCTGGCATCTTCCCTTTGCACCAGGGCCTCCTGCAGGAAGCCAACTACTTCCAGCAGCTCACTGGTTCAATTGAGCTACTTTTTGTCCTTTAAGTAAACTTAGTGATCTTCAAGCTAGACTAATGATACCCAGTCTAAGAGCCCTTCTGGCAGCTGTTGTATTCATTGGCTATTGGGCAAAATGGTTGGAGATGGTTTCCTCTGGCAATAAATGGTGGATCCTAGAGAGGGTACTGAATAAGGAATAAATCTCTAGAGATACCCAGTTCAATCCTCTCCCTGCATATCACCCCATGCTCCCACTGTTGGAGATGGGTAGGGAGCTAGATGAACCATGGGGCTGACCTAGTAGCACTTCTTCCATCCTTGCGTTAACCTGTGTTAGCTGGTTGCAATTTAATCACAGTTGAGACCTCTTGCAGGCTGCTAAAAGTCTGTAGGACTCCTGGAGATTCAGCTGCAGGGATGTTCGTTTCTATTCATTAATTTCTACATTGGTAATAAAGTGGCGGGTGGAAAGGCTTATGGCTCTAGGCAAGGCGCATGCAAAGTTCATAGACTCACATCTGCATGGAGTTGCCCTGTGGGCTCCAGGGTGCAGCACAGAGTGAAGCTTGTCTGGGTAGCCCACGCTTCTTGGCTTTGCTGGTCACCGCATGGGGATGGGAAGGAATTTTTTCCCCTTCCTGTTCTGGGGAGTGTCAGGGTTTTTGGGTTTTTTCCCCAGTTTCCTCAGAGTATTAGCTGCCTCATTTCTCTGATCATGTCATAAAAATGATGATCATAAAGATTTCTATGATCACGTCGTAAGTGGAAAGGCCCAGCAGAATTTGAGAATTTTACGGTTAAAAACTGGGAATTAATATCCGGTAATTAAAATGAATGAAAATCTGGGAATTCTTTGCTATTAAAACTGCTCTTCTGAGATAAATACGCAATATATAAAGCAACTGAACTTTTGTGATTTTTACTTCTGTTTCAGTGGTGGATGAACCATTATCATTAGCTAACAATGCACAAAAGACTAGTGTAAGAGTGATGTTGTAGCTGTGATGGTCCAAAAATCATGCAAGAGGAAAAGAGTTCTTGGGGGAGTATACTTTATTGGACCAGCTATGTGGCTGGGATAAAGTTAGACAAACTTTCGAATGCCAGGCATTCTTCCTCAGGTCTGACCACAAGGAGCCAGGCAGAGCATAGTAAAAAAAAAACGTGGGAGAGAGCAAGAGAAATTCCCAGGGGTAGAAGACACATAATTAGCAGAAAAAAGGCAGCTGATTACTAAGAAATGAAGGCCTAGCAAAAGGGAGCAGGGCCATTCTCACCTTTCAGGTGTGGAAGGAATTCATAGGTCAGGTAAAATAGAATGGGCCATAAAACCCATTTCAGTGCTTGGTCCTTGGTTAGACAGACTAGCTTCAGTCTAACCAACATCTTCCCATGGCCTTTTGGCTCAGATCAAGTACCCTGGTGGGGGCATCTGTATCCCAGGACCTCCGGGCCTGGCCATGCATGTAGGATGCCCGCCAATGGATCTGGGAGCATCTGAAGTCCCAGGACGAGAGCCTGGCATGGAGGATGCTCACGAGTTGTAGCACCATTCATCATGTTTAAAATGATTGAGTTCTGCCTGCTCAGTCGATATTGTTTTTGGAAAAGCTGAGTTCTGCGCAATGATTTGGAACTGATTTGGCTGATTTAAGCTGGAACATGAAATATATATATATATTTTTTTTAAATCGCCTTGTGGTTCACTAGTACTGTGGGCTAACGGGCAAGTTGTGAAAGGCCAGTTGGAGATGGGTCGTAGAGCTGATAAGCTAGAGGCAAATAGAAGAAAACTCTCCTGAATGAATGTAGAGAATTCTGGATTTTCGACAGCAGAAAAAAAAAAAATGAGTCAACACTTTTACAGGGCATGAAATGTTGTTGGGGAATAACTGCTCAGACTAAAAAAAACCAAATGTTATTTTTATTACTTTCAATTAAGCTACCTGATAGGATTTGCTAAAGACTGTAATTTCAGATATTAATCTGTTTTGTTTACAAATATTTGACTGCACGAAGACAGGTACGTTTCCTTTTTAAAAAAATTAATACATAAAAAGGTTGGTTATGTAATGGAGAAAAGCAGGGAACATCTGTGGAATCATAATGCTTTTTGCAGATCAAAGGGATGTTTGGGGGATTTGTTGTTTACAAACACCTGCCTAGTGATGATGCCAAAGACAAAACTCTTGATTACATTTGACAGATGACGAGCACAACATAATATCCTTGATTCTGACAGACAGCTCATTTGCTTTAACTGTATAAAATCTGTCTTGATAATTAGAAGAAAAATAATCTGAGCCTGGAGTTTGAAGATGGAAACTTTAATGAATCAACTCGCTCAGGTTTGCATGTGACAAAATCCAAGGCTTCAGATCCATGCTGGATAAATCTCCCCTTTTGCAAAGACATGGTCCATGACTTGATACTCTCTGCATTCAGATTGCTCAGACTATATCAACGTGCACCGAGCTGTGCAGAGAACTGAAGCATTTGTAGTATCGAGGACTGCCTTTCTACCTACTGTTAGCTTTTGCTTTCTTCGGCTGAAGGTGATGGAAAACTTTGAAGATTTCCCAATAGGTTTGATTCCTTGTCACATCAAAAGATCATCTGTTTAATATCTGGTTTAAAAATATCCTTGCAACTTGTGAAACAATATACTGTTCACAGCAATTAAAATCTCCTGGAACTGTGCATTGTAATCAGTTGCTGATTAGGATGATTTTCTTCTTTTCTACTTGACAATATCTTTTGAAACTATTTCTAAATGAACACATGATTTTTGGAGAGTTAAGCTTTCAGTGTGCTCGACACATTTCCACATCTTGCTCCATGTATATGATTTCGTATTGTTTTTAACCACTGAAGTTTTATAAATGTTAGCAGTTCATTTCAATAGACTTTTAAGTCATTTTCTTAGCATTGAGCGATGTAGTTTGATGCATTCTCACTGATATGAAAACTAACAGAAGTGGAAAATGTATCATAAGATTTAAAAGCTTTCACCAAGAAAAGATTCAGCCAAAACTGCTTTAATAATATTTGTCTTGAAATAATAGTTTTTGGCAAAAATTGGTATAATTTTCCAGTAAGTGCCTCATTTAAAAATTCAAGTTGAACCAAGTAGAAGCCACACTAACATGTTCCTTAAAGGTGTAATTATAAAAATAATCATTTCTCTTTCATCATTTACGTTTGGCTTGTGCTGTCTCAGCAGTCTTTTTCTAAAAAAAGTAATAGTGGATGTTGAGATTTATTTTGACTGAGTACAGAAATGTTAGCGGTCTTTAACAAAACAGAGCCTAACATCAGCTGGTATAAATCAGCGTACGTTCACTGATGTCTACAGATATTGCCAGTTTCCAGCTGTAGAACTACACAGCATCCTGAGATGTCTCCCAGCCACTCTTTCCTCATCACAGAGGGTATTCAAAGGATCATGATAAGATAAAGTCTAGCTCATATTATTTGAAGTTTCTGGGAAACCCAATGAAGTTACAAGTCTTGGGCGTTTCTTACAGGATTAATAAGCCCCGCTAGTAATTGTGTAAAGTGAAATGGTGAAATATGAAGAATCTCTGCTCTAGGTCTACATTTTGAATCTGGGTGTGAGGGAGCGGGGGCTAGGGGCGGCCGTGAGCTCCCTAGCGCCGCCTACCGTCACATTAGGGTGACGTAGCACCCTCAGAAC